>NC_054844.1:16208422-16534104 GCF_018345385.1 Vulpes lagopus | reverse complement strand
TATCTCTCTGTGGCTCAGCTAGGAGAGAGAAAACTTTTCTAACAATAGAGATTGCTGGACTGGGGAATTAGAAAACCAAGTTTATTCCAAATTACTCCAAGCATCGGGGCAGATATATTATTAACTGTCACCTTCAGCTTTTAGATGAAATTATCTTAAAAACACTTACCCACTTTGCAACTTTATGAACCTCTATCAAGTGTTTATTCTCTGGCATAAATATGTAATTGGAATCTGAAAGCTGAATAAGCGCTAAGGTAAGTTCACTTTTCCTTTTGGAGAATGAAATTTATTTCTCTTCAGATGACTTCATTGTTAAGTTTTGTTTTACTCTCCTCTGGAAAGTGAATGACTCTGAGAGCCTGGAGGTTTTGCTGCGTGGAGGGAGGGAATTCTTTCTCAGTCGTTCTCAGGTCCCAGAGGCACTACCCATCTCCAGCTCATCCAATCAATAGCCAGTTAGGGCTGCGGAGAAACAGTGAGTAAAAATTACGGAATCGATCTGTCCTGCCCCACTTGGGCCATCATTCACTCTCTGCACTTCCGAGGTTGTGAAGGGACCACTCAGGTTAATGGAAACACAGTGGCAGACCTGATCTTGCGTTTTCTCATTTCTCCTCTCTTGCCCCAGAGTGAATGTATAGGTCTAAGCATCAGAGAGGCCAGGAGAATCATGATGGAAATTCCCATCTAGACACCTTTCAAAATTCACCAACTCTAATAACACTAATCTATTTACTAAACTGGGGGGAAAGAAACATAACTTGGGGAAGTGAGAGGAATTTTATCCTGCCAAATAAATGTGAAGGGCATTAATTAAGGAAAGGGAAATCCACCCTACAGAACATCCCTAAATTGAGATAAGGGTTGTTTTGCAGTGAGTCTAATTGCTGATATTTTCAATGTAATTGAATATTATTTACTTTTAAATGGTCCTCTTAAGAAAGCTGATATTAAAATATTTAACACTTTTCCATGATTACCGAGAATCACTTGTAACTCTGTACGAATACCAAACACCATGATATAATGGGAAAAGTTTTGTTAAGTAAATTTAGATTCTAATATTAATCAGTTTTATAATGTTGGGCAAGTAATTTAAAAACTGTAGGTCTTTTTCCTTAAATCAAAGATAAAATGAATTGGTTAGTGTAGAGTCTCTCTAAGATCTTTTCTGACTATAAAATTCTTAATCTGTGATTATTTGATTTGCATTTAAAAGGAAAGCTGATTATGCCATTTATCCGCAAAATTAGGCATAATAAAACCCTGGTTAATTCCACATTGTTTTGAGGCCTGCAAACCAAAAGAATAAAGTGAAATTTAAAATTGTTTTTAATTTATCTTGTAATGATGCACAAATCAATTTAAAAACACCAATAATTTTTCTTAATGTAAAGTTCATGAATTTTTTTTTTTTAGGGATTCAAACAGAATCTGATCAAAGTAGTCATCTGAACAAAGAAAAAAATGGATAACAAAAAGTGAAGAATGAAGTACGTGTTATCATATGTTAACAGTTTATTTTAGCCTGATATTCTACTGGGGCCACAGAATGATTGATGTCAACATTCCAAAGAGAGGTGAAAGACAATCGTGCAAAAGGAGGTTTAGAGAAGTGGATGTCTAACTCAGCTTCCTCACTCACAACGAGGGAATAAAACTGGCAGCATTTTGATTAGATAGAGCTTTCTTTGGAGGATGCTTTCTGTACAAGAGGGACAGTGGTGCTTCTCACTCTACAGTTGAATTGAAACTTTAAGGAGACTACTTATCTTAATGCAACCCCTGCAGTTTGGTAGACACAGTGGATAGCGTCTGACTCATACTCAAGAAAATCTGAAGCATGAGAAACTGGTTGTTTAGCTACTCTGACAGCAGAAGGATTAACCTGTGCTTTCCCAAAATATTAAGGCAGAAGCTGTCTGAATGTTTCACTAGGACCAGATGTGGTTGGGCAAGACAAAAATATTTGGTCTGAAATACTTGTCTTTGTCTAGGGGGATTATCCATAGGAACTAGATGTCCTCAGAGGCAAGAGGGGGTACAAGTGTGTGGAGTAAAACACTATACTTTTTAGGGTTTAAGAAAGAGGTTATTAAACCATAAACTAGAATATTTAACCTCATAAAGGGAACTTGCAGTGAATGGCAGGTATCTCAGTGCTAATATATCTCTTTGAGATCCTGATTTTCAATTCTCTTAGATAAATATCCAGAAGTGGGATTGTTGGATTATATGGTAAATTCTATTTTTAATTTTTTTTTTTTTAGGCACCTCCATACCATTTTCCAGAGAGGCTGTACCATTTTGCATTTTCACCAACATTGAACAAGGGTTCCAGCTTCTCATTCTCATCAACATTTGTATTTTGTGTTCTTGATAATAATTATCCTGATAGGTATGAAGTAATATCTTATTGTTTTGATTTAAATTTCCCTGGTGATTAGTGACATTAAGCATTTTTTTTTCATATATCTGTTGGCTTTTTGTTTTCTTTTGAGAAAAAAAATCTAAATTCACAGTTCATTTTTAAATCAAATTATTATTATTTGTTTTTGCTATCGAGTTGTAGGAGTTCGTTATATATTTTGTTGATTAACCCTTTATGAGGTATATGATTTGTAAATATTTTGTCCCATTCTGTAGGTTGCTTTTTCATGCCATTGGAAGTTCTGTTTGCTTCGCAGAAGCTTTTTAGTTTGATGTAGTCCCACTTAATTATTTTTATTTTTGTTGCCTGTGTTTTTTATGTCAAACCTGCAAATCATTGCCAAAACCAATGTCATGAAACTTTTCTTCTACATTTTCTTTTAGGAGTTTTATAATTTCAGTTCTTTAATTTTCATGCATTTAGGTGTTAAGTTTTAGGTGTTCAAATCTTTAATTCATTTTGGCATCATGTTTGTGTAAGGTGTAAAATAAAGCTCCAGTTTCATTCTTTTGCATGTAGATTCCATTTTACTCAACACTAGTTGTTGAAGAGACTAGTCTTTCTCTGTTGTGTATTTTCACACCTTTGATAAAGGTGAATTGATCATATTTGTGTAGGTTTATTTCTGGGCTATCTTTGGTATTCCTTTGGTCTATATGACTGTCATTATGTTACTAACATACTGTTTTGATTACTATAGCTTGCAATAAATTTTTTAATCAAGAATTGTGATGCCTTCAGCTTTATTCTTCTTTCTTTGGGATTAATTTGGCTCTTTGCAGTCTTCTGTGGTTCCAAATGAATTGTAAAATTGTTTTCTCTACATCTGTATCAGAAGTAGAAAAATGCCATTGAGATTTTTTTCTTTTTAAAAATGTATCTTTTATTCTTTTCCCAATGTATGGGAATAGCATGTTTCATATTTTTGTCTCAGCCAAAAATGAAAAAAGAAAGTGCACATTTCTTATGTTTTTTCTTTGCAAGTCGAAAAATATTTTTAAGACTTCAAACTCTAACATTTGCATTATGTTTAATCATTCGTTGCATTTAAGTCTTTAATTTTAATTCCAGTATAGCTAACATATAGTGTTATATTGGTTTTAGCTACACAATATAGTGATTCAACAGTTTTATACATTATTCAGTGCTCATCATGTTAAGTATACTCTTTACTCCCATCATCTATTTCACCCATCCCTCCACTCACCTACTTTCTGGTAACCACCAGTTTGTTCTTTATGGTTATGAGTCTGTTTCTTGGTTTGTATCTCTTTTTTTCTTATTTGTTCATCCATTTTGTTTCTTATTCCTCATAAGAGTGAAATCACATGGTATTTGTCTTTCTCTGACTTATTTCGCTTAGCATTATACTCTCTGGCTCTATCCATGTTGTTGAAAATGGCAAGATTTCATTCTTTTTCGTGACTGAATATTCATATATATATGAATTCATATATATACTCATATATATACATATATATATATATCACATCTTTTAGATAGGGATTGCATTGAATCTATTGATTGCTTTGGGTATTATGAGCATTTTAGAAATATTAAGTTTTGCAGTCTATGAATACGGGATAACTTTCCAATTATTTATTTTTAAATGTCTTCCATTAATGTTTTGTAGGTTTTATGTCTTTCACCTCTTTCATGAAATTTATTTCTAAGTAATTTTTTTTGGCGCTCTTATAAATGGGATTGTTTTCCTAATTTTTCTTTATTTTTATTGCTAATAGAAAAACACAGAGAAACACAACTGATATTTACATATTGATATTCTATCCTGCAATTTTACTGAATTCACTTATTTGGTCTAATAGTTTGTGTTTGTTTTCATAGAACACTAGCACTTTCTATATATAAAATGATGACATCTGTAAATAGGGAGGGACAATCTTATTTTTTTCTCTCTCATTTACCTGCTTTGCATTTCTTTTTCTTGCTGAATTGCTCTGGCTAAAACTTGTAGTACTCTGCTTAAAAGAAGTAGGGTGGACATCCTGGTCTGATATTGATCATAGAGGAAAAGCTTTTAGTTTTTCACTGTTGAGTATTATATTCATCCTTTTTCAGTGTTGCAGAGAAGGGTATTTGACAAATCACACTCTGCTGTTTATAGATAATCACACTCTGCTGTTTATAGATTCTGCTTGAAGTGATTCAAGTTACACTCAGATTTCATTGGTCAAAGCAAATAATTTGTCACTCTTAACTTCAAAGGTGGAGGATGTTTCTATCATGTGTCCCAGCAAGATAAAGAAAAATCAAAATATTTGTGAATGGGCCTAAGACTAATACAAAGTGAAGATAGAAGACAGGAAATTTTCTTTTTAAGATTACATAATCTTGTAAATAATGTGCAATTTAAATTACTTGATGTACACATTTATTGAAATAGTACACACATTATAATTATAAGTATTATTAATAATATTATTAAGGCACCATTTATAGCTATAATAATTGTGGCTATAAAACATGATATGGACTAGTGGTATTTGAAAAAGAATCTTCGTGACCCCTGGTGGCTCAGTGGTTTGGCTCCTGCCTTTGGTCCAGGGCATGATCTTAGAGTCCAGGGATCCAGTTCCACATCGGGCTCTTTGCATGGAGCCTGCTTCTCCCTCTGTCTGTCTCTGCCTCTCTCTCTCTCTGTCTCTCATGAATAAATAAATAAAATCTTTTTTAAAAAGGGAAAAGAATCTTCACTGTATGTTTGCTGTACATGGTTTTAGAAAGAAGTATTGTGTAAATGCCCGATATTTAAATTACACCTTTCTACCAAGAAATTTTGCAATGATTGTGATAAAGCTTAAGTGTGACTTTTAATTTTTTTTAATTTTAATTTTTTAAAGATTTTATTATTTATTCATAAGAGACACTGAGAGAAAGGCAGAGACATGGGCAGAGGAAGAAGCAGGCTTCTGGTGGGGAGCCAGATGGAGGACTCTATCTCAGGTCCCCAGGATCACAACCTGGGGCCAAAGGCAGGTGCCAAACCGCTGAGCCACCCCGGGTCCCTAAATATGACTTTTAAAGATTTTAATGATGAATGTTTTAAAATTCTGTCACATAATCATTATTCACCTTTTGAGAGAAAGGGAATCTGAAAAAAAAAATCATGAAATAGCAATTAATAACATTGAAAGTGAGTTCACCTAACAGCAAACTGTACTTTGTCACAGTGTACCATGAGAATGAACAATTCAATGTTTATACCATGGATGACTGACTTAATATCATGAAATTGACTGGCAACCTAAGAATAAGTGACAGCAAAACACTAAAAGGGCCTAAGTATCATAATCAAGCTGATTAATTGCCCAAGAATTATCACCTAAGTTTTGTTAATATTTCTACTCAAAAATTTGGGGGCAAAATTTAATAATCATTGAGATACTAAAATTCCTTCCACTTGCATTGGAAGCTTTGATGGAGTCTTTTTTTGTAGAATCCTTTTTCTTGAGTTGATGTATAAATGTTAAAACTCCCAAAGTTTTATCTGAATTGGACCCTTTTCTTTTCTCTACCTACAGAAACTCCCAAAGGACTTCATCAGTCTCTGGGGCTTTGATGACATCTGCATATCAATTATTTCTAAATCTCTACTTTCAGACTTGATTGCTCCTTCTGTCCCCAAACTTGAACACCAAGCCCTGTTCTGATACCATTATGTAGATATCTAAAATACATTTCAAATTTTACTTGGCTCATAAATAACTTTTAATCCTCAGTTTGAAAATTTACTCTTCCCATGCTAAAGACTCTATAAAAACAAACAAAAACAAATCTTCAGTTTTTTAATGATCATACTAAAAACTTATTCTTGACGATTTTTCCCCTTAAGTCTTGTCACAGTAGCTCAAACCAATTTTCAAACTTTGTTCACTTTACTCTCCAAAATATATTTCATACCTGACCATATTTTTTTTTTCTCCATTGTAGTTGTTGGGAAAACTACTACATATTCCCAAGTCAATATTATTTCTCATCCTGAACACGACACCATTATCTCTGATTTCTTTCACTACCCCCACCTTGAGTTATTCACCATAGAAAGCAAAATGATCTTTTAAAAATTAGATCATTTCACTGTCTTGCTAAAACCATAAAGACTACCTTCTGCATGTAGAATGAAAGAAATAATTCCTTGCCTTACAAAGCCCTAGACTTTTTATATCATCTAATTCTGTTCTTTCTCCTGAATTTCTACTTCGTCCACACTGACCTATCTCTTCCTTGAGTATATTAGACTTTTTTTGGCCTCAGAACCTCTGCATTAGCTCTTCTGCCTGAATTTCCCATAACTAAGTCTTAGATTAAAATACCATTTCCTTGGGGTACCTGGGTGGCTCAGTGGTTGAGCACCTGCCTTTGGCTCAGGTCATGATCCTGGGGTCCTGGGATTCAGTCCTGCATCAGGGAGCTCAACAGGGAGCCTGCTTTTCCCTCTGCCTGTGTCTCTGCCTCTCCTTGTGGGTCTCTCATGAATAAATAAATAGAATCTTTAAAAATAAAATATAAAATAAATAAAATAAAAAATAAAATAAAATAAAATAAAATAAAATAAAATAAAATAAAATAAAATAAAATAAAATACCATCTCCTCAAAATTTTTGGATCACCTGAAGAAGGCAACCATCATACCACTGTACCTTAATTATGACCTCTAAATAATATATAATCAAGTTGATTTATTTTTATTACTCTCCTTTGAATTATTATTTGGTTATTTTCTGCCTCTGTTTTATTTTATTTATTTAAAAACATTTTTTTTTAATTTTTACTTATTTATGATAGTCACAGAGAGAGAGAGAGGCAGAGAGAGAAGCAGGCTCCATGCACCTGGAGCCCGACGTGGGATTCGATCCCGGGTCTCCAGGATCGCACCCTGGGCCAAAGGCAGGTGCTAAACCACCGCACCACCCAGGGATCCCCTGCTTCCGTTTTAAATACATATACCTCAAGAATAGAGACTTGGTCTATTGTATTCACACCGGCAGTCCTAGAATTGAGAATACTATCTGTCCCTTAATAAATGTTTAGTGAATACTAGTTGAGTGAAAGAACTGTAAATATATCTTTAGGCATGTCATACTGTATCTTTTAGTAAAGATTGATTTTTAAAGTGAAGAGTTTGAGTTATAGGATTTATAACATTATTTCCATTTTCATCTTACTTCTGAAAATTAGAATAAAATTATTTTCCTTTCCAAAGTGCTTGGAACTAACAATCTTTACTAGCATAGGCAATGATTATAACAAATTATATAACTGATTTGGAACAATTGCTGCTGATGCAAATTGTGAGGATTTACTTTTAATTCTCATTATCTCTAAAATGTCCAACTTCCTGAGCAGATATTCCTATCTGATAATTGGTATGGAGATTTTATTTATTTATTTATTTATTTATTTATTTATTTATTTATTTATTTATTTTTGGAGCCAATTTCTCTTCTACTTTACTTTTTTTTTTTTTATTCTCATGGATTTACTTTGTCAAGCTTCTAAGTTTTTGCTATTCACAGTTAAACAGAATTTAGGCATGCTTCCATTCATATCTTGAATGAAGAACATGTGCATAAACATCTTCCATTAGTTTTTAAATTTAACTAAAATAATTTTTATTAAGCACTTGAGAGGGATACTATGGAGGAGACAAAGATACACTTTTAAAAGCTAGTCTTTGTATTTTAAAATCTGTGATTAAAGATGCAAAATGCTGTGGAAGAAATGGCTCGTTTTGGATTATATTATACCTTCCTATCTCTAAGAACAGAGACTTCTGCTTTTAGGTGGACACCTTGACCACTTCTACATTCCTTTTTTTTTTTTTATTGGAGTTCGATTTGCCAACATATAGCATATCACCCAATGCTCATCCCGCCATGTGCCCCCCTCAGTGCCTGTCACCTAGTCACCCCAACCCCCTGCTCACCTCCCTTTACATTACCTCTTGTTCGTTTCCCAGAGTTAGGAGTCTCTCATGTTCTCTCTCCTTCTCTGATATTTCCTACTCATTTTCTCTCCTTTCTCTTTTTATTTCCTTTCACTATTTTATATATTCCCCAAATGAATAGGACCATATAATGTTTGTCCATCTCCAATTGACTTACTTCACTCAGCATAATACCCTCCAGTTCCATCCACGTCAAAGCAAATGGTGGGGATTTGTTGTTTCTAATGGCTGAGTAATATTCCATTGTACACATATACCATATCTTCTTTATCCATTCATCTTCCGAAGGACACCGAGGCTCCTTCCACAGTTTGGCTATTGTGGACATTGCTGCTAGAAACATCGTGGTGCAGGTGTCCCGGCGTTTCATTAAATCTGTATCTTTGGGGTAAATCACCAACAGTGCAATTGCTGGGTCGTAGGGCAGGTCTTTTTTTAACTCTTTGAGGAACCTCCACACAGTTTTCCAGAGTGGCTGCACCAGTTCACATTCCCACCAACAGTGCAAGAAGGTTCCCCTTTCTCCACATCCTCTCCAACATTTGTTGTTTCCTGTCTTGTTAATTTTCCCCATTCTCACTGGTGTGAGGTGGTATCTGATTGTGGTTTTGACTTGTATTTCCCTGATGCAAGTGATGAGGAGCATTTTCTCATGTGCATGTTGGCCATGTCCATGTCTTCCTCTGTGAGATTTCTCATCATGTCTTTTGCCCATTTCATCATTGGATTGTTTGTTTCTTTGCTGTTGAGTTTAATAAGTTCTTTATAGATCTTGGATACTAGCCCTTTATCTGATACGTCATTTGCAAATATCTTCTCCCATTCTGTAGGTTGTCTTTTAGTTTTATTGACTGTTACTTTTGCTGTGCAGAAGCTTTTTACCTTAAGTCCCAATAATTCATTTTTGCTTTTGTTTCCATGCTTTCATAGATGTATCTTGCAAGATGTTGCTGCGGCCAAGGTCAAAAAGGGTGTTGCCTATGTTCTCCTCTAGGATTTTGATGGATTTTTGTCTCACATTTAGATCTTTCATCCATTTTGAGTTTATCTTTGTGTATGGAGTAAGGGAATGAATGGTCTAGTTTCATTCTTCTATTCTTCTGCACGTGGCTGTCCAATTTTCCCAGCACCATTTATTGAAAAGACTGCCTTTTTTCTAGTGGATAGTCTTTCATCCTTTGTCAAATATTAGTTTGATCATAGAGTTGAGGGCCCATTTCTGGGTTCTATTCTGTTCCATTGATCCATGTGTCTGTTTTTGTGTCAGTACCATACTGTCTTGGTGACCACAGCTTTGTAGTACAACTTGAAATCAGGCATTGTGGTGCCCCTGGCTCTGGTTTTATTTTTCAATATTCCCCCTGGCTATTCAGGGTCTTTTCTGATTCCACACAAATCTAAAGATTATTTGTTCCAACTCTCTGAAGAAAGTCCATGGTATTTTGATAGGGATTGCATTAAATGTGTAAATTGCCCTGGGTAGCATTGACATTTTCACAATATTAATTCTTCCAATCCATGAGTATGGAATATTTTTTCCATCTCTTTGTGTCTTCCTCAATTTCTTTCAGACGTGTAGTTTTTAGGGTATAGATCCTTTACCTCTTTGGTTAGGTTTATTCCTAGATATCTTATGCTTTTGGGTGCAATTGTAAATGGGATTGACTCCTTAATTTCTCTTTCTTCAGTCTCATTGTTAATGTATAGAAATGCCACTGATTTCTGGGCATTGATTTTGTATCCTGCCACACTGCTGAATTGCTGTATGAGTTCTAGCAATCTTGGGATGGAGTCTTTTGGGTTTTCTATGTACAATATCATGTCATCTGCAAAGAGGGTAGTTTGACTTCTTCTTTGCCAATTTTAATGCCTTTTATTTCTTTTTCTTGCCTGATTGCTGAGTCTAGGACTTCTAGTACTATGTTAAATAGCAGTGGTGAGAGTGGACATCCCTGACATCCCCCTGATATTAGGGGAAAGGCTCCCAGTGTTTCCCCATTGAGAATGATATTTGCGGGATCCCTGGGTGGCCCAGCGGTTTAGTGCCTCCCTTTGGCCCAGGGCGCGATCCTGGAGACCCAGGATCGAATCCCACGTCGGGCTCCTGGTGCATGGAGCCTGCTTCTCCCTCTGCCTATGTCTCTGCCTCTCTCTTTCTCTCTCTCTGTGACTATCATAAATAAATAAAAATTTAAAAAAAAGAGAGAAAAAAAATAAAAAATAAAAAAAAGAGAGAATGATATTTGCTGTGGGCTTTTCGTAGATGGCTTTTAAGATGCTAAGGAATGTTCCCTCTATCACTACACTCTCAAGAGTTTTGATCAGGAATGAATGCTGTATTATGTCAAATGTTTTCTCTGCATCTATTGAGAGGATCATATGGTTCTTGTTTTTTCTCTTGTTGATATGATCTATCACGTTGATTGTTTTATGAGTGTTGAACCAGCCTTGCATCCTGGGGATAAATCCCACTTGGTCATTGTGAATAATCTTCTTAATGTACTGTTGGATCCTATTGGCTAGTCTCTTGTGGAGGATTTTTGCATCTGTGTTCATCAGGGATATGGGTCTATAATTCTCCTTTTGGTGGGGTCTTTGTCTGGTTTTGGAATTAAGGTGATGCTGGCCTCATTAAATGAGTTTGGACATAGTCCATCCCTTTCTATCTTTCTGAACAGCTTTAGTAGAATAGGTATTCTTTCTTCTTTAAACGTTTGATAGAATTCCCCTGGAAAGCCATCTGGCCCTGGACTTTTGTGTCTTGGGAGGTTTTTGATGACTGCTTCAATTTTCCCCCTGGTTATTGGCCTGTTCAAGTTTTCTATTTCTTCCTTTCCAGTTTTGGTAGTTTGTGGTTTTCCAGAAATGCATCCATTTCTTCTAGATTGTCTAATTTACTGGCATATAGCTGCTCATAATAAGTTTTTAAAATCATTTTTATTTCCTTGGTATTGGTGTGATCTCTCCTTTTTCATTCATGATTTTATTAATTAGAGTCTTTTCTCTTTTGTTTTTAATAAGGCTGGTTAATTGTTTATCTATCTTATTAATTCTTTCAAAGAACCAACTCCTGGTTTTGTTGATTTCTTCTACAGTTCTTCTGGCCTCTATTTCATTGAGTTCTGCTCAAATCTTTACTAACTCTCTCCTTCTGCTGGGTGTAGGTTTTATTTGCTGATCTTTCTTTAGTTCCTTTAGGTGCAAGGTTAGCTTGTGTATATGAGTTTTTTACAATTTTTTGAGGGATGCTTGTATTGTGATGTATTTTCCTCTTAAGACTGCTTCTGCTGTATCCCAAAGATTTTGAATGGTTGTATATTCATTCTCATTAGTTTTTTTTTTTTGAATCTTTTTAATTATTCTCTAATTTCCCGGTTGACCCTTTCATCTTTTAGCAGGATGCTCTTTAACCTCCACATATTTGAGTTTCTTCCAAATTTCTTCTTTTGATTGAGTTCAAGTTTCAAAGCATTATGGTCTTAAAATATGCAGGGGACAATCATAATCTTTTGGTATAGGATGAGACCTGAAATGTGACCCAGTATGTGGTCTATTCTGGAGAAAGTTCCATGTGCACCTGAGAAGAATGTGTATTCAGTTGCATTTGGATGTAAAGTTCTGTAAATATCTGTGAAATCCATCTGGTCCAGTGTATCATTTAAAGCTCTTGTTCCTTTGGAGATGTTGTGTTTAGAAAATCTGTCATTTGCAGAAAGTGCCGTGTTGAAGTCTCCCAGGATTAGCGTATTATTATCTAAGTATGTCTTTACTTTGGTTATTAATTGATTGATATACTTGGCAGCTCCAATATTAGGGACACAAATATTAATGATTGTTAGGTCCTCTTGTTGGATAGACACTTAAAGTATGGTATAGTGTTCCTCTTCATCTCTTACTTCAGTCTTTGGGATAAACCTTAATTTATCTGATACAAGAATTGCTACCCCTCCTTTCTTTTGAGGACCACTTGAATGGTAAATGGTTCTACACCCCTTCATTTTCAGGCTGTAGGTGTCCTTAGGTCTAAAAAGAGTCTCTCGTAGACAGCAAATAGATGGGTCTTCTTTTTTATCCACTCTGAAACTGTGTCTTCTGATGGGATCATTAAGCCCATTCACGTTCAGTTACCTATTCAGTCCCTATTTTTGTGGATTATTACTTTGGGCTTCCTCTTTCTTTTACAGAGTCTCCCTTAATATTTCTTGCAGAGCTGGTTTGATGGTCACATATTCTTTCAGTTTCTTCCTATCTTAGAAGCTCTTTATATCTCCTATTCTGAGTAAGAGCCTTGCTGGATAAAGTATTCTTGGCTGCATGTTATTCTCATTTAGGACCCTGAATACATCTTGCCAGCCCTTTCTGACCTGCCAGGTCTCTTTTGAGAGGTCTGCTGTTAATCTAATATTTCTTCTTATATAAGTTAGGGATCTCTTGTCTCTTGCTGCTTTAAGGATTTTCTCTTTATCTGTAGAATTCGCCAGTCTCGCTATTAAATGTCAAGGTGTTGAATGGTTTTTATTGATTTTTAGGGGAAGGCCTCTCTATCTCCTAGATCTGAATGCCTGTTTTCCTCCCCAAATTAGGGAAGTTCTCAGCTATGATTTGTTCAAATATGCTTTCTGGTCCTCTGTCTCTCTTGGCGCCCTCTGGAACCCCAATGATATGTAGATTTTTCCTTCTGAGGCTGTCATTAATTTTCCTCAACCTTTCCTCATGGTCTTTTAATTGTTTTTCTCTTTTTTCCTCAACTTCCTTCCTTGCCATCAACTTATCTTCTATGTCACTCATTCTTTCTTCTACCTCATTGATCCTTTTTGTTAGGACCTCTAGTTTGGATTGCAATTCATTTAATTGATTTATTATTTCGGCCTGATTAGACCTAATTTCTACAGTCATGAAGTCTCTTGAATCCTTTATGCTTCTTTTCCAGAGCCACCAGTAGCTTTATAATTGTGCTTCTGAATTGGCTTTCTGACATTGAATTGTAATCCAAATTTTGTAACTCTGTGGCAGAGAGTACTGTTACAATTCTTTCTTTTGTGGTGAGTTCTTCTTTTTAGTCATTTTCCTCAGTGCAGAGTGGCTGTATGAGCAGCCTGCATCAAGATTATCAAACAGGATCTATGTAAATTTCACCCTAGATGATTCTACTGAGGTCAGAGACCAGAAATTGAAAACAAAGATCAGAACGAAATAAAAGGACCACTAAAGTGAAAAACAAATTTAAAACAAAATAGTAAAAAATAAAAGGCCAGGAATCCTAAAAAAGAAGAGAAAAGGAAGAAAAGAAATAGAAAAAAGAAAAAAAAAAGAGAATAAAAAGGGGGGGGACTGGGAGATGGTGGTGGTGATGAAGTTGTAGTGGAGTGAGAATGTAGTCTACCTGAGGGGTTCTAGAGGGTGATCCTCTTGTTTTTGAGTATATTAAGTTCTATATGTTAGAAGATAGCTCAGTCCCAAATTAATATAAACTAGAAATACTTGAAGAGAGCCCCATCACTGACCACCAAAACATAAATGCAATAAAAGAGGGGGGCAGAATGGGAATGAGGAATCTCACAGAATGAACCAGCATGGTATGCCACTTGGTTCTGGGTGCATGCTGGTCATGTTTTAGAAGGTGTTAACTTCTGCCATTGTAGAACAAAATGAGGCAGAGAAAACAAAAAAACACAAAACCAAAAAACATATGTGGTATATCTCCCAAAATTAAGTTGAGTATGTTGAAGGGAATCTACAGGTGGAGAATATATCTAGGACCTATAATTGTAGAAGTATGAAAGTCGAAAAGAAAAAAATCTTAAAAATGAAGAGGTGGTAAAATATTGTAGTTAAGGTGGGAAAAGAGAAAAAAAAAAAGGAAATTCACAGTCTGATATAAAAACGAGTTGTACTGGAAACAGGAAGAAAAAAAAAAGGCGGGGTATCCTCTGTTTCTATATACTGTAAATCCTCGACCTCCCTTGGAGCTTTCCAGCACTGCTCCGTCAAGAACCTGTCCTTCCAGCTGGTCTTTTGGAGGAGGGGCTGCTGTGCTGATTCTCAGGTTTGTGCACCTGGGGGTGCTGCCCCCCCCCCCGCCAGGTGCAGGGCTCAGGGAGAACTGTCTATCCCGTGAGGCCCCTGTTCCCTGGCAGCCCCGCTCCGCTCCGTCCCAGGCACAGGGTGACACAAGGAGGAGCAACACCACTGGCGGCGGCCAGCTCTCCAGCCCTGGAGTCAGCTCCCCAGTAACTACCGCAGCTCCCAGTCCACACTGGCCTGGATGCTCCCAGGGCAGGGGCTGCCCAGCGGCAGGAGCGTCCTCGCTGTCCTGTGCCCTCCCCGCCTCCGCCTGTCCCCGGGTGAGTGCAGGATCCTGAGCTGTGCCCCCCGGCGCCCTGGGCTGGGGCCTGCACTGCTGGAATCGCGTTCCGGGGGCCGCAGCCCCCCTGCCCCCGGAGCCCCCGCCGACCCACCGGCTTCTCCCCACGCCCCGCCGGGTGCGCTCCAGCCCTTTACCGCGCTCTGCCCGGGGTGTGGCGCGCTCTCCCTGGGGGCGCCCTTCCCTATTAGTGACCCCGGGAGACTGGAGGCTCCACTGCCCTCCTGCGGTTCTGCCCGATTCCCTGCTGAGCGCCTTTCCGTCCGGGAGGAATCCGGTCGGGTTTTTAAAAGTTCCTGCTTCTCCGGGGCTGGGCTTCCCTGTCCTGGAGGCTCTGGCCCCGCCCCAGCCCCCGCCTTAGCGCAGCTCCTCAGGGGACCCTCCCCCACTGGATTCTTTTTTTTTTTTTCCATCTTCCTACCTTGTTAGAAGCGAAAACCCTTCTCTCTGCAGCGTCCCAAGCTGTTCTCTCTTTAAATCTCGGGTTGAATTCGTAGGTATTCAGGATGATTTGAAAGTTATCTAGGTAAGTTGGTGGGACCAGGTGAGGTGAGGACCCTACTCCTCTGCCATCTTGCCCCGCCCCCCTCCTGCATTCCTTTAATTGAAATCATGTGTGTAATTTTCAGGGCTTATCCCATAAGAGATCCACACGCAACTTTCTAGCTAGTTTCTCCCTCTTCCCCTTTGGCTAATAAGATGAAGAAACTGGAGCTTTGTCCTTGAACTCAGCGATGGAGACTATGTGTTGAAGATAACAGATCTCCTCTAGCAGGTTAGACTACTCACCCTTTACCCTAAGAGAAATAAAAACTTCTGTCAATCATTAAGATGTTTTACTTTGGATTCTATTATTACTGTTGCTTAGACTATACTCTAAAGACTACAGTTCCCAATAAACATGAGTATTTTTATTTCCAGTTTCAAATATGTGAATACAAATAGAATTTTAGAACAAAGTCTTTAAGTGGAAAATCACCTGTAACATTTTGTTATAATTTTTTAAGGGTAAAAAGTAACGAGTAGGAACAGGATGTGGCTTAAAATGGGTATGAGATCTTTTGGGGGTGATTTAAATGATCTAAAATTAGATTATGGTGTTACTTCCATAATTTCATAATTTTACTAAAAGTCATTGAATTGTGCCATTAAAACAAGTGAGTTTTTTTCTGCCAAGTGAAGTATATTTTAATAAAGTTGCTTAAGAAAACAATGCTATGCTTTATGCTTATATACTAATAATGAGAGGTGAATTACAGTATTTTCATGGTTTACTTCACTTTATTTAATAATATTAACAGTATTCTAATAACTTTTTCCTGTAGTCAATGCATTTAAAAATAAGGAAATAACCGTAAAGTAGAAATTGGAGATGTTATTTCTCCAAAGGATAACACTAATATGGAATCACTATTTGCATGATTTTTCCATTGTAAAAAGCTACTTTTCCTATCACAAATGCAACTGTATCCTATAACTGTATTTGCTTACTCAGAGACTACAATGACTTGGATAAACCACACTGCATTAATTCCTGTATAAATCTATTAGATTGGACATGTTTGGACAAGAAATAAGAGTACGATAATCTGTGACATCAGTATGTAAGATGAATAAGAACAACGGGATAAGGTGGGAAGAATAAATGTTATAAAGATACAGTTAGGTCTACCTTCAGACAATGTTGTTTTATATGGATTTCCAGGGAATTACAAGCCAGTAGGAAATTTTACAATCAGGTATAGGTTGGCTTTCTTGAAGTACAAGCTTGAGGTAGGCTGTAATGCAAAGAGAGTCAAGCACATATTCTTTTTGGTCTCATCAGATACACACAAGTGGTGTCATTGCTGATGCTGGCATCTTTGAACACCATGAACTCTGTCATATCCTACCCCAAACTTCCCATAACTCTCTATCCATATGCTTCCACTGAAACCTATGATTTTATAATTCTTTTCACATTATATTGTAATGATGTGACAACTCATCCACTTCCTATTCATATTATAAGTTTCTAACAGACAAGGAAAAATATGTTTTAATTTTAGAGTCCAATACTTAACATTGTGCATGACAAATGATATGTATTTGGTAAATTATTGTTGACATTGCATGAGTTTTCAAGACCTTGCCATAGAAATTAGCACCTTTGCAAAGTTGGTATTTCAAGTGAAAATGATTTCAATTTGCCCTACCTAAATGCACAAAAAGCCCCAAATGATATTAAGATTTTTTTCAAATTACAAAAAAATCCCCAAACCTTTGAAAGTTACACACATGAAGTCACTTACACCTTAAACAAATAATCTTATTTCTTATTAGTTACTCACTATCTATGCCTGCTTTCCAAAAAAAAAAAAAAAAAATCCCCTGCTTTTTATCAGTTAGTAACAGTACTAATATTTCTTTTTAAAAAATATTTTATTTATTTATTTGTTCATGAGTGACAGAGAGAGAGAGAGAGAGAGAGGGAGAGAGAGAGAGAGGCAGAGACATAGAGGGAGAAGCAGGCTCCATGCAGGAAACCTGATGTGGGACTCTATCCCTGAGACTCCGAGATCACACCCTGAGCCAAAGGCAGATGCTCAACCGCTGAGCCACTCAGGTGTCCCAATACTATTATTTCTTAATGGCTCTAATCAAACTTCGGAAATTGATTTAGCTACAAAAAGAATTTCTACCTATCTACTATAATATTTTTACATTTCTATTCTTATTTCATTGAGGGTCTGTATATTCTCTTGCTTGTCTTGATATTGAAAACTTGAACTTACTAATTACACAAGATATTTGAAGTGTGCACGCATCTGTGTCAGGGACAGGCATAGGTATGTGCTCCCACTTTCCTTATCTGCAAAAGCTAGTGCTTTTGTTATGAAGAAAAGCTGTAGAAAGAGTGTGGATAATTCAATGAATAAAATGACAGTAGCATATATTGACGATAGGTCAGTAACATCATCCATTGTGATGAGTGGAATTTTTATCAATGTTCCTTGTCCCACAGTGGCACTTCAAAAGTAAATCATATCCCTGATTATAGTCTATAAAAAGATTTTGGACTGTTCTAATGGAAGCAATTATTTTTTTCCTGGTTCTTCTGTGTAACAGAATCCAGACATACTGATTTTCAGTCATATTAACTTAGAAATAATATATGTTCAGTTAAGTTATAGCTCTTGATCATGCCACATGAATTCTACATCATAAATTACAGAATATTGGAAAGATTTGCCTTCTGTTTATAAAATTCAGTACCAAATTACAGGAAAAATACATTTTGTTTTCACTGAAAATGTTACAATGTTTGAAACAAACATTTTAATTTCTATAATCCCATTGGGACCACAGGACATTTGAAGTATTTTATGACCTTGGATTATTCAAAGCAGGTAATTGAATACAAAGTCTTTTTTGTTTTGTTTGTTTGTTTCTTTAAGTCACTAGGGACACTTTACTTGTTTCTTTGGGTCTTAGTAAAGTCTAAGATTTTAGACTTTAACAACCAGTTTCCCAATTATCAATAACCTACTCAGACTCCAGAGATACTTGTATGTATAGGAGGTTAATTCTAGTTCCTAAGAAATACATGACATGCTAAGAAAAAAAGTCATTATGCAAGAATTGGATACAATTAAGCCAAAGAGTATATTCTTACTTTGAAATTAGTTACAGCCAGTTGAAAGAATTTTTCTCTCTCCTGTCAACTTCTGTGGCATTGTAGGAACACTGTCTTGGTTATGAAGGTAACCTTGATGAGAATCCTTAAGAACACTTTTTAAACATTAAATATCAGTAAAAACACTTCAGGTGCCAAGTCATAAGAGCCAATATTTAATAATAAGAAATATGGAATAGCGAATCGTGATTAAATTAAATCGTGCCTAGCTATTCCTCACTCAGAAATGAATTAGACATTAGACAATTAAAAGAGATGTTAGTTCTAAATTTCTATTTTCAGAGGCTGTTCATATGAAAGCCCTAGACTTTACAAGTTTAGTCATTTTACATAAAATTTTCCAATTTTAAGTATACATTATAATCAATTCATTTGATATAGATAGTGACTTAGTTCAACCGTGGAGAATATCAGCATAAAATTCAAACTTAAAAGGAGTACTTAGGGAAGTTTCTTTAGTATGGATTTCTTGCTTTTCAGCAAGTTCAAGCTCTGTATAAGACTTTGCAACTGAAGATCCAAGAACAAATGACAAACCACGGTGAATTAATAATAATATATATAAATACTCTTTAACAGGAATGTACTCCTTCCAGAGAGAGACAGTTTCAACCCAGCTTTCTAACTGATGTGCAACACTTGCAATAGAAAATGGGTAGTAAGAGCACAGGGAAAGATGTGTTTATTTGGCTTGAAATAGTTTGAATTGCACTTACCAGCAAGCTACTTGTAAATGATTAATGAAGGAGGGGGAAGAAATACAAAAAGGAAAAAAAGAAAAGGATAAGTGCTATTTCTCAGATAAAAGAGAAAAACAGCAATACTCATTGCCCAGAATAATGTTACTTAAAAATCTCTTGGCATTAAGAAGTCAAACTTGGGATGCCTGGGTGGCTCAGCATTGAGCTTCTGTCTTTAGCTCAGGGCGTGATCCGGGGTCCTGGGATCGAGTCCTGCTTGGGGCTCCTTGTAGGGGGGGTGGGGTGGGAAGGTGCCTGCTTCTCCCTCTGCCTATGTCTCTGCCTCTCTCTCTCTCATGTATAAATAAATCAAATCTTGAAAAAAAAAAAAAGAAGTCAGACTCCAGAGGCCAATGTTTATTTATTCACAGTATTTAAGTATTTATTTAAATTACTTTTTCTTCCTTTTTGCATTTGAGAGGAACTGCTTTCAGATTAAGGAAAAATATTTTCTCAGTCTAACTGAAATATGAAACTAGTCTTGATATTGTTTTCCCCTACAGAAATTAAAGGAATCTTTACAAGTTTTGTTGCAACACTGAAAATTTAGATTTGAAATTCAAAACCACAGATGTAATCACAGCCAGACACTAATTAAGCATTGGGCCAAATTTGGTCCTAGAAATGTGTATGCATAATTTGTGACTTTAGTGGAAGTTGTCTGTGTGTTTTCAAGGGCAGACTTTAGTCAAACATTTATTGAAGGATCCTAAGAGAAATGCTTCTAAATAAACATGGTACCTTTATTTGATCATATTTACTGATTTTTAAGCCTTTTCTTTCTGATTGAGATAGATTGTTTGTAAAACTGGTCATTTTCTATTTCCCACATTCATGAAAGACAAACATCCTTTGTAATCTTCAAGTTTTTTTATGGTTGTATTTAAAAGGGGAAACACGAAAGAGAGACATAATCCTTTCCATGAGAGTTTCTACTTTTTAAGTTCTTCGTATTTCTAGGATTGTCTCAGGATGGGTTTTGAGTGATGGAAGAATATGTGTGGGAGGGAAGTAAGGAGGGCATTCAGATTCAGCATAGTTTCCCTAAGAAACAACTTCTTAGCAAAGTTGCTCCAAATATTTTATGGGAGTTTTTGGTTTTATTTTGTTCTCTATAGATTTTAATTTGCTTTAGTATTTAGTGACATAAAATGGTGGGGGTGGTTTACTTTAAACTGTGTCTGAATGTGATTTAAGAGATTTCTGTGCTTGAATCTTATTTTCTTTCTCAGAAAAATTCTCCAGTTCCACGTAGAAATCTTGTCTCTGAACTTGAATCAGTTGCTACTCTCCATGAGAGTTGCTCTGTAAACTCTGGGAAGGAGGTGAGACATTTGACTAATCTTGATAGGCAGATACACATTGTTATTAATGGAATTTGGCAAGTTTCCTTATTGTTCTAAATCTCACTTTCCTTACCTGCAAAATATCCATAGCATTGCTGTAATAACCAAAACAAAACCAAGGTGGGATATGTATGAAAGTGCCTAGACTACTACTAAGCATGTAATAACACTTTTAATTACTTTTATCGTTCTTGTTTTGTCTTCTTTTTTCTCCTCCCCCTCCTCCTTCCTTCCCCTTCCTGCTTCCCTTCCCTTCCCTTAGCCTATACTTTTCCTTTTCTTCTAATGAGGATGATGACATAAGGATGACAATCTTAGATCAATAGACTATCTCACTTATATAATTCTTTATGTATTTTGATGGAGATACTACACAGAAAATTTTAAAACCATGTTCACAGCCTAAATCTTTAGTATAAGATGATAAGAGTCAAATATTTTTTAGCAATTCCTATGAACCACATATAAAAATGAATTCTTTCCACATTTAAGATTTATTTTACCTGTAAGGGTTTTTATAACTTGCAACCAGTGAGTCCACAATAAATGGGTTCCTACACATTTTCCATTTCTCATTGAAAGACTAATGGTCATGTGGAATTCCAGGAATCAGACAGTTAGGTAATATGCTTTCTCAGAGCTCCTGTCCACTTTTCTCAGGGCACCTAAGAATAGATCGAACATGCATAGTAAAAGAATAGGGGAGAAGAGCAAGTTGTGCCCAAAACAAAGGACTTGCCAGTCATATTTGGAATTGGGATTACCTGCTACTGGAAGAGTTTCAGTTGATGAGGGGGTCTTTTCTTTTTTATAGACACAATTCTGAATAGTTAGCTCTATTAGTTTTCCTTTTTTCTAGTATTTCTTAGTCCCCACACCACCACAACCATCATTGTGCCTACTGTTGTCTACTAGCGAAGAAATCACAATTTTCCTTTCTTTCTCTGATTAAGCACTCCCACAGAGGATACTACAAGGTGAAAGCCAGACACTGAAAGGCAATAGTGATTGTATACTTGGCCATCATACTCTATCACCAGCACTCACAAAAAAAAAAAAAATTACTGGCTTTGGTATATACTATAACTATTTAACAATGTAAAACTTATACTTGTCCTAGATTATACTTGTCCTAGATCAGTGAAGTAATTTCTCAAAAGGATACACTTTAAATTTGTATTCCAAAAGGATAGAATATCAGAGAAACAGAGAAAAGAAAATTTGATAAGTTATATATTCTGTGTTCCAAGTCAGTCACGCCCATTGCAACTAATAAGTGCAGCTTGAAAGTAATTTTTGGTCATAATCAATGTGGCCATGACTATTTTCTTAGAAATAGTTCTTTCCTATTTAGAAAAAACAAAACAAACAAAACAAAACAAAACAAAACAAAAAAAACAGAAGAAAAAGCAGCTATGATGTGCAAAGTAAAAAGGTTCTCTTTTGCCAAGGGGAAATTTAAAATTATGTCAATAACCAATAGGTATTAATTGAATTAGTGGTCATTGGACCTTAACACTAACTTTACACCATGTCTATAATATCACTTATTTTCTGTTAATGTTATAACACTGGTGATTCAGAAGGATGAAAGTAAGCGAGTGCCTGGCTTCATCCCTAAATGTCAACCGTTTAAGTGGTTTGACTTTTATGTTCTATTTACTTTGGTCAGTGTAAATTTCTATGGGTTTTGCTGGTTAGGGGAAAGGGGATTTGAGGATCTGTAGTTCTTGGTTATTAATATTTGACTTTGTTAGTGCCATCTATTTACTATATGACTTGTGAAAAAAAAAAAAAGAAGAAATCAGATATTCGTTTGCAGCCCTTAAAATGCATGGGGCGTGTGATCACACATTGGGCCTGCAATCTCTATATAATGCTGTTCTCTTCAGGCTCACATTTAAGTAACAATGGCCTTGGATTCTTTATATATTTTACTTTTTTTTTTTTACACCACTGTGTTTGTAGAATAAAGAATAGGTAGTTTTTTTTCTTAATATATCATCGAGTAAAAGTTTATTAACTTTTTGCTTAAGAAATGTCACAACCTGTCAAAAGCATGATCAGTTCATCCAAGCTTTTGTTTCAGACCATACTACTTACAGATCTATTATAAGATTGAGCATGTGGACCTCCATGCCACCATCCTCTGAGCTAATGGCATGGTCTACATATCCCCTATACTGAACTCAATTTTACCAATGAATACTGCAGAAAGCAACCGTGTGCAGTTAAACAGGATGTTCTAACAGGTATTACTCAGTTAACAGTTGAGAAGCTCTCCTACCAAAGGGTCTAATTTAACTATTTGGAATGGGTCATGAGAGGTAGCATGACAGACACAGGTAAGTGGAGCCAGAGGGACACATTTGTGGCTCTTATGCTATTGAGTAGTTCAATTTTACCAAATTACCCTAAATTGCCCCTGTATTTGCTTGGTGATAGCACCAATTCATGGACTACAGTGTATTGAAAGTAGTTAGTATTTCCTCTCTGACCTGAACAGTGCATATTTATTATTTTTCACCATTTCCCTGTGCACAAAGTAGAGAATCTATTTTCTCTCTAAGTGAAAATATCCCCTTTAAACATACCCAAGTGCAATCCAGGACCTTTCAAGAGCTATGGACTTCTTAGTCAATAGGATTCAGCAGTATTCCTCGTTGGGTAATGTGATTTCTACAAATAATTCTACTAGGGCTTATTCTTTAGTAGCAGGATGAGAGATAATCACTGATTTCTCAAGGTTTGAGAAATGTCTTGGGCTTTTTGATCCCCCATAATTTGCTAAAATTTCTTAGAATGAGAAGATCTTGAATTTGATCTGGAATAATCTGTCAGTCTATATACATCATTTAAGACAATAGTCCTTAACTTCTCTTGCAATGCTTCTTCTGAGGGGCAGTTATGATATTATGAATATAGTACAGTAAATTATTCTTAATGCTTATCAAGTTCAAAGCTTATCACATTAAATTCTTATAGTATGTCTATAAATCAAAATACCCATATGAAAAAATTATACAGGCATATAGGTTGCCATTCTTTATTTTATTATTTTATTATTTTATTATTTTATTATTTTATTTTAATTCCAATATAGTTAATATACAGTGTTTTCCTAGTTTCAGGTGTACAATATAGTGATTCAACAATAAATACATTATTCAGTGCTCATCATAAGTATACTCTTAGTCTCCAGCTATTTCATCATGTTCTCCCCATCTACCTCCCCTCTAGTAACCAACAGTTTGTTCTCTATAGTTAAAAGTCTGTTTTTTAGTTTGTCTCTTCTTTCCCCCTGTGTTTGTTTCTTAAATTCCACATATGAGGCAGTATCCAAGTTATTTAAAGAAGTTATACAACTTAACACCCTCCCTAACATGAACCTCTAAATTATCCTATTAAAAAATGGGCAGATGATATGAACAGACATTTCTCCAAAGAAGGCATCCAGAGACCCAACAGACACATGAAGGGATGCTCAGCATCACTCATCGACAGGGAAACGCAAATCAAAACCACAATGAGGTATCATCTCACACTTGTCAGAAAGGCTAAAATCAAAACCATAACAAACAAGTGTTGGTGTGAATGTGGAGAAAAAGGAACCCTCATACGCTATTGGTGGGAATGCAAACTGGTGCAGCCATTGGGGAAAACAGAATGAAGGTTCCTCAAAAAATTAAAAATAGAATTATCATATAATTCAGCAATTATACTATTGGCTAGTTACCCAAAGAATGACTGTCATTCTTTATCATGCAGATTGTGTCAGGCTGTACTCCAAAATTAGTGTAGAAAAGAAGCCTTTAGCTAAATCTGGTATTGTGTTCCAATCCCTTGTGGACGAGCGTTCTTCTACTTTTTGTGTAGTATTTCCCATATTGGTTATAGGTTAAAAAAATAAAGGGAAGCACGTTATTTAATCCCTGACAACGCACTCTTGATCTCCATGAGCAGTCTGCCTTATGTGCTGGCCAGACAGGGCTATTATAAGGGAGTTAGGAATATTCATTCCACTTCATCTACTATCATTTCCTTTATCAGACTAATGACTTCCTTTTTATGACATTCAAGAATTCTATACTGCTTAACATTTAAACCCAAAAAGGGCTTGGGCAATTCCAAAGGTTCCATTTTTCAGATCCAATTCAGAGAGAAGGGTTGACTCAATCAATATCCTATGTGAGTGTGATAAAGGCAGACCCCCTCCCTACACACAGTATTCATTCCGTTGACAGGGATAAAAATCACAAAATATCTAATATTTTCTTTAACCACATTTTCTTTCTCTCCTCTCTCTCTCTCTCTCTCTCTCTCTCTCTCTCTCTCTCTCTCCCTCCTTTTTCCATTTCCCCTCAGAGTGCCACCTTATTTTTGGATAGCATGAATCTTTTTCCCCCATTGTTTAGCCCCATTCATGGTCACTGATTGAGCAGATCTCTTCTTGTCTTCTGAATATATTCTTACCCTCTCCTCTCTATCCCCCACTCCAAGAGCACAGTTAATTACATGCTTTGCAACTATCATAGTCTGTGTAATTGGCATTAAATTATGTGTATCTTTCCAATCATCACACAGTCAAACCTGGATGCTTTCCTCTGTTCACTGTTCAGAAGATAGTATTCCATTTGTTGGTCAAAGAGAGTAGAGGGAAATTACTTGTCTTAGTGTAAGCTCCAGAAATTGACCTTAATCCATTGCAACAATTTAGCGATCAAGTCATCTGAAAGTGTCTTTCCACAAAGGTTTTCAGCCACTTGGGGATCAGTCATAAACCAAATAACTCCTTTCATTCGGCTATCTATAAAATTAGTGATTTGCTCTCTGATCATTTATTCTGAGAATCCGTGCCAGCAGGAATTCGTCAGGCTTGCACTCGTATTTCTACATAAAGCCCCCCAATCTTAACAGTCTAACCTCTGGAATTTGAGGTCATCTTGATCGCTATTGACTACAATGTCTTTACTAAATCAAGAAAAACAAAAGTCTTACTTTTCTTTCCTCTGTTCTAGTGTCTTCTTATATACGTCTAGAATTTTACCAGGACTGCTATTAGCAGCCAGGGAATAGTATGTCTTTATTAACTTTCTTTCTACTTGCATTCTTTATCCATTCACTTACCCAATTTCCCCAGATCTAAAAACCTATTACCCTAAATTCCATTGTTAAGACTTTCTCCTATAGTTTGACTAAAGGTTTTTCCCACTTTATATCAAGAATACACAAGTAACTATCCCAGCAACAAATACTTTGTTTTCAACCCCTCTATTTTTTTATTCATTTTCTTATTTCTTTTCTTTTTTAAAAAAAAGATTTTATTTATTTATTTGAGAGAGAGCATAGAGCAAAAGGGAGAGGGAGCAGCAGGCTCCCTGATGAGCAGGGAGCCCGATGTGGGGTTCAATCCCAGGACCATGAGATCTTGACCTGAGCTGAAGGCAGACATTTAACCAGCTGAGCCACCCAGGTGCCCCTGCATTACTTTCTTAAAAGCACGTAAGTCATTATAATTAATAGGTCTAAAAGTTCATCACACCAACTCTGCCAATCTATGTTACAAAAGCCTAAATGGTCAAATCAGACTAAAGAAAGCCCATGGCTCTTAACCAGCAATGAGATCTACTAATGATTCAAAGGATCTAGGTGAAAAGCAGGACATTCCTTCCCTGGAAGAACTCAAAATGTCAAATGCAGCTCCTCATTGCTACGTTCTCCCACATTGATTCACATTTCGATTTAGGATTAACATACAAGGTTTATGAGTAATATATGCAGGAGTATTGACCATAAAAGTTAGCCATGTTTTGGAAAACTCTTCTTTTGTATTCTATTAATTACACAGCTCATGTGACTACTCCCCATTCACCAGTCATCTATGCTCTATAAACAATAAACTCCAGGTTTATCTATAATAAGCAATTCAGACCCACCAACAAGGTATATCCTCCCCAAACATTTTATAGGTAAGAATTCCTGGTGTTTTCCACTAGTGTGCTCTATTAATAATGTTTTCTCAGAAGACAAAGTCATGCTTCTCTCACCCTGCAACTGCCCAAGAAGGGAAGGAATGAGATATTAGCTATCTCCTACCCATTACTGGATACCAGTAGACAATGGGGTTTGTCTCAGTAGTTTTAAAAGTTTTTATCAAGAGCTACTTTGACCTTCTAAACAGAGGTCTCCATCATTAGAACAATTTCTGGATTAAGTAATAATTTTATTTAGAATAATATTTTTTAAAAGATTTATTTATTTGTTTATGAAAGACACACAGAGAGAGGCAGAGACATAGACAGGGGAGAAGCAGGCTCCCTGTGATGAGCCTGATGCAGGACTCGATCCCAGGACCCCAGGATCATGACCTGAGCCAAAGGCAGACACTCAACCACTGAGCCACTCAAGCATCCCTCATTCGGAATAATTTTAAATAAATATTGTTACAAATATTTTGGCAACTAAAACCCCTTATTTAATAAGAGACTTTGCCATTTGTTCTTCAGTGAATAAATGAGACTTATTTATTTATTTATTTATTTTTTTAATTTTTTATTTATTTATGATAGTCACAGAGAGAGAGAGAGAGAGAGGCAGAGACACAGGCAGAGGGAGAAGCAGGCTCCATTCACCGGGAGCCTGACGTGGGATTCGATCCCGGGTCTCCAGGATCGCGCCCTGGGCCAAAGGCAGGCGCCAAACCGCTGCGCCACCCAGGGATCCCATGAGACTTATTTATAATCATCAGCTTTCTTTTTCCAGATCAAATCTATTATGTTAAAATCCATTAACACTTGATTCTTTTAAACAAACACTTTTCAATTGATAGCACAGTTCCAGCTAATAGATCATAAACTCTGAATTAGTTGAAATCTGAATCAATTATAGCTTACTATAATAGTATTTTTACTTACTTCAGTCTTTAGGGATTAGTTGCTTTATGAACATCTAATTCCTCATTCAGTTTGTTAAGTGGCAGGATTTCCCAATTCTTTAGCAATTTTTTCAGTGTCTTGCGGCAAAACAAGGGCCCTTGAGAGGCATCACAAACAAACAAATAAATAAATATAAAATCAAATAGAAAAGACTGAAAGCTCTGACATTTCCCAAACTCTTGTGACAATGACACCATTTACATAAGTAAACTCTGTTAGCATCTTCTAGAACTAGCATCCTATATAGCAGTCTTTGGGAAATGCTGGTCTATGGATTGATTTCAAACTTCTCATTCTAGCAGTCAAGGCTTTCTGACCCTCCGAGCCACACTCTTTTTCAATTGCTTAGTCTTCTCCTCATTGTTTCCTAATTGTACCATTTAGTCCGTTCTGCTTATCCTGTGTCACATGGTTTGCTGCCATGATAGGCTTTATTTCTTTCTTTCTCCTCTTCACATTCTATTCTTTCTTCGTGGCTCAGGTTATGCTCTTCTATCCGACCCTCTCATTTGTTGGCTTCATACTGACCTTACCTATGCCAGTACTTGACTGGTTTTGATCTCAAATTCATTCCTTTGTCTTTCTTGGCTCCATCCTGTATTAAGTGCTGATCATTGCAGATTGTGTTCCAGGTTCTCATGTGACCCAGCTTTTAACTTTTTTTTTTCAGTCAGTTAAAGGTTCTCTTGTAAGACTGGGGGACAAGTGGAAAGGAGCCAGCAGGGTTTTTCTCTTTGCTTCTCTAGCAATAGTTGCATCGTCCCCATAACTCACTGTTTGAATGAATACACAGGTCTGCCATGGATCAGCTTCTTTTGGGTGGCTTTGGCTTCTTTCTTTGGGTAACACTGACTCTTTCCTTTGATGATCAAGAATAGGAGTGGTAGCAGCTTCTTGTAGTTGCTAATTTTGGGGTTGGAGATTCCCATGTATTTCACCACTTGTGTTATAATCCCTGGCATGAAATCCCCTCTGTTTAAAAACTTGGAGTGATTTCTATTCTCACTATTGTATCTTGATTGTATAACATCAAGCACCGATTGAATTTCCATTCTATAATTATTATATCCTACCTTTGCATTAATTTTTTAAATGTATGATGTCTGTCTCTCCCTATTATAGGCTTTTAACACCATATTGTCCATGACAAAATTTGCAATACAAATTCCATGTGTAGTGTGATATTTTGGGATATTTGCAACATGAATAGCTGACAGTTATTTTCAAATTTTGCAATATGAGGCTGAAAGTGGCCAAAATGCTTTTAGCAATTCTGGTAAACTTTTCAATCATTTTGCCTTAGTATATAACATGCACCAGGTCCTTTGCTTTTCTATTGCCTACAGCACTTCTGTTCTTCCCTTCTGTCTCCAAACATCTACCCTATTTTAAGTTAGTGGTCACTTATTCCTTCAGAAAATTAGTTAATAGAGTAATGCTCCCATCAGATTACCTGAGAAGAACAGAAGGGATGTTTTTATTTTGTCGAATCATTTCAAAGGATATTGGCTCATTTCCCCTACTTGATGAATGACTGGCATTCATCTCTTGAATTCTTTTCTGTACGATACAGAAAACATAAACAGAAGAGCAGAGGGAAAAGCCCACAACAAAAACAATAACCATAATCATCACTTTTAGGACTTAGTAAGCAACGAATTGGAGACAAACTAATTGCTAGTCACAGCTTATCTCTGACTTCTCATCTCCCTTTTCATCCATCTCTTTTTTCCTCCCAATCTTTTACTCTGTGGCAGCCAGTAGATCTACTACCTGAAATACCAATAGAAAATCTTAAATCACAAAAAAGGAGGGTTTAGGAAGTTTGCATATGTAATTTAGATAGTAGTAAGTGTAGTTCCCCAATGCATTCATTAAAATGTATCAGCTTCTCTGTTCTTGGTTGGTGAAGGATTTAGAATTCTTTTGAATGGAATATATTTTTCTTCTGTTTGCTAAAACATGTTTCTGGTGAAAGGAGGAGTAACGCAGGAGGAGAATCATCGTTGACTGCTTAGCGGTTTGAAAAGCCTCCTGCAGTTTATTCCGCTCAAACCAGTAGATAGCTTTCCAAAGGGAAGCCACTAGGTGGCAGCAGCAATGTTAAAGCGTGGCTGCTCATAACTGGTACGTTACGAAGTTTTTAGAGGTTTCTTTGTTGTTTTTTTGCTTGATTATTTTGTTTTGCTTCTTTAGAAAGAAAACACACAATGAAAACTTGAATTACTTATAAAAAAAGATACACAATGACTTTTGCTTGGATATGTTCTGCTTTTGTGAGCAAGGATGCAACTGAGATCTTAAATCAGGGAATCGCACTGTGTTGATGCTACCAGACAATGAAGAAGAAAGAAGAAAAGCAAGTATGTCAGTATTTTTCATTCAGACCAACTTTAGCTTAGGATTTAGCACCCTGGTTCTCACATAATGAGGAAATTGGCAAGCAAATCACATCCTTTCATTCTTTTTTTTTTCTTCTTTTTTCAAAAAGTTCTGTGTTGTTAGAGTCACCACATAGACTCTCACAACTCCCATTATATTCAGAATGGTCCTGAAGTATTTTACACAACATTAAAAAGCTAGATGGCATACTAATGCTAAGTAAGTTTATTATAGTGAAGTGGGACATATGAAAAATATATGCAAAATGGAATTTGAAAAGACAAAAGTTTTTCACGTATACAGCAATCCTTTTTACTATGTGAATACATGTATTTTCTAAATAAATCTACACGATATATTTATTAAAACATCCTGAGTGATAAAAATCATGTACAATAAATTTAGTTAAACCGAGTTTAAATAAATACCTAAATACCTGATGACTTTTTCAACATAAAAATATAATTAATAAACCATGGACTTTTATGTGATACATGTTTTATTTCTTCAAAGCAAAATGGCTTAGAATTTGTTGAAATCGTTTTGCTATAAATCTGACTGAATAATGGGAATATACACACACACCCTGGTGTAGTGTTTCAAGAGGACTAAACTTTTTTCGAATTTCTACACGGAGACGGACATAATGTGTGCAATGGAAATGCTAAATGTGTCACAATTTATCAAAGGCTGCATTATAAAGAGTTTATGGTTTGATGAGATGCTTTCTTAGCATTTCATGTTTCATGTGTTTCATAGAATAAATTCATCAGCATAATGTAATTATGAGAACAATAGGCGGGATTACTAAAACATGACTTCTCATCCAAACCATTAAATAACCTCTGTTCAGTTTCTTTTTCTGACAATAGTGTTCTATGGTAACTACAGTTTTGTGGGATCCAGTGAAAATATTAAGATTCAGAGTGTCCGAGGTGAAATTCCATATTCTTATTTTAATGAGATCTCCATGTGGATCTGAGGATAGGCCGGTTGTGGATACCACAACTAAGATACCTTGCAGCAGGACGCCTGGGTAGCCCAGTGGTTGAGCATCTGCTTTGGCTCAGGGTGTGATCCCAGGGTTCTGGGATCGAGTCCCACATCAGGGTCCCCACAGGAAACCTGCTTCTCCCTCTGCTTATGTCTCTGCCTCTATGATTGTCTCTCATGAATAAATAAATAAAACCTTTTAAAAAAATAAGATACCTTGCTGCACAGAAAATCTGATGCAACTCCCCTGGGCTTATGCAGGTAAGTCAGATTGACCTACATCTCTTCATTCTTTAGGAGAGTATAAAGGTAAAATATTGGCCACTGCCCGATTGTCTACCTGATATTTCATTGAGTTATGGTGGACCCTAGAGTGTCCTATAACAGGATAAATATTCCTTGTCTATCCTTGGAATGTTTCCATTTCTTCCTTCTCTTAAGAGGTATAACAGGTACAGGGGATATAAAGAACATTAGAAGTAAGAATTATTATTTTTTTAGAGATGTATGTATAAGTAAAATAGGCTTTAATTTCATTTAGGTTTATATTAGATCATCTAAAAAGCAAACATGACTAAAACTGTAATTTAACTTATTTTTGTAAATTTCAAAATATGTTTGTTACATGAGGATAGTTGAGATAACTCTCAAGTTCCTACATACTTGCATAAATCCATGGAACAAAACTACTTAAAATAAGAAGGGAATAGTTGCTTTTATTCTGTAGTTTTCATAGTAAATAGGTTGTACAATGAGTGGCAAATATTTTTCTAAACTAAGTTTATTAGAATTACATTTAATTAATATGAAAATACTCTTATTTCACATCTAAATGCATTGCCATCACATTAAGAGTTTTCATTCAAAGAACTGAGACAGAAAGACAGTGAAGTGATGTTGGCAGGGGCTTTGAAATTGGCATACAAGGAACGGCCATGGAAAAACAAGTGATTTTCATGATGGTTGGGAAACTCACATGGGTTCTCATTACCTTGCACATATTCCCTCAATCCTTAATGAAGAGTGCAATATACTTAAGCAGCAGGAGATACTTTTGATATCTATGCTACTTAAGGCAAAGTTGAATTAGCATAGGTGGGCAGACCTATTGAGATGGAAACCTAACCCAAATTAGGCCAAACTCTTTGAAGAGATATGGAAATGAAAATGCTAAAACATTGTGAGAAAGGTGGATTTTATTTTCTTGCTTCATCCACATCTACTTTTCCTATGTAGATTTTAGATAAGTAGCAATGATTTTAAAATTAAATCATCTTAATAACACAAACATCACAGCGTATGGTTTGGTCTTCTGGACACAGGACTGTACATATGCACTCAGTTTACAGTCTTAAATGGAAGAGAGAAATGAAAACACACACTTTACTCATATATTATTGTAAAGTTTGCCTTTGAACTAACAGATGTGAGTTTTTAAGGTGTTTGGGGAGAATTTAATAGCATAAATTATTATATTGATAGTCACAATTTCTAAAATTCTAAATTTCTTGTAAAATTCTAGGAATATTTTCCCATAGATTTTTAGGATTTGTAATTTTAAAAAGTATTTATGAACTAAGGAACTGAAAGTCATAGAAAGCTATGTAAGGGATGAAAGTTTCCTAACTTCTGAGTCACAAGTGTATATAGTTCACTTATGCTTGGCAGTACTAACCAGTCTCTAGGATTCTCAGTTATAGATGTGAAGGAAGGAAAGATACAAGAGGGCTAAACAACTCAAAGCTTTAGGCTGGAACAACTGTAATAAACATTGCTATAAGGGAGCAAAATACACAGCATATATGAAAAATACGAATAAATATCTATTTGTTGAGTGACATACATGTATAAATGGTATAGTAAAAATACTTATACCTGCTCAATGTATAACCTTATTTTTTTTAAGATTTTATTTATTTATTTGAGAAAGCGAGCACAAACAGAGGGATGGGCAGAGGGAGAGAAAGAAGCAGATTGCCCGTTGAGCAGGGAGTCCGACATGAGGCTCCATCCCAGAACCCTAGGATCATGACCTGAGCCAAAGGCAGATGCTTAACTGACTGAGCCATCCAGGCATCCCTAACCTTACTTATTAAAATAATTGGGGGAAAAACACTTTAAATAGAAATTTATAAACAATAATGCTCATTCTATTTATCACAATTTTAATGCCCCATCTTCCCTATAGTGGTATCTCTATAGGAATATGCTGGAGGGGCACTTGGGTGGGTCAGTGATTGAACGTCTGCCTTTGGCCCAGGGCATGATCTTGGAGTCCCAGGATTGAGTCCCACATTGGGCTCCCTGCATGGAACCTGTTTCTCCCTCTACCTGTGTCTCTGTCTCTCTCTCTCTCTCTGTGTCTCTCATGAATAAGTAAATAAATAAAATCTCATGAATAAATAAATAAAATCTTAAAAAAAAAGAATATGCTGGAGTTCTTGAACTTGCAACTTTATGAATAAACAAGACAATTTGTTGAGAGATGCAAATCACATTGTGAACAAGAATTTTATGGATTTCATTTCACATGTAATTATCAAACAAACATAAGTGATATTCCCTGAGTTTAGATACCAGGCTTTTTTTTTTTCTCTCTCTAACTATAACCAGTGTGGTTAACTGCAGTTTTCCCTAATACCTGTTTTGAATAAGATTTAACTGGGATACTTTCAAAATGGTCCCACTATGGAGCACCTGGGTGGCTTAGCCAGTTGGCATCTGCCTTTGGCTTTGGTCACAATCCCAGAGTCCTGGGATAGAACCTCAAATCATCAGGATCCCTGCTCAGTGGGGAATCTGTTTCTCCCCCTGCCCCCTTCTTCTGCCCCTCCCCCACTCATGAGTGTGTATGTGTGTGTGTGTGTGTGTGTAATGTATGTGAGCTCTCTCTCTCTCCCTCTCTTTCAAATAAATAAAAATCTTTAAAAAAAATGGTCCCACTATGAATCCAGTGAATTAAAATCTTTAGGATAAGTATCTCAAAAACTGTATATTTAGCAAGTACAGCAGGGAATATTTATTTTCAAAAAGTGCAAAATACTGGCTAAGGGAACAGTTCAGAAAGACTCTGAGGCCCTCTCTTGTATGCTGTTTTGTTTTTAACCTCCCAGCTGCTAGCAGCTCAGTGCCTTATCCCATCATTTTCCAAGTTTGGGGGCATCAACATTGTGTGTAAAATTGATGAGATGCTATGTCCTGCTTCTGTTTTGGAGGAAATGGGGAGCCCAATGATTCTTCCCATGTTTGCCTTTCCGAAGGACATGGAGAAGACTGGCAGTCACGTATCTGTAGACACTGACGGTTTCAGACTCTCATGCACCAAGCCCACTAGACACTGCTCAACTTAGGCTTTAAAGATTTTATTTTAACTTATTCATGACACACACACACACAGAGAGAGAGAGAGAGAGAGGGGGAGAGAGAGAGAGAGAGGCAGAGACACAGGCAGAGGGAGAAGCAGTCTCCATGCAGGGAGCCCGATGTGGGACTTGATCCCGGGACTCAAGGATCACACCCTGGGTGAAAGGCAGACGCTAAACCGCTGAGCCACCCAGGGATCCCCTCAGCTTAGGCTTTTCCTGAGAATAGATAATTTGGCTTCCATGGAAGGCTGAACTTTTCTTTGGTATTTATGGGAAAGATCACATATGCCGCAGTTTCTGGGACTTTTAAGTACTATGTATCTGTGACTGCATGTACCTGGTATGCTGATCATCTCTTCATGAAGAGAGGAATTGTTTTCCTGTTTCCTTATTAGCTGTAGTTCAAACATCTCCCTCGATGAACAGAAATATGGAGAATTTTCTGCACTTGTAGATGCTGTTTTTGTAGTAATGACAATTATCCTCAGGCCTTCTTAAACTAAATATGCTTCTTCTGTTAAATGCACTGTTCATTTTCTTCCCTTGGTCATTAAAAACAAAACAAAACAAAACAAAAACAAAAGTAAAAACAACTCTATTCATTCTTACTATGACAGATTCTTACTTATAGCTCTCCTAGCAGCTAGCATCTCTGTATTACCCAACAAAATCACAGTTTTGTAGGTGTATGAGTTTATTTAGCTATTGTCTTATCTTAACCACTAGCTCTTAATCTATTAAATGGTGAGGACACCTGGGTGGCTCAGTGTTTGAGTGTCTGCTGTTGGCCCAGGGCATGATCTTGGAGTCCCAGGATAGAGTCCCACAACAGGTTCCCTGCATGGAGCCTGCTTCTCTCTCTGCCTTTGTCTCTGCCTCTTTCTCTCTGTGTCTCTCATGAATAAAAAATAAAATCTTTCTAAAAATCTATACAATGGTAGAAACTATGTCTTTATTACTTTTATAGCTCCAGTGTCTCTTATAGATTCGGGTGCATGGAAATATAATTTTTAAAATGTCATAAGAACAATTAAATATTTTCAGGGTGTCAGGAGCTCTGCTAAATGCTTGACATGAATTAACTCATTTTATCCTAAAAACAATCCTATGAAATCATTACTATTATTATGTCCATTGTTTTCATTTTTACTGATTAAAAAAATAGAGACATTAAGTACTTGTTCAAAGCCATATACTTGTCATAAGGATAAACTCAGGCCATCTGATAGTAGAAATATTTACTGGAAAAAATGAATAAATGAATGAATGAGTGGGATTTTCTTCTCACTGACAAAGATTAAATTGGTCTGGATAACATAGGAAATTAGATCTGATGCTTTTCTTCAGTTTCAGTGGATGTTATTAAATTTAATGCTTTTCCTACAAATGTACTATTGGTTTATATATTACTATTATCTAATTACCATCTAATTTTAGACATGCATAGTAATCTGTTTTACAAAAAGAAATGGTAAAAAACCACAAACTTCTAATATTGGAATGGCAACACTATATAACCTCTGAGATGTATTAATTGTAGGTTGTTGAGTGTACAATGAGTGAATCTCTCAATAATCCCTCTGATTCCCATAAATGTTTCATTATTTAGGAGAGGAAACATTGAGGGGATGTTTTTTAGATGTCTTAAACTCAAATGAGTACTGTGTATTTATTCTAGTAGCTTTAAGGAATATGGATGTTATTGTTTTCAGGTTTTTTATTTTTTCTAATTTCCCAATGAATCAATAGGAATAACCCACAATGAAGTGTTAGATGGGTCTTAACTGGTATTTTTGGACTACATCAACAACCAATATAAATATTTTCAGTGTTTTAAAAGAATTTTTTTGCAAGTAAAACATTTCCAGGTTAATTTCTCTTTTTTAATGGAAGATTGAATCAATTGGCTAATCTAATTATCTTCTTAAAATTCCCTGGAAAATGTCAAATTTTTCAATTATTAATCTGTAAAACCTTAAATGTTTAAAGTGTATGACCACTTAACACTTAATGAGTTTTACTCTAAAATTATCTTAAAGATTCAGTTAGTGTACACATAAATCCATTTTAGTCTAGTATTCTGAAGCCAAATTATTTAAATAATTTTGGAATAAAAGTTTAATTATGAACTATTCATAATTGAGTAAATTGAATACAAATTGAGATGGTTTAACCTCATTAATTTCCTATGTCACCTTCAATAGTGAAATTCATCAAATAATTTCCAAGTCTCCATTTGATTTTGTGCTACACTGACCTAAAATGTTTTACTTTTCACTAATTATTTTTCTACTGATAGCTGGTTTCCACTTTCTTTGTTTAATGTAGAGCATTCCACTATTCAAGAAAACAGGATGGATTCAGATATATGGAGAGTTCCTGTACTATGGAATCTTTATATACAAGCAGTGTCATTCTGAGATTTGTATATTTGCAGGAGATCAGAGATCCATGGTCTAAAACTGTGGTGATCTTGCTAATTTTGTTAATCATGAGTATTTAGTCTGATATCCAGAAGTGAGCATAGCAAACCACACAGCATCTTTAGCCAATTGTAATCTTTCATCTCTTCTTATATTGCATGGAAAATACTTTCCTGGGGGTGTGTCTTGATAACATCAAGAGTCTAATGAAGTTCAAAAAGCAGAATTTAGTTATAATGAAAATCACTTTCTAAATAGCAAAAAAATAAAAATAAAAATAAAAAGCACATTTTCAGCTTTCCTTAGGATTCAGAAGGTAAATTTATAAATATATTGAAACACTGAACATATTTGATATAGTGTAGGTTACAAACAGCCCACAAAACAACTGTCTGACCAATTCATTTAAGCTGCACTCTGGCAATGGCTGTACACTTACACTTTGCTGACTTGCCATGAAAAATTTTATAAGCAGCTGGTTCAGTGAAAATCTTGCACTGATGAGCTCTCCAGGACTTTTAGTATGACCAAGCACTTTATCAACAGAGAACTCCGAAAGGAAATAGATGGCCTGACATGCAAACTTGTCAGAACAAACAGAATGAAGGGGGACAGCATGGTTTAGTTATAAGGAAAATGCCTGACAACAGGAGGAACATCGCGTACTTTATTTTTCTCAGCTTTATAAGGCATAGCTGTAGGCCATCTTTCCATGACACATCAACTTCTGGCACCAGGGAAATAATATGTATGAGTTTAAAGAGATGTCATGATTTGACTTACAGAGCTGAAAAACTATCATTGTTAAGAATCTGGGGGGAGAAAAGAAGCCAGAGTCATTTAACATTGCTAGCAATCCTGCTCTCATTTGTTCCAGGAAGGGTGTCTTGGTGAGGCAGAAGGCTCAGAAGAAAATCACTGTAAGCACATCTTAACTAGAATTGTGCGGTCCAGGCTGACTACCTATTCTGTGTGGTCCACTGATACAACCCAATACCCACTCTTTATCAAATACAGCCACCTATTTTCTTCACAAATTTCTCCTTTGATTTTCTGGTCCACTCCAGATATACAACTACTTCTGAGAGTGAGTCTAATGATTCACCTTAATTTCATTTCTTTCCTTTCATGTTTTCCTTGAGTTTCTCTTCTCTCACTCATTTACATCTCTCCATTTTCTCATTACCTTGTTATATTGCTTTTTCCTTCCAATTAAACTGCCACTTAATTAAACATTAACAAATTAGGAGTACATTTGTATGTATGTGCATGCATTCCAATTGACTGAACTGAGTTTAGCAAGCAATGTATTCATTATTTAAACATCTTTTACATAAATATAAATAAATGTAATATCCATCAATTCATCCAATATAGAGAGATTACCTATTATGTGACAGTAATTATTCTTAGAATTAGGGATATAACAGTGGATAAAATCTCTCTGCATTCTGGTAAGGAACTCAGACAAGGAACAAATCAATATAAAATATAATGTCAGTCCTAATAATGGCATAACTGTGATGGGGGTCCCTCCTTTAGATAGAGATAATCTTGCAAGACTTCTCTGAGGAGGTGATGGCTGATCAAAATAAAAAATGCATTCTTGTGAATATCCAGCAGAAGAGCACTGAAAGTGAGCATTCTGGGTATTTTTGCAGAATAGTGGGGAGAGCAACAGGCCTGGGTCAAAGTAAGACAGGAAATGTATAATAGGAAATAAAGTTGAAAATGTAACTGACGTCCAGATCACGTAGGGCCCTGAAAAATACAGTCTTTCGATTTTATAATAAATGAGTTGGGAGCTAAGGGTAGGTTTGGATCAGAGGATTAGTATGATCTTAATTTTGTCAAAATGCGATAATTCTGGATGCTTGCTTCTGTGATGAATGAGAAGTCAGGGAGACAAGTTAGGAGGCTATTGTGGTCACTAGCGTGGTTACCAGCTGATGGGGGTGGGGCTAGGCTAGCAGCTTGTTCAAGTGCAGGTGAGGTCAGATCCCAGGCTAATTTTGAAAAAGGAACTGCAAGAATTTGTTAATAGATTTCATGTAGAGTGTGAGAGAATGAGAATCCAAGATTTTCAGTTTGAGCAACCAAAAATATACAATTGCTACTTAATAAAATGATGAGAGCTGGATAGAGGAGGCTTGGGATGAAATATCAAGAGTGTGGGTCATTTAAAGTTTGAAAAATCAATAGAATGTTCTAGGCATGCTGTTGTATGGGTAACAGGTTATAAAAAGTTTGCTTCTCAGAGAGGGCTCTGGTAATCATTACAAGTAAGCTTGCTTCTCTGTAGCATTAAAGACACATGCTCTTGTGGTCTGTAGAGAAATGAGAGGATTTTTCTCAGCAATCCTGCAAATTCTTACTATTTATTTGTACATACACATATGTAAAGAGAATTTTTCAAATGTTTCTTTAAAGTTTTTTCTCGTTTTATATTATACAACTAAATCATTTTGAAATTACACAACCAGGTCACTCTTACTAGTATTACTGGTGCCTCCTCACATTTTTCTTTCTCCAAAATTTGTGTCTAAATGTCCAAGCAAAATTTAAACTAATAAAATAGGAAGCACACTGCTGAAAATTTGATGAGAAAAATCAATATTTGCTTTGGGACTACATTTACTTAACTTGGTAAAATACTTCAGTTCTGGGGATTAAATAAATTGTGGAGGATACAGAGTCACATATAGAAAGATTACAGATTGGAAATTAGGAAGTTTGGCCTCTTGGATTCTTGAATTTACCTCCAACAGTCAGATGGGAAGGGTGACACCATTCTTAGAGCTCAGTTTTGTCTTCTGTAATTATAAATAGTATCTACTCTATTCCATTCTATATCTCAGAAAAAAACAATGAAATCAATGAAAAATTAAAACCACATAATATATGCTACTAATCATATCACTTGTAACTAAATATAGATGGAAGAACTATTCCCCTTTTTTTTAAAAAAAATATTTATTTGAGAGAGAGAGAGAACACAGGAGTGAGGGAAGGCAGAGAGAGAGGGAGAGAAAGACTATTGAGCAGAGTCCATATTGAGCACGGAGCCTGATGCAGAGCTAGCTCAGCCGCACAACCCTGAGATCATGACCTGAGCCGAAACCAAGAGTCAGATGCTTAACCAACTGAGCCACCCAGGTGCCCCACTATTGCCTTTTTCTAAGTAACATTTCAGAAGAATGTTAAAATTATCCTTTGAATCTTTCCAATAGCTCAGTCTTTCCCCAAGAGAGAGGAACACGTGGCATATACCTCCTGATTCCTTATCATATGTAATTCCCTTTATCAGCTATTGGGAAAACATAGGTTGAATATATGTATTTCTTCCCATTAGAGAGTTAACAATTTAAGAATTTAAGAGATTTGGATATGTGCACAAATATTTGCAACACAAAGTCATATGAGATAAAAGTGGGACAAACAAAAAATACCAAAAAATAAAAAGCAATTTAATAGCCTCCCTACACCAGCTTATAATTCAGAAGAAAACAAATAAAAACATTATCCAAAATAATGTCTAATAGGCAATCACTTTCCTTCCAGAAGCATGAGATTTGATTACCATCTTTTTAACTTATATGAAGACAAATGTGGCCTCTGGTCATAAAATTGCCTGAATGTTTGAGGAATCCATCCACATTATTCAATGATATTACATTCCGTAGTAGTATATTCCATAGGTTGATTGCACACTTTGTTATACCATTTTAGTTTATTTGTTCCATATTTACTGCCCTTCAAATCCAAGTATCCTTTTCCTCTCTTATTACTATAAAATGGTAATAGGCACAATTGATTCATCGGCTACCATCACTCATTTTAAAATGCTGGTCTTTTTGGCTGTATTGACTTATGTTTTCTCCTCTGTTACAGAAATGAACCACTGCTATACCCTTGGCTAAATTCATGACCTCACTAGAGTCCTTTGAATGGAAATCTCATATTTAGGGGAGAATAACTGAAATAAAAATATGTCCTTCTTACAAAACCCATTGCAGTAATTCTGCTAGCCTTCAACTCTTCTGAACATATCAAAAACATATAGAAAGTTGTCCTGTTGTTTGGTTATTGAATACAATGGAAGTTGGTGTTATTTTCATGATAAATAGTAATAAGTTCTCAGAAACTTTCTCGGTATCTAATGGGGATCAAAAAGATAATAAATCTATTAAGTAGAGTCTGAGAACAGTGTTGGAAATCTATTAGAAAATACTTATATAAACTATTTATTCTGCATTGGTTATTACATCATAAAATTATGCTGGATGCTCCAAGTCACTATAACTCAGGATTTGAAATCCGAAGGTTTGAGCAGACTGTTATGTTACTACTAATGTGAACTTGGGCAAACTAACCTCTATGTGACTCAGATTCTCTATTTTTAAAATGAAAAAATAATAACACCTGTTTCCTGGGTTGTGGTGAGTATTGCATGAGTTATTATGAGTTAAGTGACTAAAAGATGGCTGCAGGGCATAATTGGTTATATTTAATATTACTGAAGTAGAAAGTATCTGCTGGGTATCATGAGAATAAATGTGGTTATGTGGTAAGAGATTCATTCATCCACTTAACTGCTTCTAAAGTCATCTTGATGAAAAAGTAATAAGAATGTATATATTTCGGATATAGAGATAAACTCTAGAACTTAAATAAAAGTTGGATCTAGGAACTAAAGTAAATGTTAAAAATATACATTAAAGTTCATTAAGGGGGAATCCCTGAGGGGCTCAGTGGTTTAGCGCCTGCCTTTGGCCCAAGGCGTGATCCTAGAGTTTCAGGATCGAGTCCCACATTGGGCTCCCTGCATGGAGCCTGCTTCTCCCTCTGCCTGTGTCTCTGCCTCTCTCTCCTCTGTGTCTTTCATGAATAAATAAATGAAATTAAAAAAAAATAAAGTTCATTAAAGGTACTCCATTTTATTTTATTTATTTTTTAACATTTTATTTATTTATTTGAGAGAGAGAGTAAGCAAGGGAGAGAGAGAGCAAGTGAAAGAGCACAAGCAGGGGAGGGGCAGAAGGAGAGGGAGAAGCAGACTCCTTCTTGATAGATAGCTAGATGCGGGGCCCAATCCTAGGACCCTGGGATTATGATCTGAGCTAAAGGCAGATGCTTAACCTACTGAGCCATCCAAGTTCCCCAAAGGTACTCCATTTTAAATGTAGAAAAATATAGAAGAAAGTACAAAAGGAAAGATTTTCTATTACTATACTGTGTGCTATTCAGTCTGCTAAACAACATTTTTTTCACTTCTATGTAAGCAATCTAACATGAAATTACAATCTGAAACATACATAATGTAGATATTACATATCTATATCATATATACATACTACAACCTTAAGAACAACAAAAAATTATCTTCAGTTTTGTTTTTTCAGTAAGATTTAATTACAATTGGCTGAGTCCTGCATGGCATACAGATAGAGGTTTTATTTACTGGACTTTTATTAGTTAGACCAAACCCTCCTCCCATCTGTGGAAGAATTGCCAATATACTTGCAAGTTTCCTTGTTGTATGATACACTGTATTTTGGCCTCTGAGTCAACTGTTCTACCTTTCTTACTTGACTTTTTAATCTTGGTCACTCAAATTAAGGGGTACCTCTTCCAGAAGGTCTTTTCCTAACTAAATTACATAGATTGGTTTAGGTGTTCTTCACCTGTTTCACTTTTACAATTTAATGAATATTCCACTTACCAGATTATATTAAAATTATATTGTGTGTGTTCCCCTAATGGGATACAAGCACCTTTAATGCAATGATTGTTTCTTATTCATCTTTTCCACCCAGCATCTAGGAAGATGTTCACACAAGATAGGGAATCAATGAAATGAACGTTTTTGTTTTTGAACTGAACTAATATATTCTAGTTTTAAAATTGCATTTGTGAAGTGAATCCTAAATAAAGTATGAGCATCAGAAATAAGCCCAGTTTTCATGTTTTTTATGTGTTCTGAATAAGAATTCTAAGAAGCTGATGATGGATAAATAAACACAAGGAACTATTTCTGTCCTGCACTTGAGTACCTCTTTAAAGTTACAATGTAGTTGTTTACTTGAGGCATTCTCCTCTTCCCTGCATAATACAAGTCTCACTGTGAAGGGAGGAATATTTTACACGTTAATTTGTACTGGGGTTGTTTTAAATATGAGCACTGGGTGTTATACTATGTTGGTAAATTGAATTTAAATTAAAAAAAATTTAAAAAAATATGTGCTTTCTATAGAGATCATCTAAAGACATGCTGCACTGACATTTTTGTGGCCCTTGCAAACTCTACTTGTGTTGGGTATTTGATATTGCTATTCTCTGTGGTGCTTTTGAGGAACAAAGGGAGGGTCTGCTGTAGAGCTCTCTCCAGGGGGGATAAGATGTTGCCCTGGTTCCCTTATGTCACCTAGAGTCTTATCTTGGTGCTGAACTTTTCCATTGTTCTAGGAAAGCATATTAAATATTAAAACTTCTGTTATTTAACCTATTGTGATTAATGCATTCCTTATGAAATATGTTTTTGATTATAGCATTTACATTACTCTGACTGGGCTGTATGGTAATAAATTTCTCATGAGAGAAGAAAGCTGGAGTCCTTGGATGCTCTTACGTAGAACAAGAAGGTGGAGGTAGAAATTTAATTTTTAAAAATTCCTAGCAGCACATCTCCTTGTTTCTTACTAAAAAATAATTCAAATTTTAGGGGAGTGTTCAATTGACATTTTTCACCTATTAATGATATTCCTAGCATAGCGCAAACACACAAAATACTCAGTAAACATCTATTGAAAGACAATGAAAGAATATTAATAACCTTTGAAAAGCTTATGAGAAGTCTTTGGAAATAATCACATATCTAGGAAATATATTAATCTACCCAATAAACAACAATAATTGGATATAAAAATAATATTTTCAAGACATTGTAGTATACTGGATAGAACAGTGCACAGGATAACAAAAGCTCTTCTATTTGATGTAAGACTTTGTCATTTACCTCCTCAGAGGCCTAAGCTTCCTAATGTGTAAAAATCAGAAGATGTGATCAAAACACCATATTATTACAGATATGTCATTTATTTAAAAAAATCTGTGATTTTAGGATGACCTATTGCTTTTCTTGATTAGAATTTATATATGGAAGAAGGAAGATTTTGTATATTTGCTATAGGCAGATATTTAAATTCCCGAAATCCAAAAGATCAAATTAGATGAAGGAAATATGAGTGAAAATATATATACCATGAGGGTAGGGTCCACATAGCTTTTCAAATACATTAAACCTCTATTTCAGTGTGTTTCTAAAATTTTTTATGGCTGAGAATACCTCCTTAGCCAAGTGCAGTGAGAATACAAGCAAATGTTGATTTCATACTCTTGTTCTTTTCATATGCTTTATAAAATTTCACCTTTATTTTTTCAAAAAAGATAGTTTTAAAATTTTTATTTTTGATGGTTTCTTTATGCAGTTAAGCTCCTTTTTGTTTACTAATGGTTGCTGTGGAATTTTCCCTATACAGAAAGCCTAATTGTAGAGTCACTCAATTTTCCAAGAATGTTAATAATTACCCATATCATCTCTCTATATCTATCTACCTATGTTTTCTATCTGTTTATCTGTCAGTTATCTATATCATTCCCAAATAGAAAAAAAAATCACACTTAGGCAGAATTCCCCAAAGAAAATACTGCTTTTTTACTCTTTCTTCGTCTTAATTTGTGTATTTGGGGCACCATTATTTTGATTGTTTTAATGCTGATAATTGGAGTACCAAATACTTCAAAAGGCAGAGAATGAAAGGGTCTGAAAACTGGTGGATTGGATGAAAGATTATATAATAAAAAGATAGACATTCATACTCCTGACCTCACCTTTCAATTTCAGATGACTAAAATATTCTAATATCTTTACTCAATCTGGAAGAGTATATTTATTCACTAAAAAAAATTGAAGCAAGGCAGCCCTGAATTTTGAGTACAGCAAGTTCTTCAGCAAATGGAGAAGGCACATTACTGGAAAGAGGATAACAGTGATAGTAAGACCCTTAGTGCTCTTTCCTTTCTTGTGTCCTACAAGGATTCCTCCAATAATATACAAGACATGAACAAGAATCACAATACAAATCCAATGCGGATTAATGAGTTTCCCTTAAATATGAATGGATAGCCAAAATGATACCAAAAAAATTAGCAAAACAGAATTGTAAGGGAAATAGATCTAAGCCACAAATAAAATAAAAATCCCAAAATACAATAATTAATTCCCTTAGAAGTATTATAAAATGTAATCTAAACACAAAAATTGAGTTCAAAAAATCCTACTACATTAAACATAATTATTAAAACAATGCAGTAATAAATTCAATTAGAAATGAGTAAATCCTCACAAATGATAATAAATACAGAGAGGTGAAAATAAGAGATATCATTACAAGAACACAAATGCTAAATTAATACAATATCCAGAAGAGAATAAAGAAAATAAGTAGAAGAAAATTATCAAAAAATATTAAAACCTCCTAAAATTTAATGGTCATAACTTTCTAGATTAAAAGTTCCCACTGAACATCTGAGGTAATAACAAAATTTAAAATCTTGGGGCGGGCAGCCCCGGTGGCGCAGCGGTTTAGCGCCACCTGCAGCCCAGGGCGTGATCCTGGAGACCCGGGATCAAGTCCCGTGTCGGGCTCCCTGCGTGGAGCCTGCTTCTCCCTCTGCCTGTATCTCTGCCTCTCTCTCTCTCTGTGGCTCTGTGAATAAATAAAATAGAAAATCTTAAAAAATAATAAAATAAAATAAAATAAGATCTTGGGGCACCTGGGTGGCTCAGTGGTTGAACGTCTGCCTTTTGGCTCAGGTCCTGATACCAGAGTCCTGGGATCGAGTCCCACATAAGGCTCCCTGTGGGGAGCCTGCTTCTCCCTCTGCCTAGGACTCTGTCATTCTCTCTTTGTGTTTCTCATGAATAAATAAATAAAATCTTTAAATAAAAAATCAAAATCTTAAAAAAAAATGCGTATCTTTTCAACGGAGAGCATCAAGAACAAAGAAAAGATTTTAAAAGCATATATAAAAGGGATCCCTGGGTGGCTCAGCGGTTTGGCGCCTGCTTTTGGCCCAGGGCGCAATCCTGGAGACCCGGGATCGAGTCCCCCGTGGGCTCCCGGCATGGAGCCTGCTTCTCCCTCTGCCTGTGTCTCTGCCTCTCTCTCTCTCTGTGTGGCTATCATGAATAAATAAAAATAAACAAAAATAAATACAAAAAATAAAAAACAAAAAAAAATAAAAGCATATATAGAGAAGAAGAAACGAATGGAATAGGTCAAGCCAAAAAAAAAAAAAAAAAAAAGAAAAAGAAAGAGACTAACATTAGATTTTTAGCAGCAAACCGAAACTCACAAAACTAAGGAGTCATACCTTGAAATTTCTAAAGGAAAATTATTTCAAATATAGAATTATCTACCCAGGTAATATTAATCACTAGTTTTTTTTTAAAAAAGATATTAAGGGTGTCAAAAATTAACTCTTATGCAACTATTCTAAGGAAGCCATTAGAAAATAAAATTCACCTAAAAAAATTAAAAATCTATGAAAGAGAAAGACATGGGAACCAAGAAAGTGTGATCAAAGGGTGATGAGTAGTAGTGTTGTTGAACATAACCTCCATGATGGATATTTTCTGATAGGCCTTTATATGAATCATAAAGATTCACACACTTCTGTGCCCTTCCCATAGGTCTGTCTATATGCCTCTTCTCTAGATATCTTCATTTTACAATCTTCATAATAAAGCAGCCAAACTTCTGGCTACTGTCCAACATTTCTGTGTATTTTCTTTTACTGTATTGTCCCTCCACTCAAACTTGATAACCAAATATACAACTTGAAGCTCTTCCCACTGGTATGATGGTCACATACAACTGAAATTTAATTTCAGCTTGTATCATTCTTTCAAACTGACTCATACAAGGATCAAGAACCAAATATTTTTCACCTCCCTCAGTTACTCATAGAAAACTCACTGAGATGCAATAACTATGAGCTGAGAGAAGCACTCTTTTCCACTCTGGACCTAATTAATGCAGATCTAAAATGTACCACTTTCATCATCATGTGGATTTCTACTATCCCTCCTCAAAGTTGGTAAATATTATTTACAAAGCTAATAATGCACAATTATGATTCTAGCATCATATTATATTTCATGTATCCAATCTCTACAAGGGCCCATGAGTGTATTAGAAGATGATTTTTACGTAGTGATTAGTTTTTTTACTGCAGGAATGGTCTTATTCTACATATTAAGGGGATGTGCTATGATATATATAAAAATATAATATATAGTTAAATATATATATCTGCCACAGATATCTCTAGCACCATTGGCTCTGGTAGATCATATTTTCCAAGGACTGGATCAGCTTTCAGTGAAGAATGAGCTACCTGTCCTGTCATATCACATGATCAAAGGACAGAGCAGAGTTAAAAATTTTGGTACATACTAATCTGACATCTAAGAAGACTTGCAAGCATGTGTTTCTTAATTATTGAAGGAGGCAAATTATTGAAACCTTGCTTTTTCCATAGAGGATATGTTTCAGCATGAACCAAATCATTGGACTCCTATATATTGTATTACTGAAGCAAAATTTTGTAAGGTTTGTTACCTACTATTTGGCATGCATTTGTCCTTTATGGCACCCAAGGAACTTGTCACATCATGTTCATTGACAAAATTACTATGCTGTTATCACTATTGGGAACCAGTGAGACATTCTGAAAATAGCAAGATAAAATCCCTTTTAGCTACATTTTCACTGAGAACAGGACATTTTATGGAACTCAGGGCAAAAATGTGAATGTGTACTACTATCCTTTCCACGTAAACATGAAGTAGTACTGATTTTTCTCTTTTTTTTAAAAAAAGATTTTATTTATTTACTTTAGAGAGAAAGCATATGAACAGGGGGAGAGGCCAATGGAGAGGGAGAGAGAATCTTAAGCAGACTCCATACTGCCCATGGATCTTGACACAGAGCTCAATCTCACGACCCTGAAATCATGACCTAAGCAGAAATCAAGAATTGATGCCTAAAATCCTGAGCCACTCAGGCTGATCCAGTACTGACCTTTGTTAATGAAGATTGAAGATAGTATTCACCATGTGGATACTAACCTACCAATTGGCATAGGTTATGTTAAATTGTTCTAGTAAATTTAATATATTCAGTTCAACAGTTGAAACTGGGATTTATGGCAGTGCACAGTAATTGGTCATGGTTAATCTGTATTTTTTTTTTTGGTAGGTCCCCTATCAAACAGTTAAACAGGAATATAATGATCCTCAACACTCTCATTTTAGACTTTAAGGAAGGTGTTAAACTCTGTTAATCTCTGTTAATCACCCAGGATGTGTACAATTTTGTTATGATTTACTGTCTGATTAGGATAGAGAAGACTAAGTTTCTATTTTACCCTTCCTAAAATAATGGCAGTCACCCAAAAGATCAAGCACAAATAAATAAACAAGATGGAAGAAAGATCAAAAAGTCTTTCTACAGAGCAATTGGAACTATTGTGAAACAGCTTTGAGCCAGGGCTCTATTTATATGCTTGTAACATAACAGCCACAACAGCTTAGGAAATTCCTTTATAATGTATGTCAAATCCTTTTATGACAGCCCTCAGAAAATATATTTCCCTTTTCTCAGTGTCAGTTAACTCTGATAAGTAGCTGAGATCCATTTGAAAGTAATTCGAGATAAATTTTTTAAAAGATATACTTATTTATTTGAGAAGGAGGAAGAGCACATGTGTGTGTGAGAGAGAGAGAGAGCACCCTGGGAGCAGCGGCAGGGGGAGTGGCTGAGGGAGGAGAAGCAGATTAACAGCTGAGCAGGGAGCCTAATGTGGGGCTCAATCCCAGGACCCTGGGATCATGACTTGAGCCAAAGGCAGATGCTTAACTGACAGAGCCACCCAGGCAGCCCTAGAGGCAATTTTTTATGTGTGTGTGTGTATATATATATGTATGTATGTATGTGTGTGCATATCTCTCTCTCTCTCTCTCTCTCTCTCTCTATATATATATATATATATATATATATATATATATCTGAAGATCTACCTGGGGAATGATGATTGGGGAGAATATTATATGTATGACATATAATTAATAATTAATATATATATATTATATACATAATATTCGGGCAAGTGTTTTGTTGAATTATTCCTAAGTGGATCTGCCTTCCCTTTCAGTCAATGAGTTTGAGAATAACCTTAGATATGGAAACCGAAGAAAGTATCACAATTTTCCATTGTGGCAGTTGACATCAGCCTTTGTCTCACATCTCTTGATCTTCTTGGTTATATAAGAAAAGCAATACTACCATTGGTTCCCAGCTTTCTTGCCCCTACTGATATGCTGGTCCATTAGTGCCATCACCATAAATATTTACAAGTAAATGTTCTCTGGTTATCATTCAAGCTTGGAACTCATTACATTATGACTTTCACCTTGCCTCTAGTTGTTCATTGCCACCACACAACCTCAGCCACATTTGTATTGACACTAGACAGTCCCATCTAATGGAAGCTTCTCCTACCATAAACCCTTGCTTGCAAAAGATAGCCATTGAAGTGATTGATTGATTGATTGATTGATTGATGGGTTAATGCTATTGTTCATCTTACTAGTCAACTATTTTACTTATGTGAATAGTGTCTTTTTAAACCCTCTCATGGAATATAGCCATAGTGTGATCTCACATCATAAATCCAATCTAACATGTCCACTTGTGATGTCCTTGTGACCTCTTCCCAATACTCCATCAAAGCAATACAGCATCCCCACCTTATTTACCAAAGATCATTGTTAATGCCCATGCTTCAAAGAGTTAGCCTAGAAGCCCATTAGGACTAGCTCTAGATATGCTTGCCAGGATGTTAAATCCTGAATGCCTCCATTTCAATGAATTCATTGGTACTTCTCCAACCTTCAATTCTACCTTTCTTTTAACACCCTTAAGATCCATCCCCATTTTGCCACCAATATATATTTAAAAGTTTTGTGGTTCTCTTGATAAATGTGTTTTCTATATTTGGAATGGTCATTCTACATTGATGTTATGCTAAGTTCTGATCGTAGTTATTTGCCCAGTGGTGTTTTTCAAACTTCAGCATGAATAAAAACCATCTGTTGATTAATGGGCTCCACTCCAAATTTCTGATTCAATAGGGTCTAGGTATCACCAGTTCCCAGATATTGATGATGTTGCTGATTCCACACAGCACAGATGTTTCTGTGTCTTGAAGAACCACTTATCTAGGATCAATAAGAACAGGTGGGTAGATCTGGAGGAGGAAAATTATTTTCTTGAGCCAGTTAGCTCAAGTGGATGGTTTTTAGACAGTGAGAGGATGCTCTCCTCTAAAAGAGGGTGAGGTTCACTTCTGTCCCACCAGAGGGTTAAGGTTCAAGGCTCCTAAGCACATAGATGCAAAAGTCTAGAATTTCCAGGGATATATATCAAGGAGATAAGAATACCTTAGAAAATTGCTGATTTTTAGTTTATTTTAATTTAAAAAATCATAAAGTCTTGTAGGTAAAGATGGCAAGTTGAACATATATTTTTTCTGTCTACTAATGGTCTACTAAAACTCCACTGAGATGGCAGTAAAGGGAATTTCCAAAGACATTAACTAATAAGGACAATGTGAAAAATGTTAGAAAAAAGTAAAATTTTGATGAAAACAAATGTTTGAAGATAACTACTTTAACAGACCCAAGACAGATGAATTCTGAGCTAAGAGAACAGAAAACTGAGCACTGACCTGACACACCATAGAATGCACACAGGGTTAAATACTGGTAGCACTAAACACCACTGGAAGTAGAGGTGAAAACACAATTAAAAAGAAGAGGATTTCTTGGAATCTGAGATTCTCTAATCTCCTTCCTCTCTTGGAATATCAGAGGCTTAATCACTCAACATAGTGAAGCAGAATGATCATCAGTGGAGAACAGAAGAGACACACGGACAAAAGTCCCAAATAGAAAACAAGATGATTAAATTAATACTACATACTAAATATCGTGGCCTTATCTTACTCCACTTGGCTTTTCTAATGCTGGCCTCCAGATTTTTATCCTCCAGGCAGGATATCTGAGGACTTTTCCTTGTAGAATATGTTCAGTCACAAGAAAATTTCTAAAGCTAACAACCCCAATGTCTTTCCTCAAATAAATGATGGACCTAGTCATGAAACAAAAAGCTCACAATCAAAACCATTATATCACATTCTCACTGCTTTCAATCATGTTTATAGAGACCCAAAGATCAAGAATCACCTGAAGATGTCTCTAAGAAATAGAAAGAATTAACATGTAGAAAGCAGTTATTACACAAGGACAAAAATTTTAAAAATAACATAAATATCATCATATAATTCAAAGTTAATATTATATATATTTAGAGTGAGCAGCAGGTGAAAGAGGGCTTTTGAAAATTAAAAACATGATAGCAGGTGTGAAAAATACAATAAGAGATTTGGCAGAAGATTTGAGTAAGTGTCCCAGAATTTAGAGTTAAATGAGAGAAAGAAAAATTGGAAGAAAAAAATAGAGAACCAGTAAAAAACATCCAATATCAATAATGCAGTTCCAGAGGAAGAAAAACTATCAGAGGGGAGGAAATTAATGAGAAATGCAGAACTTTTAGGAGAATTAAAAAAAGTCTGACATTTCCAAATTAAAAGGGCCCACTAAGGGCACAGGACAATTGTCGAAAATTGAGCAGCTGCAAGGAAAATGTTGCAGAATCTCACAACACTGGGACCAAAGAGATGCTATGGACCTCTAGAGAGAGGCCAAAAATCCTCACATCAAAATATAAAGACTATTAACTGCAGCAATGGAAGCAACATCATATAGAGTGATGACTTCACAACTCTGAAGAAAAATGGCTTCTATGCTTGAATTCTATCAGGTAAAAACCTCAATCAAACATGAAGTATAATTGTGATATTTCAAATATTTTACCTCTCAAAAAATGGGCACCTGTGTTGCTCAATTGGTTAAATGCATGGCTCTTGATTTTGACTCAGGTTTTGGTTTCAGGGTTCTGGTATTGGGCCCTGCATCCAAATCTGAGCCCAGCGGGGAGTCTTCTCCCTCTCTCTCTGCCCCTCCCTCTACTCAATAAATAAATAAACTTAAAAAAAAAACCCACATTATTTCCCAGGTTTTCTTTCTCTGAGAGAAAGTGAAGAAAGTACCTCACCTAAGTGAAACAATAAACAAAGAGTGAAAACATGGAATGCAGAAAATACAGGCACAAAATAAGAGAGAAATTAAAGCACTAGTATGGAAGATGAAGAAGTTGGAATATCCTATAATGGTGAATTACCCACAGGTGTAAAGCAGACTCTGTACAGATTAAAACAGTTCAGACATCTCTGGGAGAGATTTCACAGATGAGGAAACTTTGAGAGTAACTGCTGAATGTGAATGTATTGGGATTTAGACAATTAAATGGTGTCAGGGACTGAGTTAATGAAAATACCTAGGAAATAAGGGGGGAATATAGTGCTTTAATTCTAAAAGAAAAGAAAAAAAACTATTTAGGACAGAAAATGTATATATATAGCACACTTATATATAAGTACTATATAAGTACTTATAAGCACACTTATATAGTACTTATATAGCACACTGCTTTTCTCTGGGAAGAATGTTATTTACATAGCTCAAATAATGTGAACACTGACTCCTGGACTAACTTGTAGAGACTTGTCTTCCTCAACTGTAACCAGTTCTCCTCTTGTTCTGGGCATGAAGGAGAATTGTACTTTCCTGGATCCTTATAGTTAGAAAAGACCTTATAAGTTCTTTCTGGTGAGTTGTGGATATAAGTTACCAATGTCCCTTCTGGTTTGAAGGCTTCAGTTGCCTGTGTGAGTCCAATCAGCACTCTCTTCCTCTGCTGAATTGACTAAAGAGGACACAATTCCCAAAAGGATACAAATATTGAATTATGGAGCTTCTATCAGCCTTAAGCACTGAGACACTGCCTTCATGACACAGGTCCTGGAGAGTTTCCTGGACCAGCATTGGTCTTTGCTAGAGCCAAAAGCATAAAAATTAAACTTTTTAATTTTAATCCAGAGATTTGGAGGCTGTTTGTTACTGCAGCATAATCTAGTCTAACTGACAACCCCAAAATTATGATACAGTTTAATGGGAGAATAGGGGGACAGAAGACGTGTTTGCGTGTATGTGTGCATATGCATGCATGAATACGCATAGGAATGACAGTGAAATTGGTGGTTATTAGAAGGTAAAATTAGCCTCTTCCATAGTGGAGGATTAAACCATAAAGAGTAGAAATATAACCATGTTATTTAGATGTGTGGAATTGAGTGTCAAAAGAATCCATTCAAAATCAAGGCAGTCCTTACTTTACAGATTTCCAATATGCACACATTTCAGTAACTACAGTTTAGTTAAAAGATATCAGTTGCCTAAAATGTGGTTCCAATTTCTGATACTCCAATATACTAACTATGAGTAACTGCATAATGTGAAGACTCTAGCTAGCTCTTCATTCACAATTATGTAAATAATAGATATGTAATGAAATATGTATTATGTAAATAATAGCATAATGATCAGTGGCCAATCATATGGCACCTTTCAAACTATTGGTGATTGGTCATAGCACACCTGCTAATTCAGCTTATGCGCACAGAAAGAAGTATGTGGTTGTATTGCCTCTTTGTCTACCAGTAATAAGCCAATGTGACATTTTACAAGAATGAATAAACACAAAGGTAATTGGCTAACAAAGATTAAATGGCCAAAGATTAAATTGGTTAACAAGATTAAAATGCACAAATAAAAGGAAAGTGATAAAGCTAGAGATGAACTTTGAAACAAACATAAATGGATTGGAGCATCTGGGAGGCTCAGGCGGTTAAGCATCTGAATTTTTTGTTTGTTTGTTTTTTTAGCATCTGACTCTTGATTTTTGCTCAGGTCATGATGTCAAGGTTGTGAGGCTGAGTTCCACCTCTTAGCTCCATGCTAAGCATGGATCCTGCTTCAGATTTTCTCTGTCCCTCTCCCTCTGTCCCTCCCACCCGCTGCCCCCCCTTGTGCACGCTCTCTCTCTCAAAAAACTAGAACAAAAACAAAACAAAACAAAACAAAAAAACAAATCATAAATTGATCCTAGAAAACATAGATAATGTGAATAATGACACTTGTGTGAGAGACTTTAGACATGTAGCCACAGGAACTTAGCGGAAGAGAATTTATTGACATAAAAGAGGAACATGATTGTGATGAAAGAAATGAACCAGAGCAAGAGATACTGGTAAACACTTCACATTAAAGTAACTCTTGGAGATATTTCAAAATATTCAGAGCATGATGGGGAAATGTTTGGGCAACTCGTGGCTCAGTCAGTGAAGCATCATTAACTCTTGATTTTGGCTCAGGTCCTGATCTCTGGGTTTTGAGATCAAACTCTTCATGGGGGCTCTTCTCCAGGTGTGAAGCCTGCTTAAGATTCTCTCCCTCTGCCTCCTGCTCTCCACTCATTTTCTCTCTCTCTTAAAAAAAAAAAAAAAAAAAAAAAGAAATAAAAGAAAAGAAAAGGAGGGCCTTGGGTGGTTCAGTCAGTTAAGAAGCAACTCTTGGTTTCGGCCAGGGTCATGATCCTAGAGCCCTGGGATCAAGCCCAGCTCTGCACTCAGGAGGGAGTTGGCTTGAGGATTTTCTGCCTCTGTCCCTACCCCAGCTTGCATGCTATCTCTCTAAAATAAATAAATAAATCTTAAAAATAAACAGAAAACAGTGAAATGTTCAAAGCCGACCAAGTTTAGAAAAGAGGATGACAATTCAGAAAGGCATAAAAAAAGATGCTCACTCTGTATCATACAGTTTATAAAAAGAAGGCCAACTATTCAAACTACTCTCGAGTTGTTTAAAAAGAAATAAATTATATCTTCAATGTGTCTAGTATTAAATTACAATAATATAAATCAATATTAGCTTTACTTTTTTTTTTGCATTTTCCTATATACTTATACCTGACAGTAAGAATCTTTGATGTTTGACAGTTTCAAAGGTCACAGAACAATGATCATTTTCCCATTGTTTATTAAGATGACTAAGAATAGTTTCACCTTACACACTCATTGTTATTGTTCAACACTATGCTATATAAGCACTGCCTATAGTTTAAAATGATTCCCTCCAGAAATCGTGGAATTAGCAAGTAAAAGGAATATAAGGTGCCTGTTATTTGCAAAAGTGATTTTTTTGTAGTGCACATAATTTTGATAAAAATCTAAACGTGAAAAAATATTTTTAAAAATTTTAATGTAAGTCTGGTGTAATAATACTCTTGGGACAACAGAGAAGATAGGATCTTATGAAGGCAGCAATTTTTAAGTGAAAGAATGTATTATTCAGTAGTGTCATAGAATGTATTTCAGTTTTGTTTGAGGCTTCTTCAACTTAACTTATTTCATAATAATGATAATAGTAATTGTAATAGCTAACATTTATTGATTTACTTTTAATTGCCAGACAGTAAGATACAAACTTTGTGTATGTTATCACATGTTATCCTCATTATTACTCAATGATATGTACTATTATCATACTAATTTTTTCAAACTAGAAATCAATGGTTAAACTTTCTCAAAGTCACAGAGCAATTTTGAGGTAGAGCCAGGATTTGAAGCTAGGAAATCTACCTTCAGAAACCTTGCTGTTAATCTTTTAGGTTATGGTCCCATGCAGTTGCTGCTGCATGGCAATGTTGGCTGTCCTGAAGAGCTAATCTATAGGAGTGCAACAATAGTAACAAAGAAATAAAAGAAGAGTATATTGATGGTTAAACCCATCGATATACTTAAAATATTCATTTAGTAGCTCATCCATTTCACTTCATTTATAAAACCTGAGAGTTCCTGGGGTAGAGGGGCAGTGCCTTTCAACTCTTTTTAATGAGGTTGTTTTCTTTAGTTTATAATAAAAATGAATTCTTTTGGAAAAGAGTTACCCAGTTTAGTTTACTGTCACTCTCAGTTTATTTTCCAGCCTAAGAATCAGCAAGTAAAACAGGATGGTAAAAAGGTGGATAATTCTCAATGAAAATGTGATCAAATTCTCTGTAGTTTGTTGCTTAAAATTTATCATGTAGACTCAATATTAATGCTTTAGAAAGGTTTTTAGACTTGCATTTATTTAACCTAGGAATGCATTAAAATCTTGAGGATACAGTTAACTATACAGATTCGTTGGCTATATTCAAGATCTAAAAAATTAGAAACTACAAGGATGAGTTATGGGGGGATTTTTCTTGTTTTTGTTTTGATTAAGCTTTATGGGTAGTATCTGATAATTTTTAAAACTTGATATTAAGGATATCATTTTGAAAACCTGGGAACCATGTTCAACAAAACATGACACTTTGTTTAATAAATCCCCAAAGTAATTTCTGAAATATAATTTTAGGAAATTTCATATTACCTGTGGAAAAATTGAAATTCAGTGAGAGTCAAACTCAGACACATTCACTAACTCCCTTTACAAAGGTTAAGTCTGGCAGATGGAGTTTAGTTAATTCATTAGTTATTTAGATTTTTCTTACAGATTGTCATAAAACAATTAAATATGGGGGAAGGAAATTTACATGTATAAATTTGTGTGCTGTTTTCTAAAAAAATTATTCCTTTGATTTATAAAAAGTACACATTTTAATTCTTCTTATAAAGATAGCTGATTTGTTTGTAAGAAGATTATTGTTTATTTAAAAACTACAGTGCTCAAATATCAGGAAGAAACATTTACCAGTTGAGTAGTTCAGGTCAGTCAGAAACAGACAAATATTCTAGAATCAAAAGTGCTGTATAATAACAACTTGGCATATCACTATCTATATTAATATTTGTATCTAAATTTATATGTACAAAATATACTAGGTTATAGAATTAATTTTTAAATTTAGGTGAAGTATAAAACTCTTCAGTAGGGACACCTGGGTGGTTCAGCAGTTGAGCATCTGCCTTTGGCTCAAGGCATGATCCCGGAGTCTGGGAATCCAGTCCCACATTGGGATCCCTGCATGGAGCCTGCTTCTCCCTCTGCCTATGTCTCTGCCTTTCTCTTTCTGTGTCTCTCATGAATAAATAAATAAAATATTTAAAAAAAAAAAAGAAAAGAAACTCTTCAGTAATAGAATGGTAAAAGAAATGATAAGGAAGATTTTGTATTTTCTAGTTAATTAAAACACATTAAATCTTCACAAACTTCCCAACCTCTTTCAGAATTGAATATATTATAGAGTAAGTGATTTGAAATTGTATAAAAATGACAAGAAGACCTTAGGAAGAAATTTTGCCATTTGCAACTAGAATCTAGACAAGGGAATCCTGTGTAAAGAATTACCACTGTAACACAAATTTTAGATTGTTAAGATTTAATGGAAAATTCAAAAATAAAATAAATTAAAAAAATAATGTATCATCATCGCTCTTGTAGGATTTTGAATAAACTAAATTGACCTTTTTATAATGAAAGCCATACTCATTTTTAGTTAATTTTCAAAATATTTCCCTAGGAGGTATTTTAACATAACTTTCACCCACATGGACTTATTATAGTTTTCATTGTTCTGTTTTCCACACTTACTCCTCTGCTTTAACACATCATGATAAAAATTTCCCCATGGGAAGAAAGAAAAACTCAATTTTTTTGTAGGTAGGCTTCAATATTGCCAATCTAAAGTTGATTATATTGAATGAAGACAGACATACACATACACACCTATTTAAAAGTATGTTGCAAAGCAGAATCCTAACCTAGGGACTTCTTGAAATATTGCCTACTTATCCCAGAACTGATCAAGTTATTATTTGCTTGTTTTCTTTTCATCAGTATTGTAGTAAGATAAAACTTAGTGAGAAAATCTGCATTCTAGCAATATTAAACTTGTATAATTGCCCTTGGGCTATTTTAATTTTTTGTCCTAATTCTTTGGTTTTGCAGATAGTTAAATGATAATAACAATAATGGATTGAGAATAGCGTAATTACAATTATTCAGTGGTTTCAGGACAAAAAAAGAAAATAGAGATGTAAGACATTCCTTCATGTTACTTATAGCTACACTCAAACTTTTGGTATCTGTGGTGACTAGGTCACTAGAGCACCTAATAAGATATGTTACCTTTCATAACAATAGTAGCTAACTTTTACTGGCACACTTTTTGTTTTCTCTTTTATCTTCACAACTTCCCTTACGAACTTGTTATACTAATTATTACCATTTTGCTATCAAGTAAAGAGAGGCACAGAAAGCTTAAGGTACTCACCCAAAAATGCACGGTTAAGAACTGTCTGAACCAGGAGTGCCCAGGAGGTCTTTCTCTAGGACTCCTGCTACTTTAATGTACTGGCATATGTATGTATACATAAGCATGGTGCGATGTATTTATTATACAATGTTTGTAAATATTTGTGTCTAAATGAAATAGTAAAAATATTTTACAATAACAAAGTATTTTCATTTCGAATGGGTCAGAAAATAGAAAACACGGAGCCACAAATTAGTTATCCAAGAAACCTGTGGAGGGAATGAAACATTGTACTGCCAGAAGGAATTTCACAAGGATCTATGCTCATTAGGGGAACCGTCATTATTTTCAATCCAGTATTATGTAGTCACAGTATAGTGAATGTTAGTTATGCAAACAAAACACCATTTCATGATAGGAAATAAATGTGTGTTTTTGAATTTCAAAGCTCAAGGAAAAAAAGGAATCTTTATCCAATCAATAAGCCATTGCAACCTAGAGAGGTCTGATATTCCAGCCCCCAATTTTTTTTCCATTATTCTGGAGCTGGCCACAAACATGAAAAATTACTCCAGGATTAGAGTGCAACAGGATATCATGCTCAGATGAAAATTTGGTTTTAAATTTAGCATCATTGTAGAGATAATTCATGGGCAAAATGTATCTCTGTAAGGAAGGCAGGTAGTTATTTCAGATGTGCACATCACTCATTCTCAACAACTGAATGGCACATTATTATTGATTAATCAGAATGTTTGGAAAGTGTTCACATTTATGAGTTGTGATGTGGTGTTAATCCCCCTAATCTTTGAAATTATACTAAATGTGCTTTAATTTCTGTTTCTGTAAGAAGACATTTCAATAATATTATCATAATGACATTGTCATTGTTATAGGAAATGATCTTGATACATGCTGATCCTTTCTTTTACTCTAGCTATGGCTTTCTTATGAATAAATTCCTGATGCTCATGTGTCACACAATTAAAATGCATGGATTTTGGAATAAGAATGATTGGATACAAATTTTAATTTCATTACTTTTGAGCCTTGTGATCATATTTTAGCTACTTAACTTTTATAAGCCTCAAGATCATGTGTAAAATAAGGAAACTATGTCCACCTTTGGCTTATAGGAAAGATTAACATCTGTAAAACAGATTGTAAAGTATTACATTTGTCGTATAGTAGGTGCTTAATAAATATTCTGGCCACTTTTCCTTTAACAATTTTAACAATGATATGAAATGTCAAAAGTGTTAATAATAGCTTGTTTACATTTCCACATGATGGGACTAATTTTTTAGCTACTGAACCTAAAACCTATCTATAAATCATTATTTTGAAAGCATTAAATTCAATGTCATCGACTTCTTTGCTTTGTGATCAATTTTTCTTTCTGCATTCCATCACCATGGACTTTGAAGAGAGAAAGTAGGTATTGGACCAAAAAATGGGACTTCACAAAGTATTGGATGCACCAGTACTGGGAAAAAAAAAACAAAACACACACACACAAAAAAACCCTGCTGTGCTAGTGGGGAGTCAGTAGTGTCTTTACACCCAAACCATGGTTAATAAAATAGAAAATACACATGAGCTATTTTGCTTGTAACTTAAACTTTTTGTTCCGTTGACACAGAACTAAATTTCCCTAAAGTTAAACTGTAATCTTACCTCACCACACTTTTCAACGATCTAAACTTGTTTTTAAAACAAATGGTGGATTTAGAATTTAATTTGTCTCTTGGTTAGGCAGAGGAAATGCCACAGGAATGACCAAGTCCCTTTCCAAGCAATGCTAGGCAGCACATAGTCCCTTCAGTAGATTTGCTTCAGAAATCAGCTCTGCCTCATGGGTGGGGAGTTCTGGAACATCATTCTTCCAACTTGGCTGAGCAAGAGAGAATTCTGATGTCCGAGTTCTACTTTCCACCGGCTGGATGAATTTTTCTCATAATTTGTCATTAAGCAATGAATTAAGATGTTTTAAAAAAAAATCCAACTACTGCCATCAAAAGGCGACTGCGTTATCTGAAGGCAGCTTTAATTCCCTCACATGCAGGAAACAGAGTAAGACGGAGCTGGGGAAACACTTAAATCCTCATTACCACATATCCCCTCTTCACCCAAAGAGCCCCCAGCCTGCCCATTATTGTCCTGCCTGTACTTTCTGTGGGACTTTGAAAAGAAAAGGTTCAAAGAGCAAGACTTTCAAGCTCCCCTTTCCATGTCAAACACTTTCAACTCCTGATTTCAAAGTGCCACTCCGTTGCTGTTCAAAGGCCTGTGGACTCGTAGGGGGTGAGATTGGAGTTAAAGGTTGAACTACAAAGCTCCTTGCATTCACAGTAATATCCAGCTTGGAGATACAAATGGTAATACAAACTCAAGCACCTATCAATAAAACTGCCAATATATGAAAAGAGGAACAGAAATATTCTAAATGGCCCCTTTTTTATTTTTTATTTTTTTCAACCAGGCTCATGCTGTCATCACTTGGGATGAAAGCCTGGTTGATATTTTGAAGTACTACTTTTCTCTCTGTTCACATTACAACTAGGGTGACTACTGAAGCAGTTGTGAGAGGGGAAAAATAAGAAAGAAAAAACACCCACAAACCCCAAAGAAGTTAGATAAGAATAGCTAAAGAAGTCCCTTCCAACATCTGAAAAAAAAAAAAAAATCCTGCCGTACTCTAGTTGAGTATTCAAGCTTTTCCCCTTCGCTCTCTCTATCCTTTTTATCTGCCTGCCCACAAGATTTGGAGCACCATTAATTGGTCCTCAGGGAGGCTAACAGGCCTCTGCTTTTATGACTCAGTTCTTTGTATTGTACACATGTGGGCATCTCTCAGGAGATAAACAAAAGAAAAATGTGTGAAAGGGGCCAGAAATTGTACAGGTCTAAACACTGAAGAGGCCATTGTCTTGATTTACTTTTAATGCTTTAAATTACTTGAATAATTCTAAGGCCCCACCCCAGTTGCCCTCCTCAATCTGCTTAAGCTAATGTGCCTTTTCTCATTGCTACAGGGCCATCACTGAGGAATTCTATTTCCTATTTGAAATCACATTCTACCTCCTTCTTGGCCCCCTCCTCTTATCCCTCCCTTCCTTGGCAACAAACGAGAGAGGTGGTCTTATGGGAAGATAAAAAGAATAGTTGATCATAAGAACTAACCTGGAGCCAACACATTGGCCTTTCGTCCCTTCAGCACTTTCTAAGCCCTAAGCACCTGCAGCTAATTCTCCTGACTTCCAGCCCTGGTCTTGGGTATGCTGAAGTAGAGACTCTCCAGCAGCACTTTTCTTGCCTTATAAAATGTTTACATTTACAGAAGAGAGTGACCTCTCTTATGTGATATCTCATTCCCTTTAATATACAGGTAGTAAAGTAAGTACTCATGTTATTTACAGCAAGTTGTTGTCATATGAGAACTTGCATGGTTTTAATGAAACAAACATTTATATTTGAATTCATCTTAAAAATAAAGGTAGGGTCTAAATTTAACACATGCAAAAAAAGCATTTTGCCTCTTGTATCTGAAATCAAACCCAGAGCAGACAATGGTTATATCCAGGCAATCAGAATAGGGTTCAGGTGATTACATCATAACCCGACATTTAAACTTTGTAAACCTTAGGCTTCTAAAACATTTTGGACAATACACAACTTCCAAAAGAAAGTTTTAAAGTCATGTAATGCCTGAGATTTTGGTGTGTCACTGTAGTCTGTCTTTATACATGTCAGTGTAAGGATTGTATGATGTCCCTTTCCTGGTGTCATCTCTGGGTTCTCTAAAAATAAAGCATGTAGTCAAAGTGCACATACTAGCATTTTATTGTAGGAAACAAGTCAGAGAAATCACGGTGAGTAAAATAAGAGAAATGAGAAAATGGAAGTAGGCAGGCGAAGAAACACAAAGTTTATTACTGAGTAAGCCATAGATTCTCCATAAACACAGTGAGTTTCTAAGTGTCTTGAGAAATCTTCATGGAGCCTGTGTAAAATCTCTGCATCTGGAAACATTCTATCAAGAGGAAAGAAGAGCAAGTAGTTTATCTGCTGGTTTCTCACTATCTCCTGACTCTTACTGGTCAACATCACATTCACAAAGTCTTAACTTTATTGTCCATTAGAAATGGTTGCTAGAGACTTCAAGAGAACTGCTGGAAAAGGCAGAACTTTCATAAGCCCAATCCAGTCACAAGACAGGCATGACCATCTCTCCTTGACAACCATGGCTGAATCTAGGATATCCGTGTTTGTCTCAAACTAGTTGGATCCCTTATGTGGTTGTCTGGCCACTCACAGAGCAAGATTTTCTTTAGATCCAGGAGGAAGCTGAGAGGCTTTTTAAAAACGAGTTAGAAGTCTCATGGAGTCACTTCAGTGCATTGTGTTATTCAAAATGAATCATAGGGCTGGCCCAGAGACAAGGAGATGAGGACTACATACGATGCGAACTCCAGGAGGTATAGTTCATTGAGAGGCTCAATACAGTTAATCTGTATTTTGACTGACTACATTAAGAAGCCATAATAATTCTCTTGACACACAGAAGATTGTCTAGTCTGAATAGATTCTAAGTGAAAGTACCATTTTTCAAGGGACAGAGAACTATGAATCTCTTTTAGATTCTTTTGAATAATATTTTATGTTTGTTATATAAAAGCAAATATAAAAACAAATGTGTGTGTGTATATATATATATAGTGTGTACATAGATTTAATTGTACAATATGGATTCAGTCACTCTTCAGAATTTTTATTTCTTCTAACTTACTAGATGAAGGATGCTCTTAGGTATTACATATAAATAGATAATATTAATCCTATGATTATGGTTATAATAAAAGATTCTAGTGCTCAGAAGGTAAGAAAGTTCTAACCACAGAGCTGCTTAAGGAATTGTGCCATCATAATAGCCTGTCATTGTTTGGGTGTGCTTCAAGTTGGGCTTTTATATACAGTATTGAATGAGTTTCTGCACGAATCAATAGATAGATATTTATTCTTATTTTTAGTAGGAGAAACCTCAGAAAGTTTAAATGATTTGTCCCAAATAAGTTAAATAATTTGTTCAATTACAAAGTACTAGTTCTAGGTATTGAACTCCATTCTGATTCATTCCAAATTTCACATATTTTGACTGAATCACGTGTTTTTTGGAATTCCAGCAACATAATAAATACATACAGTAAAGATCCAGCATTAATTACATTTGTCTCATAGACAACTTTATGTGAAAACGTTTTTAACTTTTACCTTTCTGTAAAAGATATGAGTCTTGTACTTAGGAAGGCAACAATATGGTAATTCTATATTTTGCACTTTCTCAATGTTATCCATTGCAGATATGTTTACATTGTTTTCATGCATGGTTATGTTTTTAATCCTTTGGCAATATCTTAAATTCTTCTAAGGTGGAGACTATGATTTCTGTTTATCCTTCATCCTAACTTGTATCATTGTGTTTAGTTTTTCTACACATAGTAGGTATTTATCAATTTTTTTCTGTCAAGCCAAATTTATATTTTCATCTGATTATGGGAAGAAAAGCCTTCTCACTAATCATTTAATGCCATTGCATTTAGTTATAGAAAAATTATTATTCCGATTAACCATTCACAAGGAAGCAATTCTCTGGTGGTTATAAGTAGGGAAAGGTCCTGGGGAAAACTACAATTATAAGCAGCTGCAGCATGAATTATATGTAATTATAGTTGATTCCTGTAAATAATTCTTTCTGTAAATTTCCATTCGAAAAGGATTTATTGCTTGGTAACAAAGGGTATTTTGAATTAAAAAATATTTTCCTAAATTGTTATAAATAAATTTATATATACCAAAAAGAAGATAGGGAAAGAAGAACAAGGAATCAAAGAAGAGAATGCTTCCATTTCTAGGTGTGTATCTAACAAGTCACAGGCTGCAATTTCTTAGTTCAATTTCAATATGACTCATACGTCTGTTTTTCTTCTTTAGCCCGTCTGTAGACTAAGTGGAAATGAAATACAACCCCCCACCCTCCAAAAGAAGAAAAAGAAGAAGAATGTGACATACTCTGTTCTGCAATAATTGTCAACAAAACCTCATAATTCTATTTCAGCAACACAATAGGCATGTAATGACAGATGGCGTCTGATGTGTCACCAAGGCACTGTTGAATACATTAATATGACTCAATTTTTTTTGTTGTTGTTGTTGTTTAGAGGGAATGACTATTGGGCATTGAGCATTTCCTGTTCTATTAATAATTTTGCTGTTGTTTCATTACAGTATATATCTTTTCCTATCCAATATGGGCCAATATATGCATTATTTATCATATATATTCTAACAAAAATGACAAGAGAAGAGTTGATATATTATTTAAATCAACCTAATATATTAATATGGGTTTTCTGATTTTAAAATGGCAAAATAAAATGAAAAAAAATAGAAGATGCTGAATGGCTGCTTAAAAATGGAAAGAGTGTCTGCATTTCTGAATTATACCACAAAATTAGGATAGTTTATGATTTTCAACTCTTTTCTTGTAAGGAGAGTTCATCTTCTTCTGAATTATAGCTTTGTTTCTCCAAACATCTATTCCCTATGCTTTGCATGACTATCACATTAATCTAATGTAGAATAATTCGTATTGTTTAGGAGAAAAGCTGATATGCATATCTTTGTTTGACACTCCACATTTCTAAATCCCACAACTCTCGGGTGTAAGGCAAACTCCATATTTTTCTTTGAAAAAATTGAGCTAAATAATATAGGCCATATTGATTATTAAATATTTTTTTTACCAAAGCTTATATCTCTTAAGAGTCTTTGAGCCCATGAAGGCAATCTTTCTTTTTGTACATAATCAACATTAATCTGATTGTACATGTGAAAGCACACACAGCACATAGTTCTCAAATAATATCTTTTGTGTTTTATGCATAAAATCTTGCAAATAAACCAGGTGCATAAGCAAAACAAAGGGAGAAATATATTGAAACATACAAAGGCTCATATTCACTGCTATACAGGATCCTTTATTTTGCATCATATATCAAGCAAAAATAATCCACATCTCTGAATATTAAGCAAAAACAATATGGCTCTGATGTACTTCTGCACAATATTGTCTAATTTCCATAAAATGTCTGCAGGGTTTTGCACATCAAGATATCTCTTTCTAAAAATGTTTATGGAAATAGGTCATTATGTGTATTCCTAATAGAGAACAATTTGTTATGTTTAAAAATAGCTTTTGTATTAATAGTTGTGAATAAGCACTAAGTTATCAAGCATTTTAAATATAAGCAATAGATATGTTTATATTATATTAGTGACATACTTCTCATCAAATGCACAGTGTTAATATAACCTAATTAGAATAGATATTTTAGGGAAAAAAAGTGAAACATTTAACTTTGATTTCCAGTAGTTATAGGAAGGTGATACAGGGTGTATCAGAATCTGTAAAATGCTATATCGAATATTGAGCCAAAAAATGCAAACAAAAATATTAAACCAATATATGCTAAATATAGTATCTTTAGTTTTTGTGTAATATATAATAAAATGCTTTTCTTTTTAAAACACATAATTCTAACTAGTCTGGCTTTGAAGTCAGTAAAAGTGAAAGAAATGTAAAACATCTATTCAATTATTTCAGTTAATATACAAGCATTAGGCATTCACATTCCTAATTAAGAGACAACATGCCCTGTCAGGCATCTGCATGGGCTATTGAACATTGTCTAGATTGTTCCATAATTATCCCAGCTTAATAGTTCTAAAAACATAAGCAATGTGCATCCATTGAAGGAAAGTATGGCTTATCACATAAGAAGGTGCGGCACACAGAACATGCTCTGGTTCCATGTATTCATGCTGGAGGTTTTTATTTGAACATGTTTTAATTAATCCTTGAACAGAGAGCAACAGCACGCCACCAGTGAAAGTTGTTCAAACATTCTTTATTGAAAAAGAATCACAGCCTGTAGGCAGAAATAGATGTACATTTGTTGTAGGATTTGTATTTTGATATACCCTCCTCACTCCAACTCTTACATATCCTAGAAGAGCAGTTAGCTGTGCTTGATTTTACATATAAATTTTGGCAAAATGTAAACACAAATGATATGTCATATGTTGAAAAATTTAATCTGACATAGGGTATTTTCATTTGAAAATACTTGATTTGAGTGTCATGTTACAATGCTTTTACACCAGGAGTCATTAGCTCAACTTTTTGAACATATAGAACATAAATCACTCCTTTGCAGGTCAAAAATAGTTGGGCTAAATAGACTGACATGGAAGGGAATGTTTATGGTTTATCATCTAGCTTAAATATCTAGCAGGATATAGAGTATAGGAAAATTGTACTAAGTGAGTAGATTTATAAATTAGGAAGTACCTCTGCTTCAGAGGTTAAAAGTAACAAAATTAAAAGAAAGTAGTATCACTTTTTTAAGTGAAAAAAGAAATAACCTCAGCATTCTTTATGATAGTAAGGGGCACTTTCTAGCAGAATATCAAAGATTTATATAACTTGAATTCAGTAGTAAAGAGAGCATAACATTTATAACTTAATTCTAAAGTTTATCCACTAATAACAGTTATTAACACTAGGCATTTACTTCCTCTTTCATCTCTAAATTCCATTACCATATTTTTCTTGTCTAATTTACATGGTCTCTAAAATAAATTTGTTTACTTTCACATCATTATTATCATAATTATTCAATGTCAGAAAAAAAGGCACAATCTGAATTGTCCCAACCTACTTAGATACACCTAAATTAATAGACATATTTCCTCTCTACTAGTTTCTCTTCTAGTGGCCCTGCTTTATGCAATAAATGTTCTATATGAATATCTGAAGCCTTAGTTTTAATAGCAATTTTGAAAACTGAAGAGCCATTTTAAGTTCTTCCCCAAACTTGCCCAAATTCATTATGAAAACTGGCAAAGACTTCTAGAATGTCAGTCTGAGGAATCTTGCAAAACTGCGCCCCAGAAAACAACCATAACTCTTGAAAATTATATTTTACAAACCTAACCTTTTAAAGCCATAAAGCAAAAGAAGAAACACTTCTGAAAAAAAAGATCTATCAAATCTTGGTAAGAATTCAAAGTCTGTAGCATGTGACCAGTGACTTGCTCCCTCCTCCCTCCCCACCTCAGTGCCTAGATGCTCAAATCTGATTGGTTATGGCCTAAAAAGTCTGATTTCTCTCCTATCTCCTAGTCATGGGATAAGTTTGTTGTTTTTGTTTGTTTGTTTGTTTGTTTGTTTGTTTTTGGAGTTAGACAAGCAAGAAGGTATTTCTTATTCACACCCACTCCAAGTTCCTTTGGAACTTTCCTGGCAAATGCAGCCAAAAATTTGGAGGTCCACTTCATACACTCAGCCCTCATTTATGGGACAGATGTTCAAATCTAGGCACTGCAGACAGATACTTTGGCTGGATCGCACTTGCATCAGCTCACTCATAATTCAGAGTTCCACTGTGGGAGAAGTAAGTTTAAAAAACCATAGGCTAAGAAAACAAGACCAACTGAAACCAACCAAACAAAAAACAGGGTGCTGCCCCTGTTTTTAATAATCATTGCTCATTATCAGAGGTCTCCACTCAAGGGAAGCAGGTCACTGACATGGCCCAGTTCTGGAGGACAAGCTCAGAGATTTTTGCCCAGAAGGAGAAGCAGTCCATAAGAATAGAGAACTGCAAAGATATCCCTAAAGGAACATATTGTGTTTGAAACAGTACAGGAAAAATCAACCTGTGGGTGCTTCAAGTATACCACAGTTTTTGGCTATAGTCATTGTGGTAACTAGAAACCCAGATTTATTCATCTTATAACTGAAGACTTGTACTCTGAAAATATCTCCCAATTTCTCCCATACTACAGATCCTGGTAACAACCATTCTACTCTGTTTCTATGTGTTTGACTTTTTCATTTTTTCTTTTTCCATATTCTACATATAAGTGAGATCATACAGTATTTGTCTAACTCTGTCTGAATTATTTCAATTAGGATAACCTCTTTGGTCCATCCATGTTGTTGAAAATGACAAGATTCCCTTCTTTCTGTGGCTGATTAATGTTTTATTATATAAAATAGATATTTGTAAGTGTAATTTCTTGATCATATGGTTGTTTTATTTTAAGATTTTTGAGGAAATTCTATAGTGTTTTTCATAATGGTTATACGAAGTTACATCCCCACTTACAGTGCATAAGGATTCTCTGTTTCTCCACATCTTCACCAACACTTGTTATCTATTGTCTTTTTTATTAAAGCCAATCTAATAGGTGTAAAGTGATATCTCATAGTGTTTCCTTAAAATTGTATTCCTTTTATGATTTTTTTTCACTGAAATATTGTTGGCACATAATGTTACATTAGTTTCAGGTGTATGTTATAATGATTTGAGAACTATATGTTATCTCCATGCTCAACACAAGCGTAGCTACTATCTGTCACCATATAATACTGTTATAATACCATTTATTATATTTCCTCTACTGTACCTTTTATCCCTGTGACTTATTCATTCATAACTGGAAGCCTGTACCTCCCACTCCCCTTCACCCATTTTACCTCATTGTGGTTTTGATTTGTATTTCCCAGATTATTTGTAATACTGTGCATCTTTTGATGTATTTCTTGGTAATCTGTATGACTTCTTTGGAAATATATTCAGGCCCTTTGTCTATTTTTAACTGGATTATTTGTTTTTTTCTAATATAAATTGCACACATTTCTTATATATGTTTGACATTAAGGATTTATCAGATAAATGGTTTGCAGATATCTTCTCCCATCCTGGTAAATGCTTTTTCATTTTGCTGATTGTTTGCTTTGCTGTGCAGAAGATAGTTTTAAGTTTGATGTAGTCCCACATGCAGAATTTGCTTTTGTTACCTGTACTTTGGTGTCATATTAAAAAAACTCATTGCCCAGATCTTTGTGAAGAAGTTTATCCCCTGTTTCATTCTAGGAGTTTTACAGTTTCAGGTCTTATATGTAAGCTTTTATTTTTATTTTTATTTTTATTTTTTTTACATGTAAGCTTTTAATCCATTTTGAGTTAATATTTGTGAATGGTGTGATATGAGCATCCAGTTTTATTATTTTGCATGTGGCTAGCCACTTTGTCCAGTACCATTTATTGAAGATAGTAGGGTTTCCCAATTGTGTGTTGTTGATGCCCTTGTCAAAAATTAGATGACTATACATGCATGGGTTTATTTCTGGGCTCTCTAGGCTATTCTATTATCCTGTGTGTCTGCTTTTATGATACTATACTGTTTTGATTACTATAGTTTTATAATATAGCTTGTAATCAGGAAGCATGATGCCTGCAATTATGTTCTTTTTGCTCAGGATTTCTTTCCTCATTTGGAGTTTTCTGTGGTTCCATATGAATTTAGGATTATTTCTTTTTTTCTATCTGTGAAAAATATTAAATACAGACCATTTTACTGTTTCTTTTATGATTTGGGAACTTTATTTTTCTTGCTTAATTTCCCTGGCTAGGACTCAATACTATATTGAGTAGAAGTGATGTAAGTGTGTACCCTTGACTTATTCCTGATCTTAGAGGAAAACTTTTTACCTTTCACTGTTGAGCACAACGTTAGTTGTTACCAATATAAAATTTGTTTGTTTGCTTGTTTGTTTATTTTGGTACAAACTGAGGTTATCCTAAAAGTTGTAAGGGAATTCAAGGGACCCAGAATACCTAAAACAATATTAAAATAAAAATATAATTTGAGTACTCACATTTCATGACTTCCAAACATGCCACAAAGCTACTATAATCAAGATAGTTGCTACTGCCATACTTACTGACATATACATCAATGATTATATAATTGAGAGGTCGGATAGAAACTTCCATTTTTATAGTTAATTGATTTCAACAAAAGTGCCATGATTCAATGGTGGAAATAACAGTATTTTCTAGAAATGCCACTGAGACAACTGTATATCCCCACATACAAAGGAATGAAGTTGAATATACCTCTTAACATCTACAAAAGTTAACTAAAATAGGTCAAAAACCTAAATGCCAGAGCTAACTATAAAACTTCAGAATAAAAAATAGGTGTAAATTTTAGTACCCTGGAATTAGGCAGCAGTTTCTTAAATATGATATTAAAGGCCAAGCAGCAAAAGAAAAAATAAATTGAACTTCATCAAAATCAAGAATATTTGTGTTGCACAAGAAACCATCAAGAAAGTAAAAATACAATCTATAAAATAGGGGAATATATTTGTATATGGTATGTTTGATAAGACACTTGCAGACGAAATTTAAAAAGAACATTTGTAACTCAAAAATACAAAGAACCTTATTAAAAATGAGCAAATGGGGATCCCTGGGTGGCGCAGCGGTTTGGCGCCTGCCTTTGGCCCAGGGCGCCATCCTGGAGACCCCGGATCGAATCCCATGTCGGGCTCCCGGTGCATGGAGCCTGCTTCTCCCTCTGCCTATGTCTCTGCCTCTCTCTCTCTCTCTCTTTCTTTCTGTGTGTGACTATCATAAAATAAATAAAAATTTTAAAAAAATGGGCAAATGATTGAATATAATTTTATCCAAAGAATATATATAATTATGCAATAGGCACATGGAAAGATGCTGAACAGTATTAGCTATCAGAGCTAATAATACATATGTACATATAAATGTATACATACATATATACAAATATAAATATATATTGCATACCAGAATGGCTATAAATGAAAAACACAGATAATAACAATTGTTGGCACTTATGTGTAGAAACTGGGACCTTCATATAGTGCTAGTGATAATATAAAATGGCACACTACATTTGGAAAACAGTTCCTCAAACCCAATAATTCTAATCCTAGATATATTCTCAAGAGATGAAAATATATGTTGATACAAAAAGTTGTACTGGTAAGCTCTTAGAGCATTATTAATAATAACCTAATGTGGAAACAATCCAAATGTTCACTAACGAGTGAGAAGATAAACAGACTGGTATTTTCATACAATGGAGTATAATTCTGCAATAAAAAGGATGAAGCAAATTCATGTTTCTGATCCTGTGTATAAGGGGTTTTGAAGTCACCACTCTATCCTAACAACAAGTAAAAAGTTGAACAGACTGAAAAATCAACAAATCTTCTTGGGGCCAGAAGAGGGGGGAGGGTATGGGGCCACTCTCTGCCCTATAGCTTGCAGAAATAGATACTTGAATAAAGATAATAGTGGCTATGCTAGCAGAGGCTCTACCTATACTAGAAACTACAGGTCCTGCTGAAGGAGCCAGTGTAGGGCACAGAAATCTGAACTGTAATCAACAAATTGCTGGATCTCAATATGGACAACTCTGAGGATTAAAATTCCAGGGAATCCAGTCCTAATGAGACCCCCACAATATTGTGAAATTTATTTCAAGGAATCTCACCAGATTCCCACAGTAATTGTCAGAAAATAATTTCTTTGGGCTCCAACAAGGGGAGAGCAATTTTGGACATTTACCATCTTGAAATATTTTAGAGCACTGTATTCGTACTAAGGCCTGTCCTCAGGGTAAGCTAGTTAACCAGAACCTTACTTGCTTTGATATTTCAAAACATAACTGACTAAGGGGAAGGTAAATATGCAACTCCAGCCCCCTCTAGCCATCTTGTCTCACTTAATGGAGGAGAAATACTAAAACAAAACAAAACAAAAAGAAAAACAAAAACCCACTTCTAAAGTTTGCGGGCCTGTGGCATAAGCTCACTAAAAGACTGAAACCTAATGGACTATATAGAGTGCATCCCCTTCCCTACACCTCACCGTCACATCACTCAAAGCTTATTGATAGCAGTTCCTTTAATCCAATACATCATGTGTAGCTTAACAAGAAAAAATTAGAAGTCATACCAAAATACAAAAAATACAATTTGAAGAGACAGAACAGACACCAGAACCAAATGTGGCAGGGGTATTGAAATTATCAGACCAGGAATTTAAAAACAATTATGGTTAATATACTAAGGGTCTTTGTGAATAAGGTACATAGCATATAAGAATGGATGGGCAATGTAAGCAGAGATGGAAATCTTGAGAAAGAACCAAAAGGAAATGCTACAGATAAAAAACCACTGTAACAGACAGGCACCTGGGTAGCTCAGTGGATTAAGTGTCCGACTGTTGATTTCAACTCAGGTCATGGTTTCATGGCCCTACATCAGGTTCAGTGGGGAGACTGATTTAGTATTCTCTCTCTCCCTCTGCCACTCACCCTGCTCTCTTTCTCTCTCTCTCTCTCTCTCTCTCAAATAAATAAACAAATACTAAAACAACCCCACTGTAACAGAAATGAAGAATGCCTTTGATAGACTTATTAATACTGGGCACAGCTTAGGTAAGAATCTCTGAGTTAGAGAATATATCAATAGAATCCTCAAGAACCAGAGAAGAAAGAGAACAAAGATCCATCATAGCAGAATGAATGTCCAAGAAATGTGAGAAGACTACAGAAGATATAACATTCATATAATAAGAATACTAGAAAGAGAGAAAGGAACAAAAGAAATATTTGAAACAATAATGGCTGAAAATTTCACCAAAATAACATCAAACACATCACAGATCTCTAGAAGCTCAAAGAACACCAAGTATGAAATATGCCAAACAAACAAACCCACTATAGCTAGGAAATCATTATCAAACAACAGAAAATCAAAGGTAAAGAAAAACTCCTGAGAGAAATCAGGGGATAAAAACAACTTATCTCTAGAGGAACAAAGATTAAAATTACATCTGGTATTCCCTCAGAAACCATGCAACCAAGAAGAAATATTTAAATATGGAGTGAAATATTTAAAATGTTGAGGAAGAAAAACTCACCAATCTAGAATTCTCTACTCTGTGAAATTATCATTTTAAAATGAGGGAGAAATCAAGAATTTCTCAGACAAACAACAATTGAGGGAATTTGTGGCTGGCAGGTCTGTCTTGAAAGAAATGTTAGAAGAATTTCTTTGGAGAGAAGAAGAATATAGGTCAGAAATGCAGAGCTACATAAAAAACGTAAGCGTATCAAAGAAGGAATAAGTGAAAGTAAATTTAAAGCTTATAATTTTTCTTATTCTTAATTGATCTAACATTAAGAGTTTGTTCACAGTAATAGCAACAATGTATCCAAATGCATATATATATGATTATTATATAATAAATGAACACACACATATATATGCTTATGTATGCCTATATATGAGTAAAATGAATGATAGCAATGATACAAGGAATGGGAGGAGGGAATTAGGATTATTTTGTTATCATAAGGTACTCATACCACCTGTGAAGTAATATAGTGTTATTTGAAAATGGACTTGGATGACTTGTAAATATATATTGCAAACTCTAGGGTTACCAACTAAAAAAAGTAAAATAATAATAATAAGTATAACTAATATGCTAAGAAAGGTGAGAAAATGGAATCAGAAAAAAAGTTCTCAATTAAAACCACAAAGGGCAGGAAAAGAGGAGAGCACAAAACTAGGGGAAAAGAACAAGGGCAGCAATTAAAAACCAGTAAAGACTATGCTAAATATTAATCCAACTATATCAATTATCACACAGTGCATAGGGGCTGGAATGGAAGTGTAGCAGACATTCTGTGATTCAGGCTTCCAAAGCCTAGACCTGACATCAAAGCTAGAGCCAAGAAGTAGATTTGAGCTGAACACTAAAATCAAACTACATTTCAATGCACCATGACCATTTCCTCAACCTTCTGTTTCAATCCAATAACTAGAGAAAGTCTTCTATCATGAAAAAGGATCAAGTGATTATTTCCTAAGGCTTTATAAGAGATGCTTTATAGGCAAAGGAGAAAGGGCATATAGAACTGTAAGGTAATGTGTTACCTGGAATGTGACCCCAAAGGTATAGTGGAAAAAGGACCCACTGAAATTAAATGAATTCATCTCTAGAGCCTAAGGGTATGTGGGAATCCAGTATGAAGCAGGAGACACCGACCTTGACCCCACATGTTTAGAGAAGGAAGACAAAGAGAAGACTAATGTATACTAAGTACCTAACATATAGCAGTCACGGGGCCAGGTGATATCTTAATTTACAGGACAAGCTACATAATTTGTGGGACCCAGAACAAAATGAAAATAAGGGGCTCCCATCCAAAAATTTAAAGCGGGCCTTTCTGAGCACAGGGTCCTGTGTCACTGCACAGATTGTGCCCATGAAGATGGCCATACTACTTTGATATTGGTACTTTCTGGAATGCTATGTAGTCCATACTGTCATCCCTATTCCATAATTAGGCAACTGAGGCTTAGAAGGGTTTAACTAGATTGCCCACATTCACACACCTTGTAAAAGGACAAAGATGGATATATGTATGACTTGAAATCTCTAGTTGTTTTCATTTTACCATATCATGCATTTGTTAAAGGCTTAGAGATCACAGAAGTAGTATACTCATCATTTTAAAAATACATATTTAAATGTTGATACTGGGACTACTGTGCTGAGGCTTTTCCAAATTAGAGTGGGGTTGCACATCCAATGGCAAGGAGACTGCAATATAGCCTAATAACCACAGCAATCTCAAGAGCTTTTCAGAATGAGTATAGAGCTAGAACTCCATGACTGGCAAAGCCATAGGACTAGAATTGTTGAAGCTGCAGGTTCAATGGTCTGCTTCACGGATGGTTCTCTAACTGCTCATTAATATTGAAGGCCAGGGTAATTACTCTCAAAAATCCCATGGCACTTGCAAGCCTTACTTTCTGCCAATTTTTCTTTTCTGGTTTGTGATACGAAGGTGGCTTTTTAGCCACAAGAGTGCACTCCATGAATCACCAGAGCATGTATATTGTTGTGGGAGGAGGCTTGTGTGTGTGTGTGTGTGTGTGTGTGTGTGTATATATATATATATAATTTTTGAAGGAGGTAGGTGAGAAGAGGGCATGCTGTAAATAGCATGTAACTTCCCTCTGAACAAATTAGGCCCTCTGAATTGTATAAGTGAGCAAATCTAATTTTAGTGAACAAAAGAGGCTGGGAGATGCTGAGTGTAATTTTTATGTAAAAATAGGAAGTCTCCAAAGACATCTCTCTTTAAACAGATGAATGCAAATTACCAAAGTCATCCAAATTGAGAAGGTTGATTTATGCATTTTCCATTGTATCCTTCAACAAAAAAAGCTTTTTCTCTTTCCAAATAGTATGCATTTGGGGTAAAGTTTCACTTTATGCACCAGGAAGGGCTGAGAGAAGAGAGATCCAAAGCAGTCATGTAAAGAAATTGTTTCTGTTTTTTTTCCCCTCCAACATAGCTGCTGCCAAATAGGCTGTCCAACTGTCTACTGTATCCAATTTTAGCGACTTGAATTTTAATTAAAAAATAAAAGTTTCAATGTTATGTATCAGAATATATGATTAATTCTCCATTGGCACCCTATGTCTTCAGCAGAGTGCAGACACAATAAGAAAAAAAAAATCAAATGATGCTTGAGCATAGACAGCAGCACAATTCACAAATCAGCAACAGCCATTTTAGAGGATGGGTTTTAGTCAATGGCTCCCTCACCATTGCCAGTGCTTACAGCTTAGTTGTAGCTTTCAGTACACCAATCTCTTAAAATCAATAGTGAATTATGAGCCACTAGCAATATATGTAAACAATTGTTCTATTTAAGACAGTATTTCTATTTATATGCTTCCATATGCTTTTACCCACTGGATGTCTTCTTTCTAGTGGTCTCTTTCCAACATGGATGCTTCTAAAACTTTAACACATTGTACAGTAATCTACAGCAAGAGTGAAGGAATTTAACTTCCATCTCCCTTTCTATCTGTGTGTGTGTTCATCCATTAATCCATGCATTCAAGAAGCATTTACAGAATATCAATTACCTACCAGTCAGTATTCTAGCCACTGAGATTCTTTCAAGCAAAATCTCCCTTCCAGAGCTGAAAGACTAGACTAATGTTAATGAAAGAATATTTTCATTAATTGATTGGCAACTTTCTGCTCATCCTCATTGACACTTTTTGTATTTTGCTTTTTGATAATAACCATCCTAACAGGTATGAGATGATCTCTCATAATGGTTTGGATTTGCATTTCCCCGATGATTAGTGACATAAAGCATCCTTTCATATACATGTTGGCCATTTGTATGTCTTTTTTGGAGAACTGTCTATTCAAGCTCTTTGCCCATATTTAAATTATTAGTGTTTTTTTATTTGTTTACTCTGTTTTTGTTATTGAATTCTAGCAGTTCTTTATATAATTTGGATATTAATGCCTTATCAGATATATACTTGGAAAGCATTTTCTCCCTCTGTAAGTTACTTTATCACCCTATTGATGGATTCCTTTGCTGTGCAGAAGTCTCTTAAGATTAACATAATCCCACCTTTTTTTGCTTTTGTTGCTTGAGCTTTTGGTGTCGTATCTAAGATATCACTGCCAAGCCCAATGTCATGAAAAACTATTCCCTCTTGTTTTCTTCTAGGAGTTTTGCAGTTTAAAGTCTTACCTTTAAATATTTACTTCACTTTGAGTTGATTTTTGTGTATGGTGTAAGATAAGGATCCAATTACATTTTATTGTATGTGAATACTACTAGGTCTTGACCCTTGGTCCTAGGCTTAAACTCTCTCTCACTCTCAACTTGCCCTCCAGGGCTTGTACGTAATAAACTCTTCTTCAAAATTTTCCCAATAGTTATTGCTCAAGGGTGATCTTGCAATTATAGTAAAAACTACAAAGCTGAGTCTAGTCATAACATCGGTTTGTGAAGGCAACTGTCTGTGCAAAGTTCACTGGGGACCTGGTGAGTGTCCCTAGGTATTTGTAGCCAATAGCATTGCTATCCATGGGCTAAGACCAGCACAAACCATGTACCATATTTATTTTTGTATGCTGAACCATCTTTGTATCCCTGAGATAAATCCCACTTGGTTATGGTATATGATCCTTTTTTATATCTTGTTAAATTTGGTTTACTAGATTTTGTCCAGGATTTTATCATCTATGTTCATCAGAATTATGGGCTAGTAGTTTTCTTATAGTGTCCTTGTGTGGCTTCGGTATCTGGCTAATGATGACCCCGTAAAATGAGTTTGGTAGTATTCTCTTTTTTTTGAAGAATTTAAGAAGAATTGTAATTAATTCCTCTTTAAATGTCCAGTAGATTTCACCAGTGAAGCCGTCTGGTCCTGGGCTTTTATTTTTTAGAAGGTTTTTGATTACTGATTCAAACCCTTTATTCCTTATTTTCTGTTCAAGTGTTTTATTTCTTCATGATTCATTCTTAGTGGGTTGTATTTTTCTTGGAATTTATCCATTTCTTCTAGGATATCATAATTTATTAGCATATAATTATTTATAATTAGTCTTTTTATTTCTGAGCTATCCATTACAATGCTTCCTCTTTCATTTCCGCTTTTATCTGAAACTTCTAATTTCTTAGTCTAGCTAAGGGTTTATCTTTTAAAAAAAAAGCCCAAATTTTAGTTTCATTGATTTTGTTTCTGCTGTTTATCTATACATTTTATTTATTTATAATCTAATCTTTTTTATTTTCTTGCTCTGCAAACTTGGGGCTAGTTTCTTCTTCTTCTGGTTCTTAAAGGTATAAATCTATGTGATTTATTTGAGATTCTAGTCCTTTTTAATGTAGATGTTCATTGAGATAAACCTCCTTTTTAGTACCATTTTTGCTGTGTTTCATAAATTTGGGCATGTCATGTTTTTATTTTCATTTGTCTCAACATATTTATCAATTTCCTTTTTGACTTCTACATTGACCCATTTCCATGCATTTGTGAATTTTCTATTAATCATTTAAAAAAAATAATTTCTAGTTTCTTTCTGTTGTAGTCAGAAAAGATACCTGGTGTGATTTCAGTCTTCTTAAATTTTATAAGTCTTGTTTCATGGCTTATCATCTATTCTGTAGAATGTTCTGCGTGCACCTGAAAAGAGTATGTATTCTATTGCTGTTGGGTGGAATGTTCTGTTTTTATCTGTTAGATCTATCTGGTCTGTAGTTTTGTTCAAGTCCTCTGTTTCCTTATTGATTTGGTATCTGGACATTCTATCCATTGTTGAAAGTGGGTAATGAAGTCTCCCATTATTATTGTATTAGTCTATTTTTCCTTCACTTTGTCAGTTTGCTTTATATATTTAGGTGCTGTGATTTAGTGTGCATATATATTTGTAATTGTTATATTTTCTTGACGAATTGACACTTTATCATTATATATGGCTTCTTTGTCTTGTGACAGTTTTGATTTAAAGTATGTTTTGTTAGCTGTAACTATAGCCCCCTCTGCACTATTTTGGTTACCTTTTGAATGAAACATTTGTTTCCATCTCTCCACTTTCAGTCTATGTGTGTGTCTTTAATTCTAAAGCAAATCTCTTATAGACTGTATATAGTTGGATCTTGTTTTGTTAAGCCAGCCACTCTATTGATTGAAGAGTTATTTTAAACATTTATGTTTAAAATATTATTGACAGGTAAAGATCTACTAATACTATTTCTTTAATTGTTTCTTTCTGTTTTGTGGATCTTTTCTCCCTCTTTCCCTGTCTTCCTTGTGATTTTCTTTTTCTATTGATATGTTTTTATTCCTTTCTCTTTTCTTTTGCATATGTTTCTCTTTGTGGTTACCATGAGTTTTACACAAATCATCTATAATTATAACCATCTCTTTTATTCTCTTTTAAGTTGATAACAGGTTAGCAGCCATGTTTTCTTGTTATTCATGTTCCTGGTAGCTTTCCATTGCTATTGGCACATTTGAAGAATGATGTGCTCCTTTTCCTCCTTCTCCCAGTCTTTAATGACTGTCTGACTAGTAAAGACCTTTACCAGTCAGGCTGGCTAAAGATTTGGGCCTTAATTAATAGCTGTCCCAGGCATCTAGCTTTTTAAATTTTTTTTTTCAAAAGTTAAAATCTCTTGCTTCCCTAATATATGATTATTTCACTTCCTTCAGAGCCCTTGAGAAAACGGGCAGAATTTGGTCCATTGGGGAACACACTGAAAGATGCTCACAATGGAATCTCATTCTCCTTCCGTCCTTTCAGAAGAAAGATCACAGTTTTGTGCTTCTCAAAGCCTTTTATTTTTTTATTTATTTAAAACAATATTTTATTTATTTACTCATAAAAGACACACAGAGAGAAGCAGAGACATAGGCAGAGGGAGAAGCAGGCTCCCCATGGGTATCTGGATGCAGGACTCCATCCTAGGACCCTAGGATCATGACCTGAGGCAAAGGCAGACACTCAACCCCTGAGCCACCCAGGTGCCCCTCTCCAAGACTTTTAGAGCTGTGCCCATCTCCTTAGCTGCCCCCTGACATCCCAAATATGGCAGTTTGAATTTCTCAGTTTTGCATAACACAAGAAAAAGGCCAGTTCCTCAGGCAATGTACAGAAAGGCCAGGAACATTACATTTATCTCATTCCCTCTTCCTTTTCCATCTCTGACCAGTGAGATGTGATCTCAGTGCTGGGCTGTGCTGGCTGGGGGAAGGGCTGACACGATTGAAATTGCACTTTTTACCTTTGTCAGTGTGGCTAATCTTTGTTTTGTGCTCAATTGAGGTACTGCAACTTCTTAAATGGAATCTGGACCTTTCCTGAGGTATTTTGTTCCTTGTATGGTTGTTAAGCCAATGTTTGTATGTCAGGAGTGTGGGGGAGAGGCCTGGAACCTCCTGTTCCACCATCTTATTGATGTCACTCTTCCTCCTTTTAAATATTTATATTAAATATCCCAAATTGTCTATCTATACTTAGTTACAATTTTATTTAATGTTAAAATAAGACAATTTCAGTATTTAGTCCTATAGATTGTGTAAAGTCCAGGATGTAACTTTACCCTAAAGATTTTTGAGGATAATTGGAACCTTAAATTCCCATGATTACCTTATGTTTCAGATTTATTTTTCCTCAATTCTCAGTGTATATTTTCACACCAAATTCTACGGCTCTGTCCTCTTTTGTTTTCTTAACTTTGCTTATAAAATTTATTACTTCTTCATTTCCTAAAGGTTGTTTCATATAGCAGGCTTTAACTGAAGTTTGTGCATAATGATTAAGGATAAGTATAGCACAGCACAAGCATAATTCAGAACCAAATAAATATTTTTTTGTTACATATCAGTTTTGTAAAGACTGTGCATTGCTACTAAGGAGTGGGTTTGGAGAAGGTTTTCTCTTGACCCAAAGTTTTATTGATAAATCTGTTTGTTGTCCCTTTCTCCAGATATCTCTTCTAAGCTCTAGGCCAGTATTTTTAGCATACATTAAATCTCCTCTTTGATATTTCAAAGGTTTCCCAAATTCAAATATCTCGACTAAATTCATCATCTCTCTTTCCAAAATAGGACCTCTTTCCTGAGTGAGTAATCATGATAGTTTTGCTACTTGTCCATTGCTTAAAAAACAGTGATCCATTTAGTCAAGCCTTGGAACAGTGTTATATTCGAAGGAGCCCAAAAGCAATAGGAATTCCAATATTTTCATTTTAAATCTCTTTCAGATATTAGATGCTCTTGTTAACTGTTAACTAAAACAGATTTGTAACTGCCTATTTTCATTGAGACTCCTAACTTCCGAAATTCCTGGAAGGTTCTTATTTCTGCCACAAATAAACTTTCTTTCAATCCAGGTGTCCTATTCTTATTCTATTACTTTACCCCTTTTTTCTCATCTCTTCCCTGTCCTACATTCCTAATCCTACAGGAGACCTCCAAGTAATCACCTATTCAACACTGTCTTGCTCAGCCCTGTTAGGGAGCATTTTGCTTCTTCTAATACCTATTGTCAGTCATTTTATTACAATGCCAAACCTTGGCAACTTTGTCTTTCCTATCTTAGACAAAGGATGTGTGGAGTGGGGTGAATAAAGTGTAGATTAAAGGGAGAGAATGCTGATGATATTAAGTATACATGGCAAGAATCCCCTCTTCTGGACCCCCACATGATAATCATCTTGCCCTATTATATGCCTTCATTTTTCTCTCATTCTGTTTATGGTCTTTTAAGTTAAGAATTGTTCTAAAAACTAAGTGATTGAAAAGTTTGTTGAATGAACTAGTGCATGTCTACTAAGTTCTTGCTAATAGGTGCCTTACATTATTAGTTTGTAGCTCTATCATATGTTTTGAGATCGAGAGGATTGCTTTATTTGAGTTTTGTCTCATAGGAAAAAAAATGGCCTTTTGTGTATTTTGATTTGAAGGTACTGGAAGGCAACTCTCTACCTCAAGGTACCTTCCCCAATACTTGCCAGTTTCTCAAAAACCGTTTTATGAATTCTCAAGAGTTTTAGAGATTTTAGGTTGTTTTGAATTATATAAATATAAATTATATGTAAATAAAACTCTAAATGCTTGGGGCATCTGGGTGGCTCATTTGGTTAAGCAGCTGCCTTTCCCCTCAGGTCAGGATCTCAGGGTCCTGGGATCTAGCCCTGTGTCAGGCTCCCTGCTCAGCAGGGAGTTTGCTCCTCCCTCTGCACTCCCCACTCTCCCAGCTCATGCTCTCTGTCTTTCTTTCTCTCAAATAAATAAATAATCTTTAAAAAACCCTAAATACTTAAAAGCATTATATTTTACTTTTAAATTCCAAAATAAGATTATGTTTCTGTTCTTAAATCATTCATAAAAATATGTTTTAAATATTAATTACTATTCTTAGCTTATATTCTTGACTAAAACTGTAGAGATATTTAATCATATCTACACAAATACATTATATATGGATATGCATAGTAAGTTTTCTAATACTTGATATATTACTAATTATGTTAGTCTTGTCTTAAAAAATACTACAAAGCAAAGATTAAGATTGATGGGAGAAAAAAGACAGGATATATTATATTTTTCATTTACTCTAATGTGGTTCCATATTGCAAAAGTCTGTGAACAAAAATATTCATATCTTACTGTGTTATATTAAAAAGGCTACATGAAGACATATTAAACATACATCTTAGAAATGGGTGTATAATTCCTTAATGTAATAAGTTCAAATAATGTATCTCATTTGCACTTTTATTTATGTCGTTTTAAAATGTAATAATTTTTTCATTGTGTTAAAATAATATACTACATTTTATTTTGTGACATTAATATGTCTTTTGCTTCTGTCTTCTCTCAAATTTACCAAAGGGCTTTATATCACTAAACATAACAAATCACTATTTCCCATTTTTTTTCAAAGCTCTATGGTTTGTATGAAAATAGATATGTACACTTTTCAGTTTCCATTGTTCTCAGATATCTCTAATATCTCTCATGTTTGAATAAAAAACCATTACTCAATACTATAAGCAGCATTAAAATTACACAAGAGCTTGTCCAAGTGCCAGTATGGCTACTTGTTCTTTTACGGGCCTATGAGTCCTCAGTTCTTCATTTAAAAAAAAATGAGATCAGATGCTAATTTTCATCTGATAATTATCTACTATAAACCTGGAAAATAAATAAAACAAGGACATCCCAATCAGTTAACATTTACTGTTGATGTGTTACTTCTACTCCCTTTTCCAAGGGAAAGGTTTAAATTAGATGAAAAGACTAACAGGACATGCTTCCAGGCTGAGACTACCCAACATTAGGTTAGTGCCTGAGAATAACTTTGTAGTCTTGATATGAGCTGAGTTTCTGATGAACGGTTAGGTAAGATTGTAAATATCAAACATTGTACACAATGGCTTCTACCAATGTCAGCCATCCTAAAAATTATTAGTATTGCCAATACTCTACCATTAATCATTGTACTGCTATATATTTTAAATTGTTTTTTTGTCAACTTAACTGTCTATTAATGAATTCATTTACTCCACAAATATTTCTTAAACACCTACTGTGAGGGTGACACTGTGGTAAGCTTTGGAACAAGACTTCTTGCCTCATGTATTTGACATTATAATAGGAAAATGACAGATACTAAATAAAAAAAATAAACACAATAATTATAAAATAAATAAACATAGCATTGAAGTTGAGGGTAGCTGACAAAGCTAATTAGAGCTGACAAGTTGTAGCTTTCACAAAGAAATCATCAAAGATATCAAGTAATGCATTTCAGCTATATCCCCGACCAAGAAAATGAGAAACAGAAAAGCTCCTAAAAATAAAAACAGTGAGTGAGAAAGGAAATACACACACACACACACACACACACACACACACACAAGGCTTTAGGAATATATTTATTCCAAGGAATAAGACACTACAAACAGGAAAGATTATTCTTTTTAAATCAAAACAAATTTGATTGGGAAAATGTTTCAGAGATATGAGTTAATTCTTTAATTGGCTGAGTTGTTTACTGGTGAGTTTGTATATTGTCACCTGAACAATAAAGACCAAAAGAAAGGATTTCATGTATATTTAATTTCAAAGAACATCTTTCAGACAATTTATCATTCTTTATGATGGCTGAAAAAAGGCAAGGAAGATGATGGCATCTTTGAAAATAGCAAAGCTAAAAGCTGGTTTTAGAGAGTTAGGAAATATTCTGAACATGGATTATGTTCTGAATATGATTTTCTTTTTTTTTCAAATTTAATTATTTCTTGGTATAATATTCTCTTTATTTTTATTTTTATTCTCTGCCTTACCATGACCACAGGTACTTATAGTCAATAAGATGAATTGGGTGAGTTGTTCTGCTTTTATAGCATTGCCCTTGTGGTCTTTCTTACTGTATAGACGTTAAGCAAATTGCTCCTTCACAGAAACCATTACTTTATTACTTTATTCCTATTTATATCGATCTTGAAATAATCAAATTATTGTATCAAACAGACCAAATTTAATCTGTAAAAAAGGCCTCAGACATGTTCAAGATGAGAAACTGCAATTAGTAAATCTGCAAATCAATGGCATATTTATGTAAAGTTGACTCAAATAGGTTGTTCCATGTTTCACCATTGATTATGTCTATATCTAATCTGGGCTTGCTCTTGCCAGAGCCTCAGGACAGTGACATAAGTTACTGGAGTTCACTGAAGTGCAAGGATCTCTTTTTAAAGATATTGAAAATCATTTTATAACATGAGCATTAAGAAAGACAACAAAATGATCTTTTGAGAGCCAAGCAACATTAGAGATGAATTTTTTGTGTAATTTAAATAATTGATAAAAACATATGTGATAGATTAGGTATTCTGGTATTAAATCTCATTTATTGGGATCCCTGGGTGGTGCAGCAGTTTGGCGCCTGCCTTTGGCCCAGGGCGCGATCCTGGAGACCCGGGATCAAATCCCACATCGGGCTCCCGGTGCATGGAGCCTGCTTCTCCCTCTGCCTATGTCTCTGCCTCTCTCTCTCTCTCTCTGTGTGACTATCATAAATAAATTTAAAAAAACTGAAAAAAAATAAATACATCTCATTTATTTTTCATTAGTTTATTAATAAAAGCTTTTCAAAAACTTCCTATAATAATGTTCAGATGCTGAGTCTAATCCTGGTCCTGGTTCACTTGTCTTTCTTTCTTTTTTTTCTTTTTTTCTTTTTCTTTCTTTCATTTGTTTGTTTTTTCAAATCTTGTTTCTACCTAAACCTAACAAAATTCTTTTTTTTTAAGATTTTATTTATTTATTCATTAGAGACACAAAGAGAGGCAGAGACACAGACAAAGGAAGAAGCAGGCTACATGTAGGGAGTCTGATGTGGGACTCCAGATCACGCCCTGAGCCGAAGGCAGACGCTCAACCACTGAGCCACCCAAACCTAGCAAAATTCTTTTGTTTGTTTTTCCTTTGTTCCATAATGAATTGTCCATCTCCATAATCAATTCTTTTTATTTTAACAATTTTTTAAAAGATTTTATTTATTTATGCATGAAAGAGGCAAAGACATAGACAGAGGTAGAAGCAGGCTCCCCATGGGGACCCTGACATGGGACTTGATCCCAGGACCCCAAGAGCACATCCTGAGCCTAAGGCAGATACTCAACCACTGTGCTGCCCAGGAGTCCCTCTATAGTCAATTCTGATAAATTAAGATACTTCAATAAACTTCTCTCTCCAAAAATATTTATAATACAGAAATATTCTACATATCACTAATTCTTATAATGTCTCTCAATAAAAGACAATAAAATATTCAAAACTACAATTAATGAAGAGGTGGTGTTGGCCAGTGAAATTAATTCAATCCAGTTTTCTGAGGATCTAATGATGCAGACAAAGAGTTGACAGCTGGGCAGAATTAATTCGAGCCTTAGCTCTGAGGTGAAAGCCTAGAATTTGATTTTGCATATTCAAGTACTGCATTGGACAGAACTAAAGTGATCTTAGCAGAATGTTTGTTTGTTTGTTTGTTTGTTTTTCTTTCTTGGACTGGGTGGGTGTAGTTTTGTTTCTGTTATTGTGCCTGGAAAGTTGAGATCTATCCACAACTGTGTTATAGAATATAGGAAAACGTTTGAACCTGAAGAAGTTAAAGCATAGGTATTACAAAGTTAAATTCTATGGCCGACTCTTAGGAAATATCTAATTTTGAGTAAACCTTTCTATCCCAGTTAGATTGCTGGGATATTAGCCAGGTTTATTCAGAGTGACTAGATTAATTGCCCTGCTGCATCCAGTTATTTAATATTATATTTGTCTAAAATAATATATTGTGTTTTTGGCCAAGTTGAGCACTTCATTCTTATAATATTTGAATAATAGCTGTTCATGTGTTTAAGCTCTTCTCAAACAATGACATCAACAGAAGGATCATATTTAAATTTCTTCATTTAAAATCAGCCAACATGAATTGAGCTTCCCCTTTGTGACAAGCATTGTGCTAAGTATTGCTACATGGATGGAAGAAAAATAATCATATATCCAAGAAACTTACTATAGGGAGTAAGACATTGCATTAGTTATCTATAATTGTTTAACTCTAAAAATATGATGATTTAAAATAGCAATATTTATGTATTATATGTCAAGATTTCTGTGCTTTAGAAATCAGGAGAGACAACACTAAGTGCTTTGACATGGAGTGTCTCATAAGGTCACTCAGATGTTGGCAAAGGTAACTAACAAGACCCACTCCCAAGGCTGAAGAATTGGTGATGGCTACTGTCTGGGAACTTTGGTTTCTCTCCACTTAGACTTCTCTACTGGGCTGCTTATGTTTCCTCGTGACAGTTGGTTTATTCCATAGCAAGGAATTCAAGAAAACAATACAGAAGCTGCCTTGGCTTTTATGAACCGGCCTAGGAAATCAAATGCTATCATTTACTTTATATTCATTTTGTCACACAAGAATTACCATGATTCAATAAGGGAATGAGCTACACAGGAGGTGAGGACCACTGAGGCCATCTTGAAGCTGACTGACACCCCCAAAAAACAAAAACCAAAAAAAACCCCAAGAAAACAAATAATTACAAAGCAATATATTAATGCAATAGTGGCATTATATTTAAGGGAGATATATGATTCAGAAAAGAAAAATAACATCATGATTGTATTTGAAGAGATAATATAAATTCCAGTTTGGAATTTTGCTGGTAAAGCTAATAAATTTCTTCAATAAGATAAAATAAAAGTATATGTGTGGTCAGTTTTTAGAAGTAAATATTATTTGTTTCCTTGTCAGTATATTACAAATACATAAGTCAGTATTTTCAGTGAAAGAGTAGAATATTTTTCGCTAGAAAATAGGTTAGCCTATACAATATTGCCAGATTTAGACATAAAACTTGAATAATATAATATCTTTCATTATGTTTAATATGTTTATTTGTCAGTTTCTTTATTCTGGATAATAGAAACTTTGCTAACAAATTTTTATGTAACAAAGTGGTGCTGAATAATATTTAAGAGCAAAAAAATTCACATATTCTAAGTTGACACAGAACAAAATGGTGATTGGAATAAATAACTTTCTTACTACCTTGATTAGTGCAAATAAAAATTCCAATTATCCGGTTGTTTGAAGGATCTGAATTTTTGTGACTATCAATGTTGAGTCTAAATAACTCCACTTGTTGTATGTTCATCAACACTGGGCATGTTAGTGTATGTATCTTTGCTATGGATTCTACTATTCCAAGTTTGATATTTTTCTGATGTCCAATGACAGCAGTAAGGGTTTGGATAAAAAATAACATTTAGAATAATTCATTAGTACATTTGTTTTAAACAATATGTATATATAAAGATGACAAATTACAATAAAAACAATCATATGTTGGAGCTCCATGTTATTTTTAATTAAGCCCTGTAGCCAAATTGGTAAAATATCTAGCCCAATGTTATATTCTCAGTTTTACAATTACAATGAGACAGGTTTCCCTATACTCTTATTACTCTTTCAAGAGTCACTTCTAATGAAGATGGCAGCCATCATTTAAATACACATCATTAGGTAAAGAACATAAATGTCAATAAAACATTTTCTATTAAGTAGCAGGCTGATGGCACCATAAAAATGAAAATTTTTCAAGTTGTAAAATATAGTCAAAGTCATAATGGAGTACATTAATATAGTTTGGCATTCTCTCAGTATTCCTTAGTGAACTGAAAAAGAGCTTTAATTAAAAGTGATTTTGATTGCTTCACATTTATACTGCAAAAGACATACAGTGTTTTCCAAGAAGCTGTTCTTCACATGAAATCAAGTTAGATAGATGTGCAGTATCTCTCAAGTAGCTTGATTTCATTCCATTAGAAATTTTTAAAAAATGGTATTTACTTAAATTTATGTCACTCAAAGGGCTTGTATTGGTGCTTGTCTACTAGTGGCATAAGCCCACTTTAGGCCATGTGTGTTAGTCAATGTTTGTAAAAGGTACATTTTTTATAAATGTTTCAAGAGTTTGCCAAATGAGTTAGTATAGGAACAAGATGCCAACTGTGTTTCTCCTCCGTATATTGCCTCATTTATAACACTAATTAATAAATGATCCTCCAAATTTAATTGAAATTAGCTCAATTTCATTCAAACTGCATTTTCTAAAAGAAAAGAACTTCTGACAATTGTTTTTCTTTTTATTTCTTGTTTTTTTTTTTTTACCTCTATATCCATGTATACTTTTAACTGTATGTTATAAATAAACCAAAAAAAAATAAAACCACCAAACAATTCTAAGAAAATAAATATTGCTACTGACAACTCTAACTTTAAGGAAAATGCGTTTAGAATGGCAAGATAATACAGATGTTTCAGTCCTAAATCAAATGATTTTACCACTCAATCTTGACAAAGCATGAATCCCTCATGAAAAATATATATTAGTGCTTACCACTAATTTAGGAGATTTTTTCCAATATGCTGTCAAGAAAATATTCATATTTCAAGGTTCTACGACCAAAAAAAGTAATCTAAAATTAAATACATAAAAATGAAATGTAAATCTGGATCAATTTTAGAAAAATTTTAAGACAAGTTTGTACTAGGAAATCTAAGTCTTTAGAAATACTCCATTTTGTTGTTGTTCTTAGGTGTTGGGCATTAATATAGAATTGTGGAGGAAAATCACAAGGAAACTGGAGATTCTTGCCCACAGAGAGGGGTAGAAGTTATAAAGACAGACATGAGGAACTAACTACTAAACTAACCTCATCCTCAAATAAGCAGCTGTTATTTTAAAAAGCACAAGTAGGAGACACCCAGCACTAGGATCTCAAACAGAAAGGAGACCTAAATCGTGCATAGTGAATTAATATATTTAAATCCTTAATAAAAAGAAAAAAAACTAATAAAAGTTATCATGACTAGAGCCTTTAATTGGTGAAAAGCTTGTGTTTATATCTTATCAGATAATTTCCATTTGTAAACTTCCCTTGAATTGAGTTTTCATTCCATTGAATGGAAAGGAAAACCACCAAATTTCAGCAACTCAAAGAATTTCAAATATCCCCTTCGCTTAATCCATCTGTCAGTCCTTGCTTGAAAGGATTACACTCCCACATATAAGTATGATATACCAAATGCATGTACACACTAATGAAAAGTACTAGGGCTCCTGGGTGGCTCAGTTGGTTAACACTTTGACTCTTGGTTTCAGCTCAGGGCATGATCTCACGAGTCCTCAGACTGAGCCCCATGTAGGGCTCTAAGTTCAGCAGAGAGTCTGCTTGAAATTCTTTTCCACTCCCCCAACTTGCACATGTAGTATGTGTGTGTGGTCTCTCACTAAAATAAATAAATCTAAAAAAAAAAAAAAAACAATAAATGTCAAGTAATGTCATCCATGGGAGAAACACTGCTGCTCATGTACAGAGAATTGTAAAATATATTAATTTATATTTTCACTTTATAAACATCCCTGGCATAATATCAAGTAAACAAAGAAACAATACCAACAATTTCTACATGAAACAGAAAGGAATAAACCACGATTTTTCTTTCTAATTTAACATAATAAAAATTCTTTCTTTTTTATTATTTTTTAATCTATTATATTCATCCCTCATCTGTGTATGTGGTCTCATCTGAGAAGAGTAAAGCCTAATCTCTACATGACAATAGCTAAAATAGTAGGAAAATCCCCAAACTATAGTCTGTGAGAAATTTGTCATGGTCAAATTCAGTTCTACATCTTGACATTCTATCCATTATGTTGGGTATTGTTAATTAACCATTCTAATATGTGGGTTTTTCATCTGTGTAATAGGAATAAAATAATAATACCTAAAGACAGAAGTTCTGAATCATGCACTTTTGTAGACTTTCCTAGCTTAAGATTTATATTTCTATTTTTAAAAATATTATTCAAATTACAAAAAAAAAAAAAAACCAACTTAATTAGAAAGTTTTCTCCAGGAAAAAAAAAAAAAAGTAAGTTTTCTCCAGGTATAAATTTGGTAAATTTGGGCAGCCTGGGTGGCTCAACAGTTTAGTGCTGCCTTCAGCCCAGGGCGTGATCCTGGAGACTGGGGATCGAGTCCCACATCAGGCTCCCTGTGTGGAGCCTGCTTCTCCCTCTACCTGTGTCTCTGCCTCTCTCTCTCTCTCTCTGTCTGTCTTTCATGAATAAATAAAATCTTTTAAAAAATTTGATAAATTTGATAATCAATAAATCAATCTCTGATGAGATTGTGTTCAAAGGAAAACCTCGAATGTCGGTTATATATGCATACTATAAGAATAAATACAATATATCAAATTTATCTAATTCAAAAAAAATTTATTTTTATTTCAGAACAAATAGAATAAATCTCTATTGCAAACAGGTGTTATCCTCTATATTCACTAAGCAAGAAAGGATGATTTTTTTATTCTGGATATATCTTAAAACCGTACAAATCAATAAAATATCTAAAGCAATGATGGGTATGAGTATGTATTGCTTTAGATATTTTATTGATTTGTATTCAAGCTTATAAATTTGAATTGAAAATTCTTGACAGGATCATGTGATCATCCCACTCATTCTAGGGATTCCTACCTCATCCTAACTAAGTTGCTATCAATTGTGAGTCCCCATATGTGATTGGAAGCTCACTGTTTCATGACAGAAGCTGTGGCATTATTAGACAATTTTGTTAGGAAATTCTATTTTAAGTTCAATTCAAATACATCTTTGAATAACTTGCATTCATGAGTTCTATTAATTGCCTGTGGAGAAAGAGCCAACAGATTTATTTTTACGCAATAGCCCTTTAAATATTTGAAGACAACATGCACGTTGCCCTCTAGTTATTCCTTAATTTTTTAAAAAATTAAATACATTAGATTTGTCTTATTTGGTTTTCTATTGAGTAGCCAATATAAAATTTTCTCTTTATAAGATCAGATATATGTGACTAAAGTGACTTGTTGTTAAGGGAAAAAAGAATTAAGAAAAATAATAAATGTTATTATAGCTCGAAAAATACTGGTATACTCATTAAAATGTGATTAAATGTCTAAACTTCCAGTACATTAACACTGACATTTTATTTTTTAAACAGTGTCAGGTAATGAAGGTCAACGCAAGCAAGCGTTCTGCTTTTGGCCCTTAGTGAGAAGCGCACTGTACTTGGACTTCACAGCAGGGAACTGTCAGGCGCTGTTCTCCTCTGTGCTGCTTCTCTCTAAGCACTAGCTTGCAGCTGGCTCCAGCATATGCTAGTGTATGGAGATACTTTCTGGGGTCCACCGCCTCAATCACTATTTAATGATTAATTACCACAGTCTGATGTCAGGGTGAGACATTCAATGCTTCAGGTAAAAATCTTAACTATAGAAAATGACAGCAGGCAGAGTTTTGAAAGCTGAGTTAACTTTGTATTTCTTCTGATGAATTACTCCATTTTTCTAACCACTTGTAAAGAGTAAGGTGAAAAAAAGACAAAATCGTCAAGTAGCAAACGCCAACAATGACAGGGGTGATATTCAGCAGAATAGTCTGTGATTGTCACTCACAATGAGAATAGTGCAGACAGATACACAATAAGTAACTCTCTACTGGAAACCAAGCAAACAACTTTCAATTGACATTCCAGGACATAATGGATCTGAGCTGTGAAAAGAGTCTACTAACAATGTTACCTAGTAAGCAAATAAGGGTGAGACCTATTTTCCACCAATATCTGGTTTTGAACTCCCTATATAATGAATAAAGAGGTGACAGTATTCTTTAGCTATACTTACCTATATTTATCTTATAGGAAATCAATAAAATATCTTTTTACCAGATTATTTCTGGTAAAAAGTCCAACTTGATGTTAAATTATAGTAGTATAATTGTCTATTTTCAGTTCTCAATAACTGTATACAACTTTGAATCATTTACACTGAAATGTTTTAATTGAAAAAATGAAGCAGCAATTAGAAAGCAAATCTTAATCTAAAACATGCAAGCTCAAAGTGAATTTTTGATTCTGAGAAATTTATATCACAATTTAAAATAATACAGGAATTATTAAAATTTTTCAGTGAATTAAATTAACCTGCATTTTTATTCATAAATTTTAATTATTAGTTTTATACAAAGAAAGTAGGAAGTTTAAGTTTTTTTAACTTAGTGTCCATTTTTCTTATAGTTAATTTGAAACAAGCTCAAAATATTTGTAGAGAACCAGGAATATTTTTTAAAAGTCTACCAATTAGCTATTATTCAATGACACTGATCAATACCCTTAGCATATACCTTGTCAGTGGACTCGTAAATGACTGGAAATATTGTAAGGGTGTAAAAACAATTCACTGAGATCACTCAAGATTACAATGCCCATTTATTGAATCAGGTTCAGAATATCACCAATCTATAAATGAATCATCTTTAAATGGACATTTATAAATTTATTACTTAGAGTACACTTTTTTCATTGAATGATTTTATAAATTTTGGTTAGGTTTCTAGGCTAGGCTGCCAAGATACTTTAACTTAAAACTGAACATCTTAATAAAAATTATAGCAGTAAATGTTAATGTGAGGCAATATATGGTATTGCAACTATAAGCTTATTTGCATTTATGTTTACCTTTTTTATGCGTAGATTTAAATTTTGGATGCAGGGACAACATATATACCATTCCATGTCCTCAGCAATGAATAAGGATTTGCCTTTCATGTTCACCTATCTCCTTCAAATTGTTCCACATATGCCTATGACAAACAGGAAGTCCTAATGCTTTTAGTTTTAAATACACAAGGGTCATGTGTTAAGTCATACGGTTGGCGTTGAGAAACTTCTCCATTAGGACAAGGTGAGACAACACTCTCAATTCACTGTATATAGTGGAAATTTTTTTTAATAAGGAAGAATTATAATTCCAAAGTTAGTTTTGATTTTCCCTATCATAAGTAGATATAGAAAATTAAAAATTATATATAGTCTCCAGAATACAATAGAAATATAGTCCATTTAGATAACATTATTGTTCCCAGCATTTTACATGTTATTTAAGTCCATTTAAAATTATAAAGGACAATTTACTTTGTTTCTGGACTTTAAATCATTTAAATATTTTGATTTTTGTTGTTGACCACGATTCCTCATTTTGAAAACCAATTTAGCAAGTTCCAAGAGAGGTGGAAGAGACAGAACTTAAAAATTCCAAATATTCAGTCAGCAAAATATAGATAATAAGAATTAGATGATTTGTCCTAGTATTATTTCTAGGCTGTTTTGAAATTCCCCACAGTGTTGCCATAGTGTGGCTCTGAAATATTATTACTTGAGTAGGCACAGAACAGTTCATTTTGGGCTTGTGTTAGGTGCACAAGAGAAAAAGGATGAGGAGATTGGTGAAGGAAAAAATTTGGGACATCCTTATTTTACAATATCCTCAAAAGAGTCATAGTATAAAGTTGAGTATTACTGATATATGTTAATCTTGATTCTTGTTGAAATGGTCATGCAATCACAAGGTAAGCAAGTGCAGTGTCTAATCACAAATATAAAAAAGGTACCAAGCTCATTCAGCCTACTCTAAACCCTGAAATAGGAGCTTTCTAATTTCATTGGGTTGATCTGGCATATTTATATCCCCTATTTAATGAAGCCTGAAGAGTCAAACTAGTAGTGTTATGATGAGTTAACACCACAGCTTTGATTGCTCACCATCCAAATAGCAAAATTTCCTAATATCTTTTTATGAGACTTAAAAGACATTAAACTAAATATGATTGCTGCTCCATAAAATGGTAGAACAGTTTTCCATATACTGTATATATGCAAATACAATATCCCATCTCAACCTCCAGTGCCCATAGTAAGCTACCATTACAGCTTAGATTGAATAACTATTATTGGTTTACATGCTTCTAAATCTTGCATTTTGTGTAACTAAGACAGAGCTAAGCTTTCAAAAAAATAGAACAATGCCTTATACACAAGACCATCTGGTTTAAAAGCTTTGTGTCATTATGCAAAGTACCTTTACCCATTTGAAATAAATTCATAATACACACTGAAGACAATGCATATGACCTGAAAATTACAAGGGAACCTTCTTAATGTCAAATGTTTCATATACCTCTCATCCCTTCAGAGAAATGTTGGTAGAAGTAGAGGATTCAGAAGAAAAGGGAATCATATTCTAAAAGTACAAACTTCAGTGGGTATATACTTTAGGGACACTCAATTTCTAGCTTTTAAGGGTAAATGCAAGAAATGTATAGATCATTATTTTATCAGCCACTCAGGATTACCCAGATTACAAAACTCTTACAGTTATGAATGTTAGTAGATACACCTCAAAATTGCAAAGAATTCTTATGAGGTTCATTTGTTTCCTTCAAGTTGGTTGGTGTGAACAGAATTGTGTAAGGTGAGTTCATGAAATGATCACAAGGTAAGGCTTGAATTTGTTGCTCTAGTATATGCCTTCAGTTTATGAAAGGTTTTCCCCTTTCCCCCTTATGATATGCTCAGTAAACTTTCCTTTATGGCTTTCTCCACATTTTTTCACTGATATGATGACAACCATGATGATCATATTTTATAGAGGTATGCTCTTTAACGCACTGATGTGTAAAATAGGTTTACTGTACTCAAAGCTACACTTTACTGGAGAAGCTATGTCACAATTACTTGACAGTAATGATAGACAAAATTCCAAATAGCCTTACTTTGGGTAAGCATTACAATTTGGGATACCTATCTGGACTATCTTACTTTGTCAACTTCTTCTTCCTTTGTCTCTCAAGTAAATTCTCTGATGAATTTTCTGTGATCATTGATGGGACCTGGGACTCTATTTTTCTTTCCATTTTCACTATTTCTTGACTCTTAATTTGAAATAGGAATACTATTTATTTTGGACTTAAGTGAAATTAAAAACCATAAATCTCTGTCTCCTAAGTCTTAAAATAAGCATCTTCCTGTACTTAAATGTATTTGTTTTGATTATATTGCATGGTGGAAGAATTTAAATATACTAAATTATTTACATTTAATATAGAAAGCAAGTGTTCAGGAAACCTTGTTTCAAAATTAAAATACGTTTTCATTCAACCATTCAAAAAATATAGTGAAAAAGCCAATGAAAATAGGACATAGAAATCCACAGACATGGAAACAAGACAGTTAAGTTCTCAACTGAATAGTAAAATATACATTTGCCAATTTTCACATGAAATTTCACAACACTTGAAACACTCAACCATATTAAGGACTAAAAAAGGGGTCAGAATATAGACAAAAAATAATTTTGTGTTTGTGTGTGAGGAGGATATCCTTTAAGAAAAGTGATCTGTGAGAAACTTTCACCCAGGCTGATGGAATGTGATGCTTCCAGGAAGTATCCTACCCTGTGTTTAGAACACATGGTATACTAGGGTCTGCTGCTTGCCTGAGAAATTTAGAAACAAGAGATTATCTCTGATAGTGGTGGAGTCAAGAGATTACCTGTACAGTAGTATGGAACTACACTCTTAATTTGCTGGAATAAGGATGCAACTATTCCCAGGCACCAGATGTGGGCCACATGAAAGGGAGTGTTGATTAAGAATCATCTTGGATTCATTTTAAAAAGACTACTCAGAGGACAGAAATACTTAGAAAACACTGGAAGAGAAATCCTAGGGGATGATAAAGGAATCATCTTGCAAAAGGGATCATCAGAGGACAAGGTATCACCAAATCTTAGAGAATCTATAAGAGAATCTTTGCAAAAGAAGAATCAGATTTAAACTTCTGCCAGGTTCAGAGAAACAGACAGCTTACAGGGCACCATCCAAGTAAGACAGCGTTTACTTTGCTCTTACCATTTTTCCTTTTTTTCCCCCTCTCATCCTTTAAGTATTCCAAACTAGCTAGCAAAGCAGAATATGGTTATATAAGGACGAGGGTGGAGAACTGGAGAAAAACGCAACTGCTCCTTTACTAATGGAAGTTTAATCTGAAATAGTAGGCCCTAGATGGGTAGAGAGGGAAAATATTTAATGCTGAATCAGAGACTTAGAGGATGTAGACTCAACCATAGCATATGTTTGATAGCCCTGTTCTGTGATATGCTTCAAGGATGAAAGAGCATTTTTTTTTCAATTTTCCAGTGAATAACTATTTTAATATTTTTTGATCACCAGAAACACATATGCTAGTTTTGATCTGTATTTAATATGCAGCATATTTCAGCCAGGCAAGGTGTGTGTGGGGGAAATGCCCTAAATAACATATTTTTTTCCCTGGAAACACATTTATTTTTGCCTTCATTGTCAAGAACATTTTGTTTGGTACAGAATTATACATTGGCGTTTGTTTTCCCTAGCACTTTTCAGACAGAATTCTGGTGTTCTTTGGTTTAATTGTATCTTTTGAGAACTCAGCTATTATTATTGTTGCTAATAGAAAGCCAATAGACTCCCTTTTCCTTGACTGCTTTCAAAATCATCTCTATGCCACTATTCATTCTTTTGTTTGTTTTTTAAATATTTTATTTATTTATTTATTTATTTATTTATTTATTTATTTATTTAACAGAGAGAGAGCAGAAGCAGATGGAGAAGCAAGTAGAGGAAGAGGGAGAAGCAGGCTCCCTGCTGAGCAGAGGCCAAGGTGGGGTTCCAGCCAGGACTCTGGGATCATGACCTGAGCCAAAGGTGGACGCTTAACCTACTGAGCCACCCAGTCACACCACTACGCTGCTTTTTAAATACTCTTTTTGTATTTGGTGCCGTCGTGTGGTGCTCTGCAGGTTCTTAGAGTTTCATGAATCTGTGTTTGATGTATCTCATAATTTTGCAAAATTTGGGGCCTTATCTCTTTATTCTTCTGTTTTTCTCTTTACTTTCCTTCTGACACATACGATTTTAGATCTCTTCACAAAGTATGTCTTTTGCATTCTTTTTTGTATTATACAGTCTTTTATCCCTTCATGCTTCAACCTGAATATTTTGTTCTCATTACTAATTTTCTCTTCCATTGTCTTCAATGGCTATTAAACCTATTCACTGAGTTCTGAATTTTAGTTATTGTATTTTTCATAAAATTTCCATTTTCTATGGTTTTGAATTATTTCCAAAACTTCTGCATTGTACTGAACACAGAATCACATTTTTACTTAAAAGTCTTTAATAGGGTATCCCTGGGTGGCGCAGCGGTTTGGCGCCTGCCTTTGGCCCGGGGCGCGATCCTGGAGACCCGGGATCGAATCCCACATCGGGCTTCCGGTGCATGGCGCCTGCTTCTCCCTCTGCCTGTGTCTCTGCCTCTCTCTCTCTCTCCCTGTGTGACTATCATAAATAAATAAAAATTAAAAAAAAAAAAAGTCTTTAATAATTTCAATCTTTTGATCTGTTGTTTCTTTTTACTCTTAGTTTTGTATACACCTGTTTTTTTTTTTTTAATTGAATGGTGGCCTTTGAGAATGAAAATATTTAGGGAAAATATAAAGCTCTGAATTATACTATCTTCTTTGACAGATCAAGTTTTAATTTTGGCATTAGGCTAAATTGGGAGCATATCACTTTTACTTAGTCAGATATTGAGCTGATATGAAAACTGGCTTTAGTCCTTGCAAGGACAAGTCTAAACCCTGTTTATCTTGTTCATTCAAGGTAACCCCTCAGAATCCCGTCCTCAAGTCCATAGACTTTATGAGGGCCTTACTCCTTGGTGAATCCTGGACTCCAATTTTTGCATCTCTATCCTCATGAAACTGTCAAAATCTTCTCAATCACTTGACTACAAATTTGAAATCAGCAAAAACAAAAACAAAAACAAAAACCCACAAAAAATAGAAAAAACAAACCATTACAGAAATTGTGGTGCCAGTGTAGGCTCTCTATTGGGCTTCTTCCCTTATTTCTATAATTTTATCTTGGCCTGCAGTCATTGCCACCCAGATAGCTCTCTCTGATGCCTTTAAATATATATATGTAAATCTCAAACTTACATACATATGCACATACATACATATTTGCATATACACTTATTTGCACTATATCAGTATATTTGCAAATATATATATAATGTAGCATATATTTTATATAATATATTGCATATATAATTACAGTGTAAATGTAGATAATATATAACCATATGTATACATATACACACATTTAATTTAGTAAATTTTATTATTCTCAGTGGAAATGCTATGGGAAGATTGGTGTGGAACAGGTCGCCAACCATGGCTAGAAGTAGAACCTATGAACTACCAGAAGAAAGAGAGAGAATATATAGGCTTTGTGAATTTCTGTTCAATTCCAGTAACACAGTTTGACTCATTTGAGTCCTAGGCTTGGGGTGACAAAACTGTGGTCAATTAAGTACATTAAGTACCTTCATTAGAAATTCTGTTAAAATGTTTTAAATAATTTTAACGGATATAAAAATCTTTGCTTGGAAACTCCTGTTATATGTAGCTACCAGGTTCTGATGAGAAAAATACCTATTTCAGGTAATGACAGCTTTGAGATAAGTGTTGCAGACTGTCACTCATATTGATGTTAGGGAATGTTTCTGAGGCAATCCTACATAATTACACATATGGTCACAGCCTCTTGCATTTAACAGAAACAGCAGAGGTTGTAGGTTTTTATGTCTGGCCTACATGACGTTGTGGACACATATTAGTGTAATTTGTTCTTTGGCATATCAAGTTTCTTTACAAATTTCATCCCCTATTAAATCTGGAATAATATTCTTATCAGAGGAATGTCCAGTTTACAAATAAAAGGTAAAATGTTAATGAAAAATAGAAGGTCCAGTGGTGGGGTATTAATTATAAATCATAACTGTAATATTTAGATTTATTATTTCTGTATCTGGGATAACTTCAAGTGACCATTCTTAATCTTGCCATTTAACACACAGTTACATAAATCTTTAGGTTATATAATGAATGGAAAAATAGTTTAGAATTTAAAAGTAATGGAAAGAACTCCTATATGTGCTTTAAAAAGAAAAATCCAAAGTGGTTAAAAGTTCCAGTAAGAAACTAGGAATTAGATGAATGCAGAGGTTTTAAATGTCAGTGAGGTAGAAGTTAAATTGGGAGAGTTTCTAGTCTTTGTTGATCATACTCTCTCCCTTTCAATGTAAAGTGATAAAGAAAAATAAGCATAGTGCTGGCTTATTTGCATATTTTTAAGTGCTTGTTTAGATACTTTTCATCATTTAATACAATAATTATTACTTTGCTATGGTCATACTATGTCTTGGACATTGTTATAACCTCTTTGAAGTCCTCTGAAAAGCATATTATTGCTGCCCATATTTTCTAAATGGGAAAATTAGCACATAGAGAGGTTAGATGGCTCTCCCTGTATGAACATTTGAAGGGGGATCAATGCACTAGACCAAGTTGAAGTAGGCTTAGAGTGTGACTTACGCTCTAAAGTCTAGACTCAAGGCAGTGACTAAGTAAGAAACAAAAAAAGATATACTATGTAAATAATTTTCTTATATGAAACATTAATAAAAGTCAAGTTAATAAAAATCTAGTAATGATAATAAAAAATCCAAACAAGCTTTCTATGCTAAATTGTCAAATAAGTAATATACAAGTGTGTATAAATAAGACAATAGACTATAAGAAAAAGTTTACTGGCTACACTGGCCTTTATGTTATTACTTTAATTGTTTTAAAACACCATTTTAAATTATGTGCATTGAATATTTTTCTTGAATGCAAGTACAATTTGCATTAAGACTGTGGTTTTTATAAACTAATGACTTCAAAGAAAAAAATAGCACATGGAGACAGGCACTCAGAAATGTTTATTTTTTCTTTTTTTTTTTAAGATTTTATTTATTTATTCATGAGAGACAGAGAGAGAGAGAGAGAAAGAGAGAGAGAGAGAGAGAGAGAGAGAGAGGCAGAGACACAAGCAGAGGGAGAAGCAGGCTCATTCAGGGAGCCTGACGTGGGACTTGATCCTGGATTGGTCTCCAGGATCAGGCCCTGGGCTGAAGGTGGCACTAAACCACTGAGCCACCTGGGCTGCCCTCAGAAATGTTTCTGCACTTGCACCAGAAGTCTTCCAAGTCCAATACATAACAAAAGTATTCAATTAAAAAGTATAATTTTCATTGGTAAATTATATAGGAACTGATATTATCAAAGAAATTCATTCACATTACCTAAGTAGGACAGACAATGTTTGGATCAATTTTGTATTAAAACTTAGAAATTTAAAGTGCATAATTTTCAGAGTAATTTATAGTTAATTAGTTAAATGGCATTGAGACACTACTTCACCGTCTTTATGTTCTCTAGCATTTTTAACGGAAAACTGATTGAAGGTGGAGTCTATGACTTGTGCAAAGACCTTAACCATGTTTCAGCTTTTTGAGAAAAAAGGGAAATATGACAAAGCATTTAGAAGTGCTAACAGTTGATCTTAAAAACTCAGTTTTTTCATGAAAAAGAAACTAGGTAGCATAAGACCTACAACAAATACAATTTTGTAAACTAAACAAGCACAAATACATCTAAAACATAAAGCTATTTATTTCACTTTATATACATATACATATACATATCCAAGTGTATATTTAAAATATATTAGAATAAATGTTATTTGGGGAGTGTTAGTGATTCTGTGAAACTGAAGATATAGGGAAAATATTTAAAAATGCAAAAGGCTTGAAAATAGATGAAGTTATCATGCCATGAACTAAAGATGTAATTAACTCAACAATCTGCCCCTGAAGTGTAAAGGGGGAAACAAAGACCCAGTTTTATATATTGGACACAGAAAAATATCCAGGTTATATTATTAATTAAAGAATAATATGCTTTCATTTAGTGTATCTCTGTGTGTGAATTAGCCTTTATCTTTATACTATTCTTTAACCTTACCCTAGTTTCATTTAGACTCATCAATTTTTTTATCCTGTATTTCCTCAATATCATTGAACCTTACTATTAGTTATTAATCTTTAATACTACCATCACCATTCATTTTTTACACTAAGACATTGCTTCCCAATACTAGATTTTTTTGTTGTATCATCTTCAAAAATTTTGCCATATCCATCACCAACTCCCTTACAAAAAATACCTTTTTCATTCATTTTTTCTTCACAGCTATTCACAATTATGCCAATACATTTCTTTAAAAACAAAAAAGTTCACTATCATACATAGAAATCCAGTATTATCATAAAATCATAGCCATATGGATGAATACAATTAAGATAATACTGCTATATTCTAGAATTTTTAAATAGAAACTAAACATTTTTAAATCATCATGCTATAAATAAGTTCCTCAGGGTCTTCTGGCATTGTAAGAAATGACATAAAAATGATTCCACTCATTGTTAGCATAGTTGGAGAGAACTATGACTTTTTATTAATAAATCACTGGTTTTTGGCTTTAATTTTAAGTAACCCTAGGAATCCTAATACAAATATAAATGTAATAAGAAGGATAAAAAAAGTTCTTCTATCTTTTCTGATAAGACTGGAAACTTAGAATCAATGCCTAACCAAATCATGCAAACATATGGCTTTAATTTTTCAAATTAATTCCCAAACTTTTTATAATTCTTCACCAATAAATCTCTTATGTATACAGAAAGTTTCTAGATTTTTAAAAAAGATTTATTTATTTGAGAGAGTGAGGGGGGAGAGTAAGAAGAAGAAGAAGAAGAAGAGAGAGAGAGAGAATCTTAAGAAGGCTCCACACCCAGTGTAGAGTTCAACATGTGGCTCTATCCTGCCACCCTGAGATCATGACCTGAGCCGAAAGAGCCAGACACTCAAACAACTGAGCCACCAAGGCACCCCAAAAGTTCCCAGATTCTTAATAATTTTTTTCTTTTATAGTGGATGTAGAAAAAGCATTTGACAAATACAAACTCATTTATGCTAAAAGATTATCAATCAATTAAGAAAAGAGAATTTTTTTCAAGTCAATAGTCTCTCAAAACCTATAGCTAGCATCATACTCAGAGGTGATCTTTCCCTCTAAGATGGAAAAGTAAATGAATCTCTTCTCTTTACCATTGTACTGTATGCTCAAGTCACTATAGTCTAAAAAGAAAAGGAAATATAAGAAATCCATGATGGAATGAAAGAATAAAATCTGCATCTATTCACTATATGATTCTCTATGTAGAAAAAAGATATGCACAACTAGTATTACTAATAAACTAGTTCATCAGTGTAGTAAGATGCAAGATCAATAAATAAAAATCAATTGCACTTCTATATACTACCAATGGGCTCTATGAAAATGAAGTTAAGAAAGTAATACTCTTTCAGAATGACAAAAATTGAAATATTTAGGAATATCATATGAAATTTAACAAAGCACTGAACTTAAAAAAATAAGTTCAATATTTATACACTGACAGCTCCGTATATTATTGAAGGATATTAAAGAACATTTAAACAAAAGGAGAAATAACACATTTTATGGATTAGAAGACTCAATATTTATAAGATGATAATTTCTCTCAAATTGATTTATAGATTCCCAATGCAATCCCTATCATAATTCCAGCAGGCCCATTGACAGAAATTGGTAAGATAATTCTAAAACTTATTTGGACTTGCAATGTACCTAAAATAGCCAAATCAATTGCCAATAAGACAAAATTTGGAGGACTATACATCCTGATTTCAAATATTTTATAGAGCTACAGTAATCAAGACAATGTGGTACAAAGGTAATGACAGACAAACAGCCAATGAAACAGAATCAGAGGTCTCAGTGTAATAAAATAAACCCTTAAGTTTATGATTGGTTGGTATTTTACAAAGACACCAAGATGACTCCATGGGAAAAGACAATCTTTTCAACAAATAGTGCTTGTACATTTGGATAAATATATGCAAAAGTGTGAATTTATGTTATTAATTTACAGCACTTATAAAGATTAACTCATAGATCTAAATGTGAAAACCTAAAATTATTCAACTTTTAGCATAAAATTTAGGATATCTTCATGATCTTGGGTCAGGCAAAGTTATTAGGTATAATAGAAAAACAATCAATTCAGGATGCCTGGGTGGCTCAGCGGTTGAGCATCTGCCTTTGGCTCAGGGTGTGATCCCTGGTTGCAGGATTGAGTCATGCATCAGGCTCCCCAGTGGGAGCCTGCTTTTCCCTCTGCTATGTCTCTGCACCTCTCTCTCTCTCTCTCTATCTCTCTCTCTCTCTGTCTTTCTCTTAAAAAAAAAAAGAAAAGCAAGATGCATGAAAGAGAAAAACAATGATGATTTATACTTAATCAAAATTAAAACCTGAATGCTTCAAAAGACAACATATAAAAGCAAAACACAAGCTACAATCTTTGAGAATATATCCACAAAACTTTATATGTGATAAAGGACTTCTATGTAGAAGATATAAGGAACAAAATAGAAGGCAAACAAATTTTTTTTAAATGAGCTAATGATTTGAATGACCATTTAACCAAAGAAGATACACAATGGCTAAAAAAACATAAAAAATGCTCAAGTAGTCATTAAGGAAGTGAAAAATAACATCACTATGAGACACATCTTTTTATCCACTAGACTGGCTATATTGAAAAACATAGTAACAATTGTTGGGAAAGACAAGGAGAAACCAAAACCCTCATACATTGTTGATGGGAATATAAAATGGCATAGCCACTTTGGATGGTAGTCTGATAGTACCTTAGAGGACTAAATATAGTAACCATATGACTCAGCAATTTCACTCCCAGGTCTTTACACAAGAGAAATAAATGCCTATACCCACACTAAGACTTGTACATGAATGTTCACAGCATCATTATTTGCCATAGCCAAAAAGTAGAGACAATTTATTTTATTTTTATAAAAAATAATAAATATATAATAAATATATTCTATTTATTAATATTTTATCTCTATATATTTATTATTAAATGTAAGTTTAAGTATTTTAAATATATAATATAAAATAATAGATTATTATATAAATATAATTATATAAATATAAAAATAAATATAATAAATAAGTGTTAGAGAGAGAGAGTGAGTGCAGTGAAGAACAGAGGGAGAAGGAGAGAGAGAATCCCAAGGAGACTCCTTGCTGAGCATAGAGCCTGATGTAGGGCTTGATCCCACAACCCTGAGATCATGACCTGAGCTGAAACCAAGTCAGACATTTTATTGACTGAGCCATCCAAGTGCCCCCCAAATAGAAACAGTTTAAATATCCAGCAAAAGGTGAATGGAAAAACATATCTCTACAATTGCCTGTTGTACTAGGATAATGAGAGACATATAGACAAATGGATCAGAAATGAGAGTCCAAAGAATAAACCCTTACAATTTTTTATTTGTTGTTCTACAGTGTGCCAAGGTGATTCCATGAGAAAATATAGCCTTTTCAACAAATAGGGCTGGTATCATTAAATATTATTCCTCTTGGTCTCTGATAATTTTGTCTTGAAGTATCTTTATTTGATATTAATATAGCTATTACTGCTTTATTTTTTCTTTTCTTTTTATTTTTTTTAAGAGTTTTTCTTATCCATTCATGACAGGCACACAGAGAGAGGCAGAGACATAGGCAGAGGGAGAAGCAGGATCCCCACAGGGAGCCTGATGCGGACCTCAATCCCAGGACCCCAGGATCACACCCTGAACCAAAGGCAGATGCTCCAACACTGAGCCACCCAAGCATCCCTAATTTTTTTCTTTTCATTATTGTTTTCTTTCAATTGATGTTTGCATTGTATATATGAAATTATTTGCATTATATATGCGAACATATATAGTATATCTGTAGTATATAGTGTATACAGTACATATAAACTATATATAGTATATATACAACTATATAGTACATATAGTATATATATAAACTATATGTATAGTATATAATTTCATCCTTTTACTTTCAGATTGCTCATATCATTATATTTTATTTATTTATAAATTTTTTTAAATTTATTTATGATAGTCATACAGAGAGAGAGAGAGAGAGGCAGAGACACAGGCAGAGGGATAAGCAGGCTCCATGCACCGGGAGCCTGACGTGGGATTCGATCCTGGGTCTCCAGGATCGCGCCCTGGGCCAAAGGCAGGCGCCAAACCGCTGGCCACCCAGGGATCCCGATTTATTTATAAATAGCATATAGTTGGGTCACACTTTTTGATCTGTCAGTTTCTGTCTATTAATTGTATTCAGATCATTTAAATTTAATGTAATTAATGACTATTAGGGCTTAAATGTACAGTTTTATTGTGATAAAATAGATATAATATACAATTTATCATTTAAGCCATTTTAAAGTGTATGACTCAGTGCCATTTAGTAGGTTCACAATGTTGTGCCATCATCACATCTACATAATTCCAAAATATTTTCATCACCTCAAAGGGAAATCCCATGCCCATTAGGAAATCTGTCATCATTCTTCCCTCTCTATAGCTGCTGCCAACCATTGATTTGCTTTCTGACTTTCAGATTTTTCTATTCTGAACACTTAATATAAATGGAATCAAACTATATGTGAATATTTTGTCTGGCTTCTTTTGGTTAGGGTGATGTTTTTAGGGTTTATGAATGTCATAGCATGTATCAGTGCTTGATTCTTCTTTATGGCTAAATAGTATGCCATTGTATGACTATGTTACATTCTGTGTCTCCATTCATTCATTGTTGGGCATTTGGGTTGTTTCCTTTTTTGTTATTGTGAATAGTGCTGCTCTACATCTTTGGGTACAAGTTCTTGTCTGACACCCATTTTCAATTCTCACTCTTCACTAGAACTTTTCTGACACCTCGTGAAGAGCAGAGGAAGGATGCCCCTCCCATGACTGAGCAGGGGTGGAGGCTTCTGGCATGATCTCCACTGATACTATGGGTAGAAAAGAGGACCTTGTAACCACTCAGTAGAGATAAATGTCTTGGCTTCTAACTAGACCTTCTCTGGCATTACCTACATTTACCCCGCTCCGTGGCAAGAACAGGGTAATTACTGTTTAAAAGTGTTCTGTCTTGCTAGGTTGCCCCTTTTCTAGTCCTTGGTTAGAGAAAGCAGGCTTTTATTGGAGGTTTAATTTTGTTTTTGTTTTTGTTTTTTTTTCCCTACTCCAGTAATAGTTCCAGGTTGGTAACTTCACCAAATCCAAGTATAGACTTGCTAACAAGTCATATAAAAATATACTGGTAACATTTATAGTATTGTATCAGTTTGCGACCCAGGCATCCTAACCTGTATCACTTAGACTTCACAAATACTTCACAAAAGCACATTTTCAGGATAGAAACTTTGGAAAAATAAAATTACTCAGATACCATACTTAGGTAAATGTGAGAATTTGACCTCAGAAAGTGCTTACATAGTACATACGTAGAAACTGTAACATGATGTCTGAGCCATAGAGGCCTGTCTCCGAGGATTGAACTAGAGCTTTCTGCATCCCTAATTCTGAAGATAGGATTTTTTACTGGTTAAGGCTGGTGTGTGTCAGTCGTTGCCAAAGTTTCCCACCTAACCACTAGCACTGTCAAAATCTGCCTACTAAGTCCACAGCAGCTTTTCTGATTTAGAATTGCATTTAAAGGTGAAATTTCTCTTTTTTTCTGCAGTTGCCCAAATTAGATCATTTAATGAGGTTACCCTTCCTCATTGCAAAGGAACTTCTATGGCTAAAAAGGTGAAAATTCTTCCTCATGAATTGGTCGATTCGGACAATCCTTTTGTGATTTTTTAAATGATTTTTAAAAATTTATTAATCAAGATAGTCACTGTGCTTGCCTTGGGATACAAAATGAGTGAAAATAGATTGCAGATATAAATCTATGATTATCTATAATTCTTAAATAAGCATCATCGTATGCTTGCATCATTAATAATTTTATCAGGTATCAAAAGTCTGTACTGAATGCATTGTAAATGAATATTAATTATATGCAGCAATTAACTGTTAATTTGAATAATACATGAACATGCTTTCATGCTTTTTAATTTTGAGTGCTTTGATTTTTAAGTACCCATCAAACCATGATATGATTTGAAAATTTTAAAAATTAATCATCCATATTGATAGGTTCAAAAATTAGAGTAAATGTTTTTGTTCTATAATCTTACTTTTTAACTAAATAAAAGTTGCTGCATCAAGTTTTAGTATCATTTTAAAATATGTCCTTGTAGAAGTTGCCATAAATGTCGACATTTTCAGCAGCATAAATTTATAGTGACACTGAATTTTTATGACACTATAAAAGTCCCTACTCATGATGACATCTACAGCTGCATTTTCACAGAAATATAAGAATTTGTATTTTAGACATGCAGTTTATCCTATCTGGTTTTTCAAAGAAAGAAAACTGGGGTAACAAATATTTCTGATATCCCCAAACAAGTCAAATATATGTCACAGGGATTTAAATATCTGGTTTCATTCTTTTAATATTTGGCAGCTGAGGAATCTGTTACTTTTAAATCAAGCTGGTTAGAGAAAAGGAAAGAGGGGTTTAGCTGGAAATTGGATGAGCTCATTAATGGAAGAAAGAACAGATTTTTACAAGGATAAATTGGTGACAGAAACAAAACTGTCATTATTTAAGTACCCAGAGACTTCCTGAACTATTTATTGTCTTAATCAGTGTAACAGTTAAGACTGTTGGTCTAAAAAAAACTTAGAGAAAAAGATATTATATATAAGTCAATTTTTAAAAGTTTATTTGAAGTTGAAAAGAGGCAATATTTGTGTCAGGATAAATATAACCAATATATATATAATTTCCTGATTAGGCCACAATTTTTCCATTTAATGATCTTTAAATTTTTGTATAGTTAAATCTAATCAAATGCTAGCTGCTTCTTCTTGAAGGAATGGCTAGAAATGTCTCAAACAGAAATTTCCAAATGTTGTGCATCTTATGAATCATATTGACTGATCTCAAGCAATCTAGAGGAACAGGAAAGTTGTGTTTCAAGTATAGAACAACTTCTGGCAGGTTATTCATTCTAAAGGAAAAGTAACTTTATATACGAAGTATTAGTGTAAAGGGTAAGAAATATTTAATATAGCAGCTGTCCTATCTCACCATTTATCATAAGTAATTTTCTTTTTTTCTGAGTAGTTTTCTTAAAATCGACCAAGTTTGAGGAAAATGTTTACTCTAATTACTACTAAATAGTAGTTGTTAATATTGATATGTTTGTCATACATACACATGTAGAATATAATATAATATAATATAATATAATATAATATAATATAATATATAATGCTATATGGATAGTATAGAACAATACTATATGATGCATTTATAGCACAGTAATATTGAAATATATATTAGTGCTATGAAACAAATTTAGAGCTTGGCAACTAAAGGTATTATGTGAATGTAAGTATGAATAATAGCTTAATTTCATAAGTAAGCAAAATATCTAATGTCATTGATTATAGTTGGTTTATACTACAATTTAAACATAATAAATTTTATTTTATGAACCGTTAGAAAACATGAAACAATTTAACTCTAAGATCTTTCTACTATGCTAATGTGATCCTTTATTTGTGGTATGACTTGCCCTTTCCACATTTTTGTTTCTCAATTTCAACATTGTCTCCTTAGTAGGCCTTCTGTTTACATTCTAAGTTCATATTCCCCATCACACAACTATTTATATATCTTTTTTAGTAGTTTGCACTTATTTGTGAACTTTATCATTTTTTATACAATAGACCATAAGCTCTGTCTGGGCATATACTAATTTCTTTTTCATCTATATGTAATATCCAACATATTAGTGCATAATAGGTATAAAGTTAGTATTATAGATAGGGAGAATAAATTAATCTTATCTTTTGAACTAAAGATAAGAATTAAAGATCTTATCTTAAAGATCTTAAAGAACTAAAGATCTTTTGAACTAAAATATTTGTATATATTCAAATTTATTTTTTCCTTAAAGCTACTAATTGTATGATAAATTTTACTATTCTATAATGTAAAGATATTCAATTAAAATGTAAATTTAATTGAATTGTAAACCATATGTTTTTTAAAATAAATGACTATATGAGCGCCTGGGTGGCTCAGTTGGTTAAGCATCCAACTCTTGGTTTTGGTTCAGGTTGTGATCTCAGGGTCCTGGGATTGAGCCCCACACTGAGCATGGAGTCTGTTTGAAATTCTCTCTCCCTCTCCCTCCCCAACTACTACTCCCTCATTCACACACTCTCCCTCTCATAAATAAATAAATAAATAAATAAATAAATAAATAAATAAATAAAATCTTTAAAATATAAAATAAGTGATTCTATCCACATATGTATTACTAATGATAGATAAAATTTATGTAACTGTTACTAAATAAGAGACAGAGTGCTAGTGGTTTTATAATCATTATTGTATGTGATCTCCAAAGCAGTATCATAGGGTAGATACTATTTTTCACCTTTTAAATAAATAAAAAAAAATGTATCCTCTCATTGGAGAGTGAAAAGAAAGAATGAACGAGAGAATAAAACAGCATAGAATAGAGTTAAGGGAAGGAGAACAAGAGAGAGAGAAAGAAAAAGAGAGAAAGAAGTGGGAAAGAAATTTTGAGCAGCTACCCTAAACCTTTAAATGAAAACATCATTTGAGTAAGAATATAATTTCAGTCAATGGGAATGCCTGGGTAGCTCAGCAGTTGAGCATCTGCCTTCAGCTCAGGGTGTGATCCTGGAGACCTGAGATTGAGTCCCACATCAGGCTCTTTCCATGGAGCCTGCTTCTCCCCCTGCCTGTGTCTCTGCCTCTCTTTCTGTGTCATGAATAAATAAAATCTTTTAAAAACATCTTCATTTAAAATAATAATAATAAAAATTTGAGTCAGTGTACCAGGGTGGATTTGAGGTTTTGTTTGTTTTGTTATGAGATTTAATAGTATTTCATTTTCTTTCCATTTCTCTTTGGAAGTGAGTGGATAAATAGGTGTCTACTATTTCTTTTGAATTTAATGCAATGCTGAGATGAACTTCTATGTGTGGGTTACATAGGGGAGCAACTTTTAATTTAAATCACAACACCAGTCAAAAATACATGATTAGTTAAGGGTACATTTTCATTTTAAACAGTTCTTGGAATTATATTTTTAGAAAATAAGTGTTTGACAAGACATGAGTTCTGATTGTTTCTAAAACATTGCAAGTCATATAGAAATTGGCTATACTACTCTGCTATAGAACTATTATTTTAAAGACTACCAGATGTAATTGATATACAGCATTATGAATTCACAAAATTGAGGAAGAGTAGTAAAATGCTTTATTAATGTGCAAGCTTCATTTTTTTTTCTATCTTCTATTTTCTAAGATTTTGTGGTAATCTCTAGAAAGGAAAAGGATCTCAGTGGAAGAAAGGAATGTACTTATTCAGGGATTTTTGCTTGTTTAGTAGGAAAGATAATTTCCACTGGATACTGGGATGCCTCAGTAAGGCAAAAAGCAAGCAGCTTTGAATATTGCTGCTTTTAAATTAGTAGAAACTACATGCCCCTTACAAAAATGGACATATTCTTAGAAAGTGCTGTATTAGAGATGAGGATAAACTATGCTGTTGATAGAATCTCTTACTGAAATGCAAGAGGTAGCAAGTCTTAGAGGCATAAAAATGGTGAAGATTGAGTGTCTGAAATTTCACATTAAAAATAAATTTGCATATTACATGTCTTTGTTTCATGACAAAATGCCTGGCAGCCATTGATTGGTTCCGCAATTTGATAGGTAGCTATCTACTGCAGTAAACACATGTTCAGTGCATAATAATATGCCATCAGGAAAAAATTCCACATGTGTGTTTAGGTCTGGGGGATTCCTTCGGATGGCTATTTGTCAATGGTAATTGGTAATGTGGAAGGTCAGTTACCCCTGAATCCAATCAATATGGCATCGATTACAGCCAAAAGCTGAGGGAAAAATTTAACTGTTGTTTCAAACCCAAGTGACTTCTAAATTTCCTTTATCACTTTCTCTTTCTTTCTTTCTTTCTTTCTTTCTTTCTTTCTTTCTTTCTTTCTTTCTTTCTTTCTTCTTTCTTTCTTTCTTCTTTCTTTCTTTCTTTCTTTCTTTCTTTCTTTCTTTCTTTCTTTCTTTCTTCTTTTTTTTTTTCTAAATGGACCCAGGAAGCTGCGATTTTTTTTGTATTTTTTTTATTGGAGTTCAATTTGCCAACATATAGTATAACAGTCCTCATCCCGTCAAATGCTCCCCTCAGTGCCTGTCACTCAGTCACCCCATCCCACCCCCACCCCCCCCCGCCCACCTACCCTTCCACTACTCCTTGTTCATTTCCCAGAGTTAAGAGTCTCACCTTCTCTGATTTTTCCCACTCATTTTCTTTCCTTTCCTCTATGATCCCTTTCACGATTTTTTTATATTCCCCGTTTCAATATTAGGAAAAACACTTAAGGAGAGGAAAGTGATAAAAAGAAACTGAGTCCAAACAGTACATAATGAAGATATCAGGGTGGATTTGGGGAGCAGGAGGTAATACAGATTAAGTTTCCATCTCTTGAAATCAGATCTCTAACAAGCAAGGTTCTTGTACATGGGAATAAAGGAATTCCTCACACTTAATCATGAGGTCCTCAGAGTTTTAAGTCAAGAATCAGCCCCTGTTTAATTTTCATTACTGAGTGTAGAATTAACTTTCTTATTGCCTTGTAGACTTCAGAATTCATGGGATAAATTTAGTTAGAAACTGGTACTAGGCCAAGATTTTTGTGTTTAAAGGGGAGAACTGAAATGAAACCAACTGCAGCCACAAAGTTAATTGAGAACTAAGTCTTTTTATACAATTACTTAACATTTATACATTTTTTATACTAAGGCTTTTTATACAATTATTTGACAGTCTTTAGTTTGCATTGACACAAGTTTACTATTCTAGATAGTTTTTACCCATGGTATTAGTTTCTATTGCTGTTGTAACCAATTACCACAGTTTGTCACTTAACATAACACATATTTATTATCTCACAGTGTTATGGTCACAGAACAAAATATACTATGGCTCAACTGGTTTCCTTCTAAAGTCTGACAAAACTGAATCAAAGTATCCATATGATTCCATTGCTTTCTGGGGGCTTTGGAGTAAAATGTATTTCTAGATTCATTCAGGTGGTTAGAATTCAGTACCATACAGCTATAAGACTGAGGTCCCCATCATTTCCTTTGTTGTTTCTTTCTCAGCTTCCAGAGAAAGTTCACATTCCATGTTTTATGTGCCTCTTTCTTCCTCTGTCTTTAAAGCCAGCAATGGTGGGTCAAGTCATTCTCATTCTTTAAATTTCTCTGCCCACTCTCTTTGGGTTCATCTCTCCTCTCTCCTATTTTACCACATCTCTCTGAGAAATTTCTTCAGGTAGAGAATTTCTGTTTTTTAAGGAATTTCTGAAGAAATTTCTGTTTTTTAAGGGCTCATGTCATTTTCTACTCTGCCCAGTTGGATAATCTGTCCATTTCTATTTTAATGTTAATAATTTTGTTTATATCTTCAAAGTCCCTTCACAGAAGTACTTAGATTAATGTTTGATTAAATATTCGGGGACAAGATTCTTGGGGAACAGCTTTAGAATTTGGCTACAAAACCCAGAAAGATACAGCTACAAATAATTTGAACATTTTTCTTTTCCAGGAACTTACTGAATATCTATTTATATGAAAAACAGACTACTCAACTAACTCTCAGAATACTATCCTTATCATAATAGATTGCTCAACTTACTTTATTAAATAGGCCATCTCTTCCAAACTCTGCCCCTGTTGTGTCTATCAAACCTAAACTATTATATCACAACCTTTGTCTTCTTCCAGTTTGACCTCTTCATTGAAAACTAGTCACAAAATCTTATAAATATTTCATCTACCACTGAACTCTGAATTCAGAGACTCCACTAAGATTTTGAGTAGGTAGTGGTCATTTTTGCTTCAGTAAGCAATAAATTTGTTTTTTCTGTATCATCCGGTTATTTTAATGGCCTATTTTTGGAGAAGTCTATAGTCCACTGAGGTATTCTACATGTCTTTCAGTTTTATTGAGATTTGATACCATGAAGAAAGGATTTGGTTATAACATCAGCTTTCTTATCTTACACATTCTCAAATAAGTGGGAATTGAATTCTATCATTTCTGGTTTTGATTCCAAAATAGTTCCAAATTCCAAAATACTTGAAATATAGCTAGATCCTATGTCTCTGGAAGCACACAGCTAGATCCTATGTCTCTGAAAGCATTGTTCAGGATCTCTCAGAGGAACCAAGTTAGCTGGAGGAGAAGAGACTTTGGCTCAAATTTGAATATGCCTATGATAGGCGAGATTGAACAGACTTTACTAGGAGAAATGGGTTACAGGAGCAAAAACATCTGTCATATATAAGTATGCAGAATCTTCCTCCCATCTGAGTTGTTTTGATTTGTTTAATTAGTATGATGGTGGAGCTAAAATAAATCAGAGAAAATGACTGATTTATTATAATAACATATAAACATAGCACTGCTTATTGTAGACAGAATAGAATAGGAAGCCTGGAAGAAAAGGAGTAACAGGAATTGAGTCAGTAAACCACAAAGAAAATCACTTTTAGAAGTTAGTTTGAAGAGAATACAGGGGAAAGAGATGATAGTTAAGATTTCTGAGGAGATTAAGAGAGTACTCTTGTGTGTGATTGGAAGAACAGAAAAAAAAAAGTTGTTTTGTGGCATTCAATAAAATGTCTCATCAGTACGTTTTTGAAACAGTTCAGAAGAGGTCTAAATTTCCTCTCAATTTTGCTTTTTTGGATACTGTATCTGAGTTATTTTTGATGTATCATAGTGCTATATGATAAAAAAAAAAAAGGTAAAGTTTAGAAAAATTAGGGAACATGCCCATGACAATCATCTGGTAACTGATAGTGATGTAACATGAATCAAAATGGGGAGGGTTGCACCAGAAGGAGTAATGTTAGGCAGTAGGAGTGGGCAAAATTTTGGTAGGAACCAAACAGGAAATATTTTAGGCTATGCAAATAATATGGTATCAAGTACTGAATTCGGCTATTGGCAGTCCAAGAGCAGCCACAGACAGACAGTACATAAGTAAATGGGCATGGCTGTTTTCCAATAAAATTGTATTTGTGAAAATTCGTGATAGTTCCAATTTAATCCCTGGACCAAAGTTTGTCAAATCTTGTTCTAGAGCATTTGAATGATATAGAGAAACAAATAGCTATAAGGACTGTGGAATTGACAGTTTTGATAAGTATCACTGATTCAATGAAAAGAGAAAATGACAGATACAGATCCAGTAATTAACAATTTAAATAAAAGTATCAGTGTCAGTGAATGGCAACATATAAAGAGACTCTATTTCAGAGCAGGAGAACACACTCAGCTGATTACTAAGTCCATGATTTAATTATAAGAGTAGTACAGATTAATGGGAAATCAAATGATCATACACATATACCATAGCCAGGGAGGTGACAGGGAAAAAGTGGGACCATGTGACTTCTGGAATCTTCTGATTCCACTGGACCCACTGGGCATGCTAAAGTATTCTAAATCTCATTTTTATTTATTTTTTATTTTTTATTTTTTATTTTTTAAAAATATTTATTTATTTATTTATTTATTTATGATAGAGAGAGAGAGAGAGAGAGAGAGAGAGAGAGGCAGAGACACAGGAGGAGGGTGAAGCAGGCTCCATGCTGGGAGCCCGATGTGGGACTTGATCCCGGGACTCCAGGATCGTGCCCTGGACCAAAGGCAGGCGCTAAACCGCTGAGCCACCCCACCCAGGGATCCCCTCTAAATCTCATTTTTAAAAGAGAGATCCCAACTGCCTTGGTTGGAGACTACTAAGGGACTTCAAATGAAGTGGAGGTTTTATAGGTAAATGTTCACATTCCTCAGGATCTGCCACCACTTTTCCTTTTGTTCACTAGAACTGTAACTTCTCATATTGTGAAATACCAGCATGTCCAGGCTAGGTAAATGTTAGGCTCCTAAGAAATGTAAAGAAATATAAGTCAATGGAGCTGTAGGACCGAGCTGATATACACCAGTGGAAACCAGGAAACTACACTTTACTGAAGGTCAGTGTTGAATATAAAGCTGAATAAGTGGGCACTCATCAATGACACAAGATTCAACAACACATGGGAGTGGGCACTTGGGGGTTGTTTGTATTTGTTTGCAAGCTGGGGAAAAAAATTACCAGACCTACTGTGGTCAATAGTGGAGGAAGGATCAAAAGCTCAGAAAAGTAGGGATGCTAGAACTGGGATGCCAGTCTGTAAAAGACTGGAAAACACAAGAGGTGATGTTCTAGAAGACCCAAGTGACACTCCATTTACAAAGATGTTAAGATTCTAATGAGAAAGTCCCCAGAATTGCCAAGAGTTCAGTAGTGACTGTCCTCTGAAGTTTAGAGAATGCCATTACAGAATTGGGCTATCTGGTGGCAATGCAGAAGACTAAATCTCCGACAGGGAGAGAGAAAGAGAGAGAGAAAGAGAGAGAGAGAGAGAGAGAGAGAGAGAGAGAGAGAGAGAGAGAGAGAGACTAAGAATAACTGACTAGAAGGCGGAGAGCTGAGATCAGGTACCCCAATTAAACGTCACAATCTCAATTTCCTGATTCAAATCTGTTTTCAGTCCAGACCTCACCAGCTAACTAAAAGGCCACTTCTCTCTAAAGAACCTTGAAACATCACAAAAAAAACAGAAAACAATTATAGCAATGGTTTTCTTAGTTCTTCCCTAAAAAGACATGTAGGCACTTATTCTGTTGGCCATACAATGATGAAACCAAATCTATTGAATTTTTTTTATACAGAGCTAGGGTTCAGGCTGAAGTCTGGAACCTAAATTCCCATCAACCACTTCGCATTATAGTAGGAACAAATGGTGATTGGGTAAGTACGATATATAGGACTAGCCTAGGATTTTTTCATGGGGGGTCTGTTGAATCTCTAACCCACCCATTCCCCAAATTTCTATTTGAAAAGGCATACTTAGAAGTTGTCAAAATGCATCATATTAGTTCCTTGACTTGCAAAATAGCAACTACAGTATTATGGTAAAAAAGGATGAAGAAAAGCCCTGAAAGAGTTCCTAAACCTACTGGCAGAGATTCATTCACCACCTCTCCAAAACCTTTCAATTTTTAGCATTGACCAACCAGTGTAGTAAGTGATCATATACTGTCTTTATCTGTTCTCTGATTAGCTTCTTCATTATGCCTGATATGCATGTAGATTATTTCATCATTTTCCTGCCACAAATCATCCCATTCTTTATTTTCTATATCTGTTAATTGCAACATCATTCAGGCTGAACCAGAAATATCAGAGTCTGTTTTACTCATCTCCCATGTTTAATTCATCACAAGGTCCTAACAATTTTGTTACTGAAATACTGCTCACGCTCCCTTTTATCCATTCCTATTGACAGTGGCCTAATTTACGTCTCTATCACATTTCACTTGATTAGTCTAACCACCCCATTCTTCCTCCTCTTACTTACTCTACTTCATCTTCTATATTGCAGCCAGAACTCTCTTTCTAAAATGTTTGCAATTCAGTCATTCCTCCATTTGCAAAATTTCAAGAACTCCCTGAGGCCTACATGATCAAGTAGAAACACTAAAGTATGAATTCAAAGCTCCTTAAAATCTGGTCTCAGTATGAATTTCCAACTTTACGTCCCACTTCTTCTCTCCCATCCACTCTAATTATTTCTGCTCTTGTTTCCTTCATCATTATCCAAAGTATAATGTTCTTTTCCAACTCCCCTTTTAATTCTAGTAAATCTTATTTAGACTTCAACTTCCAAAGATCTCATATTATCTCCATTTGAGGACATTTCTATTCCTTCCTTCTTTCCTCATCATTGCTATTCCTCTCTTCTACCGGCCCCGTGACACTGCCTTTTCACACCACACTCGCACACAAACACACACACACAAAATCAAACTTGACTGACTCAGTTAAGTGATTATGGATACAGTGTTTTAGGGTTAGACAGATCTTGTTGAGCCTCTGCTTATGTTTGAGTCATTACGTCTGACTGAACTTTAGGAAGTTTCTAAGCCTCTGTGCCTGCTAGTTTTCTCATCATCAAAATGTGTGTTAAAATATATTACCCTCATAAGAATATTGTAAGGATAACGACATGAGATAATGAAGACCAAGTCATCTTCATTGATGCATAATAATTGTACAACTTAGCTGTTATTGCTGTTTTCCTATACACAAATGTAATATTTATCATACGCATACGCATGTATGCATAGACAGAGTATCTGCTAAATTGTGATCTCTCTGAAAGAAAGTTTTGTATTTCATTCTTATTACTCAGATTTTTAAATGCTTGGAACAAAGTAGTAACTTAATAGCTATTTGGCAAAGTAATATTATTTTTTATATCCTATATTATTTTTAAGGTATAGTAGGTGTTTACCAGAAGCTCTTCGACTTTTTGATGCATGCTTTAGCAACATGTATGACTAGTCTAATTCATGCAAGTTAGATAGAATAAAATTCGGAAAGGGTCACATATAATCAAATACTTCAACTTAACAAAATAGAAAGGATGTAAAAACATAGGCTCTACTCACACAGAAATGATGGATATTGTACATTACTTCAGATGTATAGAAGTATGGAATCATGTCATTGAATATATGCTATTAAGAAGTATAAGGACACAATATTAATTAAATTATATTGAAAAGAAGCACAAAACTTGTCTTGAATTTTTCTGTAATTTTAAATGCGTGCTCACTATTAGCATGTAAGATATTTCCCAATCTGAAAAGACAGAAAAAAGTACCTAATTTTTGAATTGTAAATCTGCCCCCTAATACCTGGCAATAGAGGTAAAAAGTTTCGGATATTATTTTTAAGTTTTCTTAAGTGGGAACAACAATGTTTTGCAATTATAATGACAAAGAAATATATGATTTAAACATCTTAACACTATATCTCCAATGGAAAGAGGAGAATTGTTATCAGGGGCTTGGTCTATGAGTGCATCATAGTGAGATTTCTGCTTTGAACAGCCCTCACCCTTCATATTTATCTTATTAGAGTATCCTGTTAGTGGGTCATCTCATTCCTTCACAAACATTTATAAATTGTCAAGTTGGTCCTCTGATGTCACATTTCTTTTTACTTTCAGTAAATTTTGCCCAAAAAGGATTATTGCTTGGTTCAATATCATAAGACAGGTATAAGCTAGTATATGCAGGCTCCTAATGCACTCTACATTTTGCAGAAGACTGCACAAAATCTCAAGTGGGATGATACACACATTTATTGAGCTTTTTGCAGCAAGTCATATACACCTTGCTACTATAAAATAGCAGGTAATATATATCTATAAATGTGATATTGATGGATATTAACATGGAAAAACCCACTTGCATGATTTATTGAGTAACCATCCCAAATTGGGCATAATCTATACATATTCCCAAACTTGTTCCAGTTGAAGCCTTTTTGTTTTTGTTTTGTTTTGTTTTGTTTTTGCTATGGCTATCATAGTCCCAATAGTGATGAATCATTCAATCATTAGAATGGTGAGCAGCTTCACTACAAATGGACACACACACTCATATTTATATAAACACATATTACTGATTTGGTAAATTTTTAAGTTTTGAATAATGTCCATTTTTCTTGGCTGATCTTGAAAATCTTCATTTTTAATCAAAATATGAAAGAATTATAAAAAATTAGGACTGATATAATTCAAACATTGTGGCATCCTATTTAAGAATAAAATTCTTATACATTATTATAGTGAAAAAAATTCCTAGCTGGGCTGAACTGACAATATATAACTGTTTAAGTGATTGACTGGTCAGCAATATCCTGGTGTAAAAAGTTTACACTAATCAGAATGGTGGGCAAAGTTTGGTGGGAACAGAAAACCAGAAATTTTTTTTTATTTACTTGTTCCCATTGCTTCCAAGATTCAAAGAACTGAGTGTAATTAAGCCTCATAATGATTTACTGAAGAAGGTGATAAATCTTTTGCAGGGTCATATAAATTTTGGATTACATTGTACAACTCCATCTTTCATCCAGGCCTTTGATAACACTACTATATGCAGGCACTATTCTCTCTCCTGTTTCTTCTCTCTTTTTATCTATCTCTCTCTCTATATATATAGATACATTCATTTCTATACATACATATATAATATATATTTTATATTTACACATAAATATATATTCATTTAATCTTTCAAAATTTTTATATGGGTTAGGTAATATTTTTTAAATATTTAATTTAATTTAAGTATTTAATTTAATTTATTATTTATGAGAGACACAGAGAGAGAAAGAGGCAGAGACATACGCAGAGGGAGAAGCAGACTCCATGCAGGGAGCCCAATGTGGGACTCAATCCCAACTCCACGACCCAAGCCAAAGGCAGACACTCAACCTCTGAGCTACCCAGGCATCCCGGGTTAGGTAATATTTTTAACAGAAGACACTGAGCTATAGAGATTAGATAGATTGTTGAAAGCAATAGAGTGGCTTCAAGTTCAGCCAGTTTATTTTTTTTAATTTTATTATTTATTATTTTTTAATTATTTAAAGATTTTATTTATTTATTCATGAGAGACACAGAGAGTGAGGCAGAGACACAGGCAGAGGGAGAAGCAGGTTCCATCCAGAGAGCCCGATGCAGGACTCGATCCTGGGTCTCCAGGATCACGCCCTGAGCTGAAGGCAGATGCTCAACCGCTGAGCCACCCAGGCATCCCTATTACTTTTTTTATTGAAGTTCGATTTGCCAACATATATAGTATGAAACCCAGTGCTCATTCTGTCCATTGACCTCCTCAGTGCCCGTCACCCAGTCACCCCTACCCCCTGCCCACGTCCCCTTCCACTACCCCTTGTTCATTTTCCAGAGTTAGGAATCTCTCATGTTTTGTCACCTTCTCTAATTTTTCCCACTCATTTTCCTTCTTTTCCCCTTTAATCCCTTTCACTATTTCTTATATTCCCTGTATGAGTGAAACCATATAATGACTGTCCTTCTCCAATTGACTTACTTCACTCAGCATAATACCCCCCATTTCCATCTACTTCAAAGCAAATGGTTTCATTTAGAACCTGGACTCTTAACACTACTCAGCTGACAGTGGTAGAAATAATTTTTTTTTTGAAGCGTAGCATTCTGCTTTTACTTTATTTTTTTTAAAAGATTTTATTGATTTATTCATGAGAGACACAGAGAGAGGCAAAGACATAGGCAGAGGGAGAAGCAGGCTCCCTGTGGGGAGCCCGATGCAGAACTTGATCACAGGATCCCAGGATCACATCCTGAGCCAAAGGCAGATGCTCAGCCACGGAGCCACCCAGGTGTCCCTAGCATTCTGCTTTTAAAAGTAGATTTAAAAAATCAGAATAATCTAATGAAAGCCAGGAACTTATTCCTAAGTATCACAGTGAAAAACTTTGTCTGCTAATAATGCAGCATGCCCTAAGAAGGGCAAAACAGAGCCACATATTTCTCTATCTCATAATAGGGAGGAGGTTTACAGCTCACAAAAGCAAGAAGAGACAATTATTCACTTCCTTCAGGATTATACTGGAAGAATTGGTTGGTTGGTTTGTTTTTAAGAGTAAATCACATTTACAGGAATAGGTGCAACCATGTCTATCCTGCACTAGGCTACATGCCTAAGGCAGACTTGAAAAGATGCTCACTAATATCCTGAAGAACTACTGGAATTTTCAAAACTGACAAAAGAATCAGAAGGAAAACATTTCCTGTGAGGAGATTAAGATGTTTCTTACAGGGGGTTGAGGTGGTCTCCAGACTGATTGTCTTCAGAAAGATTCAGTGGATTTGGAAGAACAGGAAAGAAAAAGGCAAGTCAGGTTCAAAGCATATATACACAGGAGACCCCCACCTTATAGCAGTCTGTGTTTTCCTTTATGCATCCCAAGGAAAAGTTTAAATTTGCAAGTCAATTTTTAGTATCTCCTATATGGTAATATTTAATATGGGAGACTTGAAATTTGTCAAGGCTTCATGTAGAACATCCTGCATCTACGTTACAACTTAGAGTGTTTGGTATGGCAGTGGTAGATGGACAAGCAGGCCACTGAATCTCCTTGTGAGCTTTGGCAAAAAGAGCTGGGCAACTCTTTTCAGTGATTAGGATATGGTATTAGGGGATCCCTGGGTGGCTCAGTGGTTTAGCGCCTGCCTTTGGCCCAGGACGTGACCCTGGAGTCCTGGGATTGAGTCCCGCGTCAGGCTCCCGGCTTGGAGCCTGCTTCTCTCTCTGCCTGTGTCTCTGCCACCACCGCCCCCCCCCATGTCTATCATGAATAAATAAATAAAATCTTAAGAAAAAGAAAAAGGATATGGTATTAGTCAACTTCAGGTGAAAAACCCATTTCTTGGGAAATGTTAGAGAGGTCAGACTCATAAGAGTGAGTCAAGTAATACTTTAAGTATTACCTGGAACATGGGAGACTATGATGCTCCTTGTGGCATGAAGACATAAAGGTTCTTGGGGTGCCTCAGCAGCTCAGTCGATTAAGCATCTGCCTTTGGTTCAGGTCATGATCTCAGGATCCTGGGATCAAGTCCCCTATCGTGCTTCCTGTTCATCAGGGAGTCTGCTTCTCCCACTGTCCCTCCCTCTGCTCAGGCTTTCTCTCTGTCTCTGGCTCTTAAATAAATAAATATATACTTTTTTTTTTTTTTATGGAGAGTGTTCTTGTTATACTCAGTTCAATTAAACAAATAATGTTCTTATACACCATAGATTTCAATTTTTTTGAGGTGGCTTACATGCATTAAGTTTGTACAATCTAGCACTCTCTCAAAGTCTCACTGAGCTCTGTGCTTCTAATACTGCTCATTAACTTGCCCAGTATTGTCAGACCAACAAAAATCAGAAGTTATCATCCTATGCTCTTGATAACCCTTTATCATGGTTTTGCAGGTTGATTTAGTAGACTAAAGTGACTATCCTTTTCCAAAGAATAATTCTGGAACATTCATCATTTTCATACTAATTTAATATTTCACTTTTATTATATATCAGTGATTGGAAGAAGTGATTAAGTGCCATATTAAAGGCTGAGAAAAATCACAATTGCAAGAAAGAAGGAATGACCCTCAAAGTGCTTCCCAACAGACAATGCTATCTTTATTTCTATAAACAAAGAACTTATCCTCTTCCCATCTACAAAATCTTATCTTGTGACTTTTTATTTTATTTTTTTTTTTTAAGATTTATTTATTTATTTATTTAGAGAGAGAGAGGCAGAGACACAGGCAGAGGGAGAAGCAGGCTCCATGCAGGTAGCCCGATGCGGGACTCAATCCAGGGTCTCCAGGATCACACCCCGAGGCTGCCGGTGGCACTAAACCACTGCACCACCGGGGCTGCCCTTATCTTGTGACTTTTATGAGTGAATTAGAAATGAGGAAATTAGCAGCACACATCAATGTTAGTAATTTTCTGAATGTATGTTTGTGTGTACTTGTTGGGGAGGGTGCAAAATATGAAACACAAGAGTCAAGTGAAGTATATTATGGCACTGATCTGTCCATATAACAAGACTTTAAAAAAGGCATTTACTTCATTTCCACTGCAAGTATTTTAATAAGAATAGTCATTAAAATAGTAGAGATAATCAGCTAAGTAATTGCCCCCACCTTAACTCTAGTTTGTCTTTCTGCTAAAAGTCTCCAACAGATGCTTTCCTAGCCGACAAATTACAATTCATGTTACAGAGTTCATGTCCAGAGTTGTCCTTATTATACCTGACTCAAAAATCAACCTGCCATTTATGGCATAATTAAAAATTAAATGTCTCTTAATCATAGCACTAACTAGCAAGATATAGACAGACATAATTATATATTGAAATTGTCTAGGCTCTGCTAATTCCAATGTTAAGATATTTCAAGGGAAAAACCCAATGTCACGTTATATCTCCAATTCATTAATAAGCATGTTTTCTTACTCACTATTCTTCATGCTGTATTAACATGTGACAGGGGTCAAGATTACATCAAATTATAGAAAAAATTACTATAGTTAACAGTGCCATTTGACAGCTTTATGGGTAACTGCTGTTCTTAAATTTGCCCTGAACAAGTTCTATTTTTCTCTTTATTTCAGTGGCTTTTTTTTTTTTGACCTAGAAAAGCTAATTTTGCCCAAAATATAAATAATGATAATAATAAAATATAATATGGTTGCATTTAGTTTCTTTTTAGACTGTATCATCTTTTTAAACTAAGGTAATAATAAGAGAAGGGAAAGGTTACAAATAATGGTTGCAAAAATTCCTCGTTTATAAACAAATAACTATTTGAAATAATCTCTTTTTCTTTCAAGGATAACTTTTACAGTGAATAATTTTTGTTGTATAGATGTATGGTCTAAAGTGAACCCTAGACTATGATATTAAAACAGATACATGCCTAATGCTTCAAAGAAAATATTGAATGTGCAATACTAATAATATTTAGAAGGGTCTTACTAACTTTGTTAGTATAGATTAAGGCTTAAATTGATATTTAAAATAATAGCATAATTGTGTGCTGTACTGAAGAAACTAGTGTATTTGTGTATATATATCTATATAGCTATGTTTATAAGTAGACATACATATATAGGTATATTAAAATAGCTATAACTGCTTTAAAATATATTAGAAGATTATCACAAAGCTCTGGATTTTCATTGTTGTTTATATTGAACACCTGACCATTTTTCATTTGCCATCATTAACTCAGTATAGCTTTTGACCTTAAAAGGGTAGCATTTACATAGGAAATCTCATCTTACCAGGATGCATGATGATATTCCCCTAAAGGAATAATACATATTGCAAATTACTAGAAAAAGGTCATTATTGTATTAAGTAAAATACTGTGTGTTTTTTTTTTCAAAAATTCAGATAGGTATTAGCCTCTGAATGAGATTACTTCAAAATTATATTTTTCAAGCTTTTCCTAATCTACATAAGTATAAGACTGCTTTAGAGCCCATTAAAAATTGAAAGTTTTATTTGCTAGAGTTTAACAATTTTATGTGTTTTTAGGTCTGCATGTATAAGGCTATTCAACACGAACCTAGTGAGTTATGAACAAAGAATCATAGAATCTTTTTGAAAAGATCCAGCAGATTATTCACTTTTTAAAAAGGTTTTGAAACCTTCTTTTCTTGAAGTATTATTATAATAAAATCTCATTGCTATAGTAATAAGAAACAAGCATCACAAATCAGCATTATGTAGCAGTGAAATAAAATATACGAGTAACTGATTTTATCTAATGTTACTTTCTCAGTTCTAATAAATATTCTGTAATCATTAAATGGAAACTTACAACTAAATTTCGATTTTCAAGCTTTTTGTTTTTGTTGTTAGTTTGGTGATTTCGCATGTATTTTAGTGTAGGAATAAGAGGATTCAATTTTCTTATATGTGCAGTGAATATTTGATACCTTTTTCAATAATAATGTACTCAAAAGACTTCATAGTTGAATAACAAATTTCTAAATTGCATAAAATGTAGAATATTATGCTTAAGAAAAAATAAGAATTTTTTTACAAAGCTGATATAAATGAAATAGTACTAAAAAGGCATTGTAACTTTTATGTTTGATTTCCTGTTCTTAAATTGAATGAAATGAATGGCAAATGGGCAGTGCTTTTTTAAAAAAATAAATCTATAGTAAATTTAAATGTGAATTTCATTAATCACTTTCATTCCTTCAACAAATGTCTATTGGGCACTTTTTGTGTATGAGATGCTGAGTTAGATTGGGAATAAGTGATAAAATCCTCAGGAAACTCATGAACCAGTGGAGGGTCAGATATAAAACCAGGGTATTATGAAACATACATTTTAAGTGTCTTAATATGTGGTTGCATCCAGAATAATGTTAATGACTATAGACAGTATTACAATAATCTTCAGTAACTCATGTACAATGGTGATTCAATTGTTAATACTGGCAAGAGGTGTTTTTTTTTTTTTAACATATAAAAAAAAAATAGTATGTCGATAATGGGACAAAGTCACCAGCATGCTTTATATGTTGAATTGCCACCTTGAAGACTTCATCCAAGATCTAGGCAAGAGCTCTTATTTTGATTCTAAGCATTCAATGACTTCTTGAGTGGAATAGTGAGAGGGGTATTAGAGCAAGATGAGGGAATATTAGATTAAATAGGGTAATTTAGAGAAAAGAAGTCATTCCTCTAGGATCTTTGAGAAAAGTAACAAATGATTTGAGAGTTCTAATTCCATTTCATTCTTAATTTCACAACGTGAGAAGCTAAAGATTTCTCTGTATTATGTCTATAGACACCACACACTTTTTCTCTCCTAACCTCTGTCTTTGTCTTCTTTTGCCTGCCTGTGCAATGTTTTCTGTTTTTTTTTTTTTTCTGTTTTTAGAGTTTTTGTATGATTCTCAAATACCTAATGCAAATAACTAGGTTGGATTTTAAGTGCAAGTATTAGGACCAAATTAACTTTAACAAAAATAAAATGTTTCCACAATAGAAGAAATTAATTCAATTTATGACAAAGATTCTGCTCATGTAAGCAGATGAGATCTTATCTACTCAATCCTCATAGCCATTACTGATTATGTTCATCACATTTGATTTGCAGCCAGTGATCTGAAATATCTTTAATCAATAGGCATTTAACTAGACACCACACATCTAAATATTACTTGTTTACTTTTTGCATAAATCTCTACACGTACAATTCTGAAATTCACTTCAGTTATCACTTAGCAACATCTATATTTTACAGCTCTCTAAAAAATTATTTCCCTCTATAGAAGTAATTTTGTTAATGTCTTTGACTTATATCCCTCATTGAGTTTTGACGTGTGATTTTCCAGATCTGTGACTCTTATGCCATTATTTTCATCACTTTAAGTATGTTTATGGGCTGTCTATATATCTATGTTTTAGCTATGATCTACATGAGCAAAAAAAAGTGAAACCTTTCTGATGTATCTGCCTGTGGTACTAATACAGTGGGCATATAAACACAGCTACTCACTAACATCAAAAAGTCAATATAAATGTAGTGCTTTGACTTGCAGACTCAGCTTCTCATTTAGGCATTAGCAGACGGATAGCTATTCTTTAACAACAGATGAGGCAGGTCGATTCAAGTGTGTGAAAAGTCACCTTGCTAGATCTGCTCTGCCAGCGAAGATGTGTAGTTACAGATTCCACTAGTTGTCTTCAAGTTGTTATTCCCCTCATTACCATTTACTTAGCATATGCAGTCAGCTAAACACTATACTTAGAACTTGCCACAAACAGCTTTAAATCTACAAGACAAAGACTCCTAGAAGATACTAGTGTCAATAAATAACTCATCTTTTTGTCATCATAAATGGCAAGGAATTTGGAATGAAAGGAATGAAACGTGCACACGAGAGAGAAAAAAGAGAAAAGAGAAAAAAAAAAAGAGAGAAAAGAGAAAGAGAAAAGAGAAAATTTGGTAAATATAAGGAGCCATAGATCATTCTAAGGAAGTTCTGTGAACAACAAACAAATACAAAACAATTTCATCTGTTCTCTATACTCTATTTCTTATCTAATCTCCCACTCTCACCTAAAAACATGAAATAAAACACTGACTTTAGTGAATAGAGGACTGCTGGCATTAGAAGTCCTGGTAAAATCAATTCCTTTGCACAGTCACTGAGATCCAAAGAAATTGTATAGGTCAGGGAACGGTAGTGCAAATAGAATGAAGACAAAAGGTGGAAAAGTTCACATTATTCCATCTTGGCTTGGATGCTTAAGTGTTCCTACTCCTCTGTGCAGACTCATGATCCTGTCCAATTGTTTTTTTTTTAATAAATTTATTTTTTATTGGTGTTCAATTTGCCAACATACAGAATTACATGCAGTGCTCATCCCGTCAAGTGCCCCCCTTAGTGCCCGTCACCCATTTACCCCCACCCCCCGCCCTCCTCCCCTTCCACCACCCCTAGTTTGTTTCCCAGAGTTAGGAGTCTTTATGTTCTGTCTCCCTTTCTGATATTTCCCACACATTTCTTCTTTAGTGGTGTCATCAGTGCAATATGAACATAAATACAATGTAAAATATCTAATACTTCAGGTTATATTATTGGCCATACATTTATGATCTGAAGCTATTGCCCTGTAATACCAAATTTCTGGTGTGATGTCTTTTTTTTCTTACGTCAAGTATTACACAATATATTGAGTGCCCTCACTCAAATACATCCCAATGAGCAATGTTATTATTGTTTTTATTATTGTTTTCTGAAACACACGTTTTACCTCTTCTATCATTTTGACGCAAAATTGAATTAACAGGAGAAATGTATGTTAACCTGAGGCAATTGTTTGTGTTCCTTTAGCTCCATTATTGATGAAGAAATCTCTGTCAAAATGGGACACCTGGGTTGCTCCGTGGTTGAGCATCTACCTTCATCTCAGGGCGTGATCCTGGAGTTCTGGGATCGACTCTCACATCGGGCTCCCTGCATGAAGCCTGCTTCTCTTGTCTTAAAAATTACGATGCTACCATAAGTCACGAAAGGTAGTATAGAAAAATGTTATTAAGTGAATTAGCATTTAAATTGCACGGTATATGTATTATACATATCACACATAATACATGTGTATATCATAAAATGTACATTACACAGAAACGCATTATGATTTCAGTTTGGGAAGAAGGCAGTATTTTTGCATTAGCTCCTTCCTGACTTCCAGAGTTGCTCTTGGATGTGGCTTTGCTGCAGCCATCCTTACTATACCGAAGTCTCAGACTCAGACTTCAACAACAGCACTAGCAGGAATAGGAGAAAGTATGTCAAACTTTTAACATCTACTTATTTGGAACAATCTGAAGTATTAAAATTAAAAGTAAAAGCTTTTTAAGAAATGTTTGAGATGTACTTCAGAAATTATTATGTACTCTATAATTATAATTATATGTTACTATAATAACTTTATTAACATTTTGGTAAGGATATTTTTATTTGATTCTGTGTTAGAAAAGGTAGAAATTTGATAGAGATGGTCACATATTTCAGAATGTAGATTACTTTTCAGAATGGATTAGGTGGATTATTTCTGATAAAGAAGACAAGTTTTAAACTTTTTCAGCCTATAGGGCAATTTCAATTTTTAGAACAAAACATAAGAGAAATGACCTCTAGATCAACTTGAAGCAACATATAAAGGCTATCCTCATTTTTTCTCTGATTCCATATTTGTGAATTCTGCTACTTGCTAAAATGTATTTGTAAAGCCCAAATCAATACTAGCAGCGCAGTCATCCATGGACATGAGCAGAGTGGGAAGAAATGTGAGTTGCCTGACGTGCATGTTCTCAGTGGAGGTCGAATAAAGCAACACTCTGCCTTCTTGTTTCAGCTCAGTTCAGCTCTCATACTATAAACAGATATTCCTTTTGCAGTCCATTTTGTGCCATGTTTTTCACATTTTTGTGTTGTTTTTTCTTTTTTTTTTTGTTTTTTTAATGATCTAGCTACTTAAAATGTCACCTACTATTAATAAAATGAAATAAGTCAATCAGAGAAAGACAAATATCATATGATCTCACTCATATGTGGAATTTAAGAAACAAAGCAGAAGATCATAGGGAAGGAGGAAAAAATAAAATAAGACAAAATCAGAGAGGAAAACAAATCATAAAGGACTCAACTATAGGCAACAAACAGAGTTGCTGGAGGGGATAAGGATTGGGGGGATAGGGTAACTGGGTGACAGGCATTAAGGAGGGCATATGATTTAATGAACACTGGATGTTATATGCAAATAATGATTCACTGAACTCTACCTCTGAACCTAATGATACATTATATGTTAATTAATTGAATTTAAATTTTTTAAATGAAAAAAAAACTTTAATAAAATGTCACCTGAACATACACACATAGTGTTATTTTCTAATGTTCCTAAGTACAAGAAGGCTGTGATGTGCCTCAGAGACAACACGTATACTTGATAAAGCTTCTTTCAGTTATGAATTATAGTGCTGTTGGCCATGAGTTCAATGTTAATGAATAAATAACATATATTCAAGTTTCTTTAAACAAACACATGCAAAGAAGGGTTATATATTGATTGGTTGATAAAAATGCTGTGACCAGAGGCTCTAAGGAACTTCATTCCTCTACCTTTTCTAGGAGCAATGGCTATATATTTGTTAATTTACTGTTGGTGGTGGCTTTATAGAGCATAACTATAACTACCAAAAATAATGAAAAAATGTGTTTAAAAAACACACGGGTGTCAAAAAAATTGAACTGGATTTGAATGCTGACTTTAGCATGTACTAGGCAATTATATTTGAGATCCTTTGTTTCCCTACCTATAAAATGGAAATAGCAAAACTTGCCTTATCTCACAAAGTATTTATAAGGCCCAAATCACATCCCATATCACACCAATTGCTCTCTCTCTCTCTCTCTCTCTCTCTGACAAATAAATAAAATCTTAAAAAAATAAATATTTATACTGTGATCAAAGAGAAGTTGGAGGGGGTCTTTTTTTTTTAATTTTATTTTATTTATGGTAGTCACAGAGAGAGAGAGAGAGAGAGAGAGAGGCAGAGACACAGGCAGAGGGAGAAGCAGGCTCCAAGCACCAGGAGCCGGATGTGGGATTCGATCCCGGTTCTCCAGGATCGCGCCCTGGGCCAAAGGCAGGCACCAAACTGCTGCGCCACCCAGGGATCCCCGAGGGGGTCTTTCATGAGGAGGTGAACTGGGCTGACATATGGGGGGAGAAGTCAAAACCACAGGTAACCCAGGGAAGAGAAGAACACTGCTGGTTGAGGAAGCCGTACTGAGAAGCACTGCCTCAGGGGAAAGGCTACAGAGTAAGTAGGGGTAACTGAAAGAAGAATGCCCTGGTAGAGTTCAGATGGCATAGAGGAGTATGATATGCTAGGCCTAGAGAGGCACAATGAAGTTTGAGCTGTTAGAGTCTACAACTAAACTAAAAAAAAATAAATAATAAATAATAAATAATAAAAAGAAGAAATGTCTTCATCTCACAAGCCATGGGAGGTCTTTGAAGGTTTGAATAAGAAGGCTGGAATGATGAGATTTGGGTTTTGGACAGATTGTTTATATCACAAGATGAGGAATGGATTGGATAATGGCCAGCATGGGGACAGATCATTGTTTAGAGGTGATAATGGTGGATCAGAGAAGAAATGATAAGGTAAATTCTGGTGGAGATGAAAAGTGGAAGACTTGAGAGATTCAAATATTTGACGATAGCAACTGCTCTGGAAGGCAATTATTACAATTTTGTTGTTGAAGAAATTCAGTCTACAGAGGTTAAATGAGTGTTCTGTGATTACAGAGTGAGACAGAAAAAGAGTAAGAATTAGAACCCAGATATTGTGACTTGATCATTATAAGACTTCTAAATCCCTTCATGGAAGATCCTAAAGTTAGGAAGTAGATGAGAGGGTAAATTTCCTCTCATCCCCCATCTTACTCTCACTCCTTGTGGAGGCCGAGAAAATTAAGGCCATTCCACTTTAAGTTCAGCGTTAGCACAAGTCCCCAATGCCCAGGCCCCTGTGAATAAGAGCTGAAATTCACATTACTTCAGTTATAGGAAAAAAACAGCTTACAAGCTTAACGTCCTAGAAAGCCCCATATTAGAATGAGAACAGAACCCAAGCCAGGGGCAGGAAGCCCCATATTAGAATGAGAACAGAGCTCAATGCCCTTGAAAGCTCCATATCGGAATGTAAACAGAACTTGAGAAATTCCTCTACCCTTCCTGGAGGTCCCCTAGACCAGCCCATAAAACTAAGCTGAAACCCACCCCGGGGGTCCAAGTCCCTGCTGCACTATGTCAGATATCTGGGGATCCCTGGGTGGTGCAGTGGTTTAGCGCCTGCCTTTGGCCCAGGGCGCGATCCTGGAGACCCGGGATCAAATCCCACGTCGGGCTCCCGGTGCATGGAGCCTGCTTCTCCCTCTGCCTGTGTCTCAGCCTCTTTCTCTCTCTCTCTGTGACTATCATAAATAAATATATAAATAAATAAATAATGAAGGAACAAGAAAGACCTTACTTACCAATATTTGGAGAGAATTAACAAAGACTCAGTTCAAGACTCAAGTTTGGAATAGCTTCAGTGAATTTTGCATGGCAGAGAAAGTCATTTTTAGGCTGTGTTTGTGTTTTATTTGGTTTTACTTTTATTTTTTTGACAGATTCTGAAGAAATGACAGTAAGGGAAGGTGGCTGAAAACAGAGCATCATGAGATAAGGAAACGTACATTCAGAGAGAAAAGATTTTTTCAGCTCATGTGAAAATGAAATTTTAGACACAAGAGGAATTTGAGGTTTTAAAAAATGGCGGAACAGGTAATTTCATACATATTTCCATTTAAATTTCTTTTTTATTTTAGACTTCCAGAAATATTGTAAAGGTAGTACAGAAAGTCTCCATATATCCAACACCCATCTTCATCTAATGTTAATAGCCTGCATTATCATGATAATGGTTGTGACTCATCAAAGCTAAGAAATTAACATGGTACAATACTGTAAGTAAATGCACACATTGTTTAGATTGGCCCAAATTACACTAATGTTGATTATCTCTTCCAAGATTTAATTGCCCTGTTCTCTTAGTCTTTCCCAGTCTGGGACAGATACTCATGGAGAAAATTGTTTTTCATACCCTTTATACTTTGGAAACATTCTGGTTAGGGATTTTATAGAATGTCCCTCAATATGGATTTGTTTGATATTTTCTCATCATCCGAATGGAAGTTATAAATTTTGGTAAAAACACCATAGAGATGTTGTTTCCTTCCTATCACAGCAAATTTGGGGTGTATGATAGCACTATGTATCATTATTGGGGATGTTAATGGTAACCTCTTGTTTAAGATGATGTCTATCAGGTTTCTCCAGTGTAAAGTCCAGTGTAAAGTTAGTCTTTTTACTTTTCCATACTCTATACAATGAGTGACTCCAAAGTGTAGCTCACCTTCAAGGAATGAGAAATTAAGCTTTGCCTCTTGGGGGGGGGGGAATTATATATATATTATATATATATATATATATATATATATATATATATATATATATATGTTAAAATCACCAGAGTAGTTAATAAATATTTTGGGGAAAACATTGAGACTTTACAAATATCTTGTCTCTCTTTAAACTTTCACCCACCATGATTTGTGTTTGTCGTGGATCTTGCCTGCAGCAATGCTTGCTGTGGCATTCTAAAAGTGGGTTTTTATTTCCCTTAGTCCTCCCATATTTATTAATTATAATTCTGTAGGGAATACCCATTGGAAGATTCTTTGCTCTCTGATTTACTGTGTAAAAATTGTATGAACAACCTATTATTTTCAGAACTTTTCTAACTGGAATTGATACAGACAAACCTTCCCCTATTGAAATTTATATGGAATAAGCATGGTCCTAGTTTCATTAACAAGGCTGGGCAAAAAAATACTGTCTCCCAAATGGCAAGTGCTAAACTGTTGTTGTTTCTGCAGTGAATGGGTGGGGCGGCAGAGAGAACAAACATACTAATAAAGTGGCGAAATCACCCAAGATGTTGCTTTCCTCTCATTTGTTGCCATTGCATTGTGAAGGGGCATCATGTGGCCAACTTGTGAAAAGCAACTGAAGTGGCATAAGGACAAACTTTAGTGCACTGTACCTGGTTAATGCAGCCAAAGAATTCTTAAGGACAATAATAAAAAGATGAATGCCCAACCCAGGAGGAGAAAAAAGTAGGGAAAAAAGTGGGTGGCTAGTAAAAGAAGCATACAAAAGTAACAATAACAACAAAGCACAAGAATATATCTAGGTAGTCATGCAATTTCCTGTTTTAATTAAAATTGTTTTTTTCTCTCCACTCTGAATGAATTGGGAAATAGTTGTGTTGGAATAACAATTATTTTTCTCTGAGAATGATGTATTAGGATGAATATTTTTATTCACCAGAATTCTAGAAGGGTTGTTCATTCTGGGGGTGAAGTGAAGGAGTCCCAGAAAGGATTAAGAAGGCCTCTGTGCAGAGTGTACAGGTTTTTATCAGGGCCTATAATGCCTCTGTGATGGAATGGATGAGCAGTGTACAGACTGGGATGCCATGTGGTGGGAGTCTATGAAGAGACAGGGGCATAGAAAAGACGAAGAGATGTCTAAAAAGTCACAAGATTTTCTGATACTCTGTAGAGAATCTATGGGTTTCTTCAAGGAATACTAAAATAAAGCTTTATATTACTTTAGACTTCTCAAGATGATGATCTGACCATTTCTTTGAGTGCAACTTTGTTTCAAAGACTTGCTCAGAAAAACCAAACAAACAAACAAAAAAATAAAACAAAAAACTCTCCCAAAAAACTGCAAACAATCCCATTTTATGTGGGCTATACAAAGATGAGTTTTCCCAAGAACCCAATATGGTCCCCAAGAGCTCACAATAAATTAGGTCCCATTTTATTTATCCGTAATCATTTTCTACTACTTCCTAGTATGGCTATCCAATCCCAATATGTTGGTTTCCTGAGGATTCTTTTACAAATACCATTTCCTTTTTGAGATACTCTTTTCTGGTTTTTTGGTAATTCAAGTTTTAAATATTCCTCAGAGAGGCTGTAAACATCATAAAAGCAGACCGTTTTCCTTGTCTTTGTAATCTCTTGCAGTGACTAGGAAAAGGCCTGGTGCAGAATGGTCACAATAACTGCATAAATTCAACCCAAACTTAGTTTTCCTCCCGAGGACTGTTTTTTTTTTAAACAATAACCCATGTTGTTTAATTTTATTCTTTGAATTTGTAGAGAATTTGAGTTTGCATGAATTTTTTCTGCCCATATAAATTAATTGATGATTGGAAATATATTGTCTATATCCCATTATAAAGTTAGTAACTAAATAAGTAGTGTTGGATATAGCACCTGTCACCTAATAACTATGTACTTTTTAAAAAATGGCTGAATAAACATAATAGACTCTTAGGCAATACTTGTTTACTTGACTTGGAAAGAACACAGATATGGGATGTGTTCAAATAGGTCATAAAAGAGAAATATTAGGATATCTTAGCATTCAAATGTTAACACAGCTAAGTTCTTTTTTTTCTCACTTTGTGGTTCTTCAATATGACAACATTTCCTCTCCTTATATGTAGATTTTGAAACTGTTGCAACAAATTCTATGAGTCATGAAAATTATGAGGCATGACTCCATAAATATCATTAAAGGAAAGCAGTTGTGAATTTTAGATACCTTTGCATAATACTGTATAAAGAATGGACTCCTTTCTCTTCCTCTTCTACATCTTATTTCTCACAAACTCTGTTAATTCTCCTTCATTTTTTCCCCATTCCTTCTACCCATGTTTATTTTTGGAGCTCTCATTAGATTACTTAAACAGCACTTTCACTAGATTTTCTGCCTCTAGTCTTATGGATTTTCCTTTCTGGAACCAGACTTTGCCTCCTATAAAGCAAATCTACTCACGTTAACTCCCTGATTATGTTCCCATGTTCACCCATTGTTCTCAGATAAAATCATTCCAAGTCCATGAATATAAGTTCAACATTTACTTAGAAACAGAAAAGATCTGTTTGCTTATTAGTTCAAGAGATATTTACTGAGCAACTACTATATCCCAGGAACTGCCAGGCAAATTAATTTACCTCTATCAGAGGACTTAGAGTCTAATTGTTTGGATCTGAATTGGGATGATTACCACTTATGAGTAATGTGACCTCGGGATAATGTCATCAGTCAGTTTTCTTACAATAGTACTTACCTCATTGTGTAGTTGTGAGGATTAAATGACAAAATCCATGTGGAATACTTAGTGTCATTCCTGATACATAGGAAGCTATTAAATTAATATTACCTATTATTGTTTAAGAAACAGAATTGTCCAAAATCAATTGCAAAGAATGAAGTATACATATACACGTTTTATTTCGAGTAAACAACAAAAGAGGTGATTGAATTCAACTAAATATTTCCATTTAGTAATCCATAAAGTGATAAAAATAGGAAATATAAAATATTTAAAACTATATGTACCTAAACATAATTTTTATGTATTATGTATGCCCCAAAGTGATGAAATATAGATTGAAATTATTTTCTATCTGCAGAAGTGAGAAAATAAAACAGAACAGAACAAAACGTTCTGACTACGGCTTCACACATTTGATCTTATGAAGAAATTAAAAAGTGTATTTGGCCATATTAAATAGCTATGACCCATTGCTCAAATGAGAGCCAAGACTATCAAACTTCATAGAACCATAGTCTTAGGAGAGCCCAAGCATAATCAATGTAGTACCAACAAATTGTTTCTATAGTTGCCCCCATGGTAATTATTCTCCCTACTCCCATAGAGTTCGGTGGAAGAGACAAGTTGAGTTCTCATCTGATGATGAGAATTTCTCTTATCTCTCCAATATAGTCTCCCTTTTCTTTCACCTGCTATTGCATTATCTCAAACAGACATTGTTTCTCTCTTGGATTTTTTTACAGAAGTCTTCCCACTGAAGTTTTTGTTTCTTAGTCTCTTCTCTCTGTATTAAACTCTCCATTGATGGCAGGGGGATTTTTTAATGCAGTCCTAAGTCACATGCCTGCTTTAATACCTTCAGGGGCCTTCTACTGTCTTTGGGAGGAAATCTCAGTTCTTCTAATAAAGCATGAGTCACTCATAATTTGGCTCTGATGACTGGCCACCTGCATATCTCACCGCTGCCATTTCGTATTGATGTTACAATCTTTAAATAATTTTCAGGTTGCCAAACTTCCCTTGATATTTGATATCTTACCCCTCTCTCCTATTCTGTGTTTTTTTTTTTTTCTCTGCCTGGGAAGAAAAAAAAATTATATATATATACTTGTTTCAAGATTAAACTTTTACAGTGATCTCCTTTTATGACTCCATTCTTAGTTAAAGTGACTATGTGTCTCTAAAGTGTGAGAGGGAAATGTTTTTGAATAGGTTTTATGACTTTATCCCTGCAAGTATAATTGAATTGTCCCTGGGAAAAAGGATATGGGTATGTATGTGCACATATGTACATTAAAGAAGTAAACATAAAGTAGGGTTATATTCCCATATTCCCAAGAAATCTTAGGTTGCATTTCCTCATCTTTAATATTAAAATGTGTAAATCCAGCCATAGAAAAGATCAAATGAGCCCATGCATCTCAAGTGCTCCGCCTAGAACCTGAAACATAGTAGGCTTTTGGCAAATAGCATCTTCCCCCGCACTTAAGCTCTCCACCCAATGGGAAGGTCTTTTGACTAATTTGAATTTAAAATAAAGACAATTAAATAAAACCATGACCAAGTGGAAATGGCCATGTCTAGTAGCAAAACAAAATAACTTTAATGGGCACAATTTGAACACATTTTTGCTCACGCTAAAGAAAATGTGACCTTATTTTGTATAAATTCCACACTTTAACTTGGTAGACTCATCCTGTGGTCAGTTGTTGGTGGGATTTGGGGACAAAGTACCTTTAAACTTTCCCTTTCTGTTTCCTGTTTCCTTCAAGTTTAAATAGTCTCTTTTAAATAAATGCCTTAAGAAGGTATCCAGATGCTTTGGGTTTATGTGGACTCATCATTAGGGGCCAAGTCTCAAGTCCTCATATTGTTCCTATGCTTTTCTCCAGACCTCTGCTTTCTCTGTGATAGTCATCTCTAGACTGATCTCTGGTTCTATTACTCTGCTAACTTCTGAAATGCAGCTGATTGGTGTGTGGCTTGTTCTCTTGAATCAGAGTACAGTGGCATTCCCTTACTTTAGTAGCTGATCCTTTGCATTTACAGAAGCATCTATTCAGCAAGCTTCTTTTTTTCAGGCTATGTCTGGGCTGGCCACAAGTAGCTTTTGTGGCAGGGCCATTTGTTCCTTGCCACAGTGGAGTCATGTTAGGTATGCTAGTTTTTAATTTTTACAATTTATTTACCCCTATGGCACTCCCATATCACATAGGATTCTTTTCCATCTCATGGAAGGTGAGAGTGTTGGTTCTCTCTAATGTGCTATGGTGTTACTTTTTACTCCAGGACAGTTACCCTGAATTAACAGAGAACCATCTGCAGGTCAGTCTTCCAAATGAGGATCCCAACAAAATCATCTTTTGTTTCTGGCTTTTACCATCTCCTATCAAATTACACACACCAAACACACACACACACACACACACACGCACACACACTTCTCAGGGATTCTGGTACAGTGAAAGGAATTGAGAACACTCATGGTAGAGTGCTTGCATTAAATAACTCCATCTCCCATATTCCTCCCATGTTCCATGATACTATCAATCTTCTACTTCCTATAGCTATTAGGTAGGATTATATATCCTTCTCTCTGATGTGGGAAGTAGAAGAGGAAAGTGCTAGGCTTGGCTTCAATGAAGGATGAGATGCAGGAAGATAAATTATTTCATTGATAATGCAACACCGTTGGATGGCATTTGAAATCTATTATCCCTTGTTACATACATGTGTAAGGTAGAGGAACAGAGTGCAGGTTATAAAAAGAAGACCATGTGATTGTATAGCAAGCCTTCAGATATTAATGGCATATGGGGAATAGTACTACCATTGGTTTAGTTATTAATCTTCCATTCTAGTTCAAACTGCAAACACTAACCATCTCAAAATCAACCAATCAATAAACAAGCAAGCATATAAACAGTCAACTTAGTATTTTTCCCGATATTTTATAAGATTCTTTTAGCTAGCCTACCAATGGATAAAAAATATAGGCCCATATGAAGAATAAGCCCTTGTATTATTTTACAAGCTACTTTTTATTATGTATGGTACACAGCTACAAAAGGTCACAGAACTAATTAGTGGCAGGTTTATGACAAAAATCCAATGCTCTTGATTCACTAACCTATATTCTTTTATCTAGGTAAATTTGTGACTACTTTCTCTTTATTTTTTTCAATTTCACTATATATAGGTTAGAATTTAATTTCATTAAACATCAACATACTTGACTGCCTGTACACTGGACTTTATCTATTTGAGACTCTAGTTCCAATTAGATAAGGCTTCTACAGTGAAGTCCTAGAAAATTTTATTTATGTCTTCTCATTTAAAAATAGTAGTGGCAAATAAAACAATATAGTCTTTGTGACTTATATATGTTTGTTCTTTTAAAGAACAATTTAACAAATAATTTAATAATCACCTATCTTCTACAAACTCAGTGACCTTTAGATATTTTTTCATAATTATATAGGATGATAATATGTACTTTCTTTGGATTTTAGCACTGGTATGGCAATTTTAAAAGTTTATTTAATAGCATGTTATTGAGTTTCAAAACATATGTAGTATATTTATTTTGAAATAAAAACAAGTTATTTGCACATATTTGTATGGACTGATCATAGGTAATAGAAAGTAAAAGGCAATATTCATGTTACCATATGTAGGATCTTATATGTACAAAAAAGAAAAAAAGATGAAAAGAAAGGAAAAGAAAAACTGTCTGATGTTGTTGAATTAAATTAGAATATAATTATTACTTCATGTCTTCACAAAAGACATTTTGTAACATTTAAAATTTCTGCTAATTGCACAAGGTACATTATCATGCAAAAGAATGTTAGTGAAGGTTGAAAAGGACAAACCAACTATTCTCGTACATCACCATAATTATGCAGCCCCATGTTCGAACAATTACATTTATGTAGACCCACTGTTAAAATCAATGTTACTTGTACAGCTAGTCCTTAATCAATGAAATCAGTCAATTTACCATGGTCACATCCTTCTTCTTAATTAAGACAGTGATATCTCTGGAGCGCAGGGTCTCAAAGAGATAAATAAGTACAGAGGTTGAGAAATGTCAAAGAGGTGACTCCCCGATTTTACTCCTGACGAACTTGGAAGGAATTAAGACAGTTCCTTCAGTTCAGGGAAGCAGCACAATCTTCTAAAGAGATGGCTTAGCATTCATTAAGAAAAGAGCAGGTAGTAGTGTCTGACAGGAATAGCACTAATGAGCAAAGAAGGTTTTCAACATGCATATCCTTCATAGTCATACGCTGAATTATGAAGGTTGTGCCACCTAAGCCAATTTTAATTAGAATGAGCATGGACCTCTTTGGACAGTTAGCCTTTCTTTCCAAAATCCATTTCAATATGGTGTCATTTTGTTGTCATAATCAAAATGGCAAAGTGATGGAATAACCTACTTAAAATGTCTGTGGTGTTAAAGCAGATATGGCAAACATCCTCTAATGACACATGTAATAAGGGTATTACCTGGAGGACGTTGACAGTACACTCTGTGTTGTCATTGGAGCAGAATAATGATAGAGGTGACAACAGAGGCCTTCAAAGATCCAGTTTCACCTCTCTGTCCCACCAATGGACTGTAAAAGTATCATTTATTGAGAAAAAAATAAAAGAAAAAACAGCTCTATTAAAAATAGCAAATGTAGACGTATCAAATAGATTTTTTTTATTTCACAAGGCATACTATCTCTGTACTTTCTGGCTGGTATTAGCCATCTCCTGTTAACCTAAGAGAAGCTCTCGTCAGACCACATGAAAACAAATGAAAGAAAAACAATAAATAAATATATAGCATTAATGCATTTCCCTAAAAATATATATGATAATTTTTCTAACAAATCTAGTATAAGTTTATCTCTATAAATGAGATGATTATTCAAGTATTTATGGAAAAATAATTTAAAATACAAACTTTGTAACCCAGGCATGATTATATAAATATGAACACAAAGAAATGATAATCTGTTTTATGTTTTCCTGGTAGTAAATAACACATTGCAGAATTATGTGAGACAATTAATGTATAATGATGCCACAAATTTGAACAAGTACTTTCTATCATACTTATCCACCAATATTAACTGAATATATGCTGAAAATTTTTTATCAATAAATATCATTACCGTAAGTTTTCTTTCTCTTTGTCTCTCATGTTTCATATTTGAATAAATGCATACATTTTTAAATGCATAAAATTGGTTGCTTTTATAAAAGGAAAAATATACTTACACCAATCAGTCTTTCTATAAAGGCTTTTTCTTTTTAATTTTATAACAAAAAGAAAGTGACTGTAAAATCAGAAAACTTATAACAATTTTTTTTAATGCTTATGTTAGTTTGGTTTCAAACCAAACTAAGTTTGATCAAAAGTTATTTCTTATATCATGCAAATTTTAATGACAATTCAGTTGTGTGTCATTAAATGCCTGGGGAAAAAATTACTAGGAGTGTCATTCTCTCTGCTAGCATCAAAAATCAGTCATAGAGAAAGAACCCAACCAGTTAAAAAGTAATGATATCAACATGGATTATATACAAACTCAAATGACCTTGTATATGTATATAAAAATCTAAGTAGTGAAAGGGTAGTCAGTGCCTAAGATATTTACCTAGTAGGAGACCCATACTCCTAGGACAACTCTGATAGAAGCTACTAAGAGGCACAAAAAGTAGGAAAGATTTGAGTGCATTCAGTAGAGTGCACTTGAATGGAAAGAAGTAAAAAAAAAAAAAAAAAAAAAAGCAAAAGATTTAGCGGTTTGAGAGTCAGTGATTAAATAACTTATAAATTGTGAACATCAGTAAAAGCAATACTTTTTGTAATTCTAATCTAGTTATATTTTTCATTCATTATGATCTTCATGGTAAAGATATGGAGTCAATGATAAAGTAAGCTATTTTACATTTAAATTTCTTAATCTCAGCCTGAGTCGAAAAACTTTACTGTCCATTGTCAATTACATATATCAAGTTGGGATCAACTAAATAGGTAGAGCTGGCTCTAAAGACTTTCTGTGTAGCCATCAGCCATGTGGAAAGAAAAAAAGAAAATTCTAGTCTTAGAACATGCTGAGAGCTGAAAACTTAATTCTGAAAAAAGAGAAAAAATATAATTTGTGTTCATATATATGTATATATATGTATATACACACACACTTCTGTACTTAGACTTTTAAAGCTAGACTCTGATAAATAACCCATCTCTACTCACCTTTACCATCTAGCAATGGAGATAGACCCGTATTATTTATTAATTTGTAGAAGATGCTAAGAGTCTATGAGAGGAAGCATATGAAGATGTTGCTCTACTACACAAGGAAAGGCCTATTAAATTGTCAATGAGGCACATTTGTGTTAATAATAAATTCATATTTAAATAAATAGTTAAAATGCATAGTTAAGTAGAGAGCAAATTATATGCTTTTATAAGGTTTAGAGATAGCTTCATGTTTAATAGCTAGATTTATAATTTTCACAAAAAGAGATTAGATAAACCAGTTTATGGACTTTGGGCCCTACTGTGCTTATATAATTTCTGAACCCAACTGAAAATGTAACTTCTGGAATACTTCTTTAGGTTGGCAGGCATTTTAACTTTCTGTAATAGATTTTTCTCCTAATACAAATAGAACCATCATAAAACAAATAACCAGAAAACTATGATTATTATGTATATATACATGATATAATTGAAAAATATTTATTTGATTCTATGACTAATCAATCCCATTACAAAGGAGGAGAAGTTGTTTTAAGGCCACTCAAGAAATGTTTGAGGGAAGACAAAGTCATGTTAGGCAGAAGGGAAGAGAAACACAACCCCTAGACTCCACACTAACGAATCATTTTTGGCTAAGGGATGTAGCAATCATGGGCAAAGTTTGTGGCCATGCTGGAAGGGAATCCTGTTGGGCCACTGCAATTAAAAAAAAATGAAGCTTTTATTATATAGTATTCCAGGCTGCTGGATAAGTCCCCTAAATCTTCCCCACCACAAAAATGACAGTTCCTAAGAAAGCCATACATTTCTGTTCTGTAGCAGCTTTAGTCCTGGACAGGCAGGAAAATGATATTCCCTCTCTCCCTAAGGAGTCTGCTTAGCAGGACTCCTGCCTGCCAGGAGAAGAGAGCTGATTATTTCCATCCATCTCCTTTCTCTTTTTTTCATCCTGTTTTCTTTTTAGTAAATGCACTTGAGGAGTCATTGATTTTTTTTTTTTTTTTTGTGAATGCGGAATACAGTACAATAGCATTGTATCACCTGGTACTTTAACACCAAATTCACTTACATTGTATTTCTCTCTGGATAAACTCTTCTTCCTTCCTCCATTATTACAATGTTGGATGTGTACATTTTTACTGAGGATCTTTATCTAAAGACAATAAGTCAGATTAGAATAATCTAAGGATAATATTGAAACAGATGCTGACAGTACAAAATGGTTGACTAATAATAACATGAACACTTGCTGAGTAATCTCAAATCACTTGATGATAACTCATGGTCACAATGAACCAATTATATGCACAAGTAAAAGGAAACTAATGGTCATACTTTTTTCATTTAAAATCTATTACATGGCAAGAAATGATTATCAGTAGCAAAGAAATATAAAAAATTCAGTGATTCAAAAGCTAATCTACATAAAAATAAAGAGGTAAGAAATGTATTTTATAAATGTATTACCTTTTGTGTGGGGCCATAATACAAAAGAAGGTGAAACTATGGAATTACTTAAGAACAACATTGAAGTAGATTAAACATATCAATTTTGTTCTGTTTTAGAGACAAGTAAACATAAACAGCTTCTTTCTAAATATTCTTTAGTATTGAAATATTAAAGAGATAATTTTCTAACTGTAAATTTGATGACTTAAGTGAATTAGTGAATCTTTCAAACACATCTTAATCATTAGAGGTAATAAAAGTTCACCACAATGTTTTAAGTCTTCCAAAAGCAATCTTCATCACTGGCCTTTATCATGTTTCTCTGAATTTTCTTATCGGTAATATCTTCCCATTGCTGTCACTAAAGGAATGGTTGTTACACTGATTCTAAAAAATGAATGCAATATTCCTCATTACATATAGAATTTAGAATTTTATATGAATTCTTAATTCAAATAGAAGACACATTAAAATTCATAAGCATTATGATACGATACACTAACAGATTCAGGGGGTACACAGGTTATGGAATCAAAGAGGTCGAGTTTGGAATGAGGAGCCAGCTTCCTTTTGACCAGCTTTATGACCTCAAACTCACTTTCACTGGCTCTAAGGTGACTTTCTAGTCTGTGTAGTGGAGATAATGCCTTTCAAGATAGTTGTGAGGGTCAATGAGATGGATGTCAGAAAAATTCATGGTGCAGTAGGTGCTCAGTAAAGGGTTGAATCGATTTGCAGGAATGTAGCAAAATTATTGTGAAAAGTCATTGGTTGATGTTAGAGATTTGAACAAGTAAATATTGTTGAATAATTATTCTTCAATAATTAAATAATGAATATTTATACAATTGGAAGATCTCTTTTAAGTTCTTGTTTGTAGAACCTGTTTACCCAATAAACAGGAAAATACTTTTTATAGATTAACCTGAATTTCTGAATTATCAGAAATCCTGAATTATCAAGAATCAAAACAATGCATTTTAAAACTAAATTCCTCATTCAGATAGCAAATTAAAGTCATTGTGGAAAGTAAAGAAAAGATTAAAATGTATTTTCAAAGCACTATGGTGTTCAGAATGGTGCCTGAGTGCATTCAGCTATCTTTGGTGAAGATAAAGAATAATACAAGTAAAATATATAATACACTTGTTTATATAAAATTCCTATAATGTATTGACAAGCTTTTAAAAAATCAAAAACACTCTCTATCATAAAAGATAAAGAATGAAACAGGCTGAATACACTTAAAGATGAGAAAGATTTTTGAGAGTCAGATTCAGTATTATGTTTAACTATTCTAAATCTATTTGCTTCGGTATTCAGAAGCTTTTGTGATAGGATCAGAAACTGTGAAATGGAAATTGTAGTGATTTAATATTTGGAAAAATTATAATAAATGTAAAAAATAGTCAGGAGATGTTTTCACAGTGCTTTCTGCAAAGAAAGAGAATTAAGAAGAAAAGCCAGAAAGCTTCAGGGATTAGAGAAGATATTTTCTAAGTTTGAAAGCAGATGTTGTACCATATGTGCTTACCTGTTCTCTTTTTATTCACTTTGGCTGGATCATTACCAACCTGTCTTGTTTTTAATCCAGTAGAATCACTGACTGAATAACCAATTATTTCACCTCTTTATAATGCAGCTAACTATGACACAATGTTCTTGGAATAGATTATAGGCAAGAGAAGGGAAATAATAAATTAAAAACTAAGATAAACACAATAGTGAATTTTCAATTTCATCATATTGTAAGATAATTTTAAAAACAAAAAAAAACAAGAAATTTTTTGCACTTCTCTATTTTACCTTGTATACACTAAGAGTGATATTTAATTCTTTAAATAAAAGGCCTCACATAAATTGTCTCGTGTACACATGTGATGCACTTATAAGATTCATGTAGACAAGTGTTAAAAATCCAATAAGTGCTTATTAAAAGTATTTGAAAGCAACAGACTTTTTCACTTTTTAAAAACTACTTGTGCTAGAGAATAAGCTCAGGAAATAGTCATGTCACAGTATCCATCTAAAATAGATCTGAACCATTTTGCCAGAAGATAAATCATTTCAAGGGACTTTACATAAAAAGACCCAAACACAAGCAAAACACTCTGTAGAAAACACATGTGAAACAATTCTTTCAGGTTTTTGTAATAAGTGTTTATAATAAAAAATAAAATGCATGTATAAAAATAGGCAATAAGTATATAGTTTAATAAGTGCATGTGTAATCAAATTAACCAACAGAACATTAACATCAGCCCATAGTCTTCCTTGAGCTTCTTTCCAGTTACCACCTGCCCCTAATTTAATCTGCTTTTTGAATGTGACAGAAATGGAATCACAGATTATATACTCTTGGTATCTTTTTTATTCAAAATTATTATTTTTTAAAGTTAAAATTCTTCCACGATTCCTCCAAATGTCTCAATTCATCAATATTTAAGAAATTAGATTGAAGATTTTGGGGTCTTTAGCAGTTTTGTATATTCAGGAAACCTCCCCTTTTAAAAATAATTATCTCATGAAATGTAAGTAATTTCAGCTGTTTCTTCAACTTAAAATAAGTATAGACCTTTTACATATAAAATGAAGGCTAATTAATCTGAAGATTCAAACATTTTTTTGAAATATTTCGAATATGAATAAAATATAAAAGCCACATAAGAGATGTTTGAAAACATGAAACAGACCAACTATTAAAATTAGTTGATGATAAAAACAAGGAGAATCAAAAATAATAGATATTTCTCTAACCTGATGGTTCTCAACATGTGACCCATGGTCCAAGAGCAGCACCTTTACCTGGAGCTTGTTAAAAATGGAAAGATTTTTTTTTTTAAAGATTTTATTTATTTATTCATGAGAGACCCACAGAGAGGTAGAGACAGAGGCAGAGGGAGAAACAGGCTCCCTGTGGGGACCCTGATGCGAGACTCAATCCCAGAACCCGGCATCATGACTTGAGCCAAAGGCAGATGCTCAAACACTGAACCACCCAGGCATCTCAAAAATGGAAAGTTTCGAGTCCCATTCTAAATTCTGAATCTGGGAGTAGCTACTCAGCCTTTCAGGTGTTTCTGGTACATATTATCATTTTAAGAAGCAAATGCTTCTATTCTGCAACCTTCAACTCATCAGATATTTTTGCTTCCATCTGCGTTTTTTTCTTAAAATTATTTCCTTTTTTTTTCCTTAAAATTATTTCTAATCAACACTTCCAAAAACTAGACTAACCTTCTGTGACTGTGGGCTCCTTAAACTGACTTTGTGGTATCATGTTGTTTTTTTGTTTTTGTTTTTCTTTTTGTTTTTCTTTTTGTTTTTGTTTTTCAGTTATACCTTCAGGTACCATTGTCCTTAGGGTCTTATTTCATTCATCTAATAAGTATGTATTGCTTTCCTTCTATGTGACACTCACTATGTGTATTTGTTTTCTATGGCTCTTGTAACAAACTGTAATAAATTTCATGGCTTAAAACAACTCAAAGTCACTCTCTTAAATTTCTGGAAATTCTAAGTCCAAAATCAATGGGCTGAAGTCAAGGTATCAACAGGGCTAGTTTCTTCTGGAGGCTCTGAGTGGAATCTACTTTCTGTCTGTTTCAGGTTCTGAAGGTAGCTTATATTCCTTGTCTCACAGATTCTTTCTTAAATCATCTCAACTCTTGCCTCCATCATGCCACATTTCCCATTCATGCTTTGATACTGCTGCACCCCTGGTTTAAGAACCTTTGTGATTTCAGTGAGCCATTAGATAATCCAAGATTATCTGTCCAACACAAAATCCTTAACTTAATTATACCTGTAAAGCCTCTTTGCCACCTAAGTTTTTACAGGTCCTGGGAATTAGGATATGAACATCTTTGTGGGAGTCACTGTTCTAATCTACCATACTTGCAAGTGAATATGTTCTAGAGAGCAAGATGGACCTTGACAGGATATATGACAAACACTCTCCTCTTCAATCCATTATAAAACTTTGCAAAGCAATACTGACAAGTTAATTTTAATGAGGCTAAACTTTAATTAAATTACGATCTTGAGAAGAGCTAGAAAAATTAATACATTTTTAATTCATTTTACTAATATGTGCCAGATATTGTTTGTGTGGTGCTTAAAGTCTAGTGAGGTGAGGTATACAGAGGGAGATTACAACGCGAGTGAAAAATGCCATTCGAGAAAATACAGTGAAGGTACACAAAGCAGTGTGTGGTTTTCTATAAGACTCAGTGAGCATGAGCCTGAGGGAAGTGAATGCTTAGCTATAATCTGAAACATTAGTATGTGTTGTGGGAGCATTCAAACAATTGGAACAGTTTGTTGCAGAAGTCTTAATACTGGGAATCAGAGTGTGCTCTAAGGATTTTAAGTGCTTACATGAACTGAGGTTATTAGATAGAGTGGGAAGTGGGGGAAATGACATGAAAATAAGCAGCTGTCATCAAAAATGGCCCCAGTAAAATAAATGAAGTGTGAATTAAACTGAGGACTAAGATGCAAATTGAAGCATGGAGATGATATCTGCATTATTGAAGGTAACTTTCACTACTATATGAAGAGAAGATTGAAATGTGGCAAATCCAGATGTGGATGGACATTGGGGATAATCTAAATGAGAGGTAAAAGAAGTTTGGACTACCATGAGAATGAGGAAAAGAGGACAAAGTTCATGGAAAAGAAATATCCATTGACTACTAGAATTGCCAGCTTTCATGTCGGGTGAACTCTATGAAGAAGAAATGCCAAAGGGAAAGCATAGATTTCTTGAGTAAGTGTCTGACTGAATATATGATGATGTTATTGATCAATATATAAAAGCAGGGTGAAGGACAATATTGGGGAGAGAAGACAGCATCATGTATGTTAACTGTACAGTTGTACTTGGACAATTGTCTAAGTAAAATACTTTTTAATTATTAGTCCTCCTTAACCTCTCTGCTGGAACTCTTTTATATTTTGTATTTTGTATATAAATATATTTTATATTTTGTACTTTTTCCTTTGTTCTTTCATTTTATTGATTAATTCCTGCATTTTGAAATTTAAGTACAAATACTGAAATGTAAGTTTCTTGAGAGCAGTATCCAGCATATTTGTAATTCCACAATCCCTAGCTTAGAATTTTATACCTAATAGGTAATGGATGTTTAAGTACATAATCTTATTTTCATGACCAAATGTTATATAAAGTTAAATAATTTACCTGAGAGAATGATTAGACTTTCACCCTGACCTTACATTTATTAACCTTCAGTTCGAGAGGTTTGCTTCCACAAGTAGTCACAGAGACTGCTTTTGAATATTGGAAGTGTTTGAAATAATTATTTTTATTATTTTTTTCATCTGAAATTATTTTGAAACTTCAAGATAGTTTCATTTGTTACTGTTACAATGACCTTCATTAGTATTTTATGCCTTATACTTGAGGTATAATCTTAGTCTATATACATTAGCATTATAGTCAAATTACTTTCCAATTTCAATTTTGAATGAAGCATAATCAACACATTCTTTGCCTTTATAGAGTTCATAGACTGCATAATCAACACATTCTTTGCCTTTATAGAGTTCATAGACTGCTTCATGTAGGGGAAGAATCATACACTTTGGAGCAAGAGAGAGCTAGGTTTAAAGACTACTTTCCTACTTATTAACAGTATGATCTTGAATGAGTTCCCTAGTATCTGCACCTGTTTCTTCACATGCAAGATGGAGGTAATAGGGTATATTTCATATGGTTCATATGAGGATTGAAAGTAAAATACATGAAATTCTTAGGACTGTATATCACAGATATCTATAAAATAAATTATTATAATAGGTATATATTTTTTTCAGTACTTGATGCCCTCCTCCCATTAAAAGGCGACAACACACACACAACTCCTAGCTTTATCTGTGGAACACTTAAATTTTTGGTTGAAAAATAGATTTAAATTCATAAAACTTGAACTGGATTCTAATTTATAATTTTCAGGTTATTCTTCCTTGAATGTACAGTTTAATAAAAATTTTTGCACCAATGCCTGTGCCATCGGATGGATAAAATCTGGGAAAAGGGAATAGCATGTTGTTTAAATAAAACATCAGACTTAGAAGAAAAATAACAATACAGGAAGTCATTTTAGAAACCTATCAGGGTATAATTCTCAAAATTTTAGCTAACTTTGCTTCTTTCACTCAAACAGGTTATAATGTTCAAGGCTATAGTGTGATCTATTGCTGAGTTAGTAATGACAGTCAAGTTTGCCAACACAATCACTGCACTACATTATCTAAGTCATTGCTCTGTAAAGTGCTTTGGGATACCTTGAGTATGAAGGGCCATATATCAAGTATATTATATTTTATTCTATATGGTACCTGAGTTTTAGCAATGCATATTCAACTAGCTGAATAAAAAGACTTCTAGATGTACTTTATTAGTGTTTGTATGCATTCACTATAAGTATAGGCTCTACTCTCAACTTGAGCTAAAGAAATTATGTTGGAGAAAGAGACAGAGACAGAGAAACAGAGGGAAAATAATCTCTATCTTGCAGGTAGAAACTTCAACTAAATATGCATCTTCCTAGCATCCCTGACCTCCAAATTTACCTTCCTTTCACCTGTCACCCAGAAACCTAAATTGGTTTCCTTTCCATGCAAGAGTGATATATCAGAGCCCGAAGCACATCAGAATCATTTATCATTGTTTCACTCTCAGATCCTAATACTGTGCTTGAATGAGTGAATGAATGAATGAATGGATTTTTGCTGCATTATATCCTTACTAGATTTTTTTCACTGATATATATTTAAAGTAGCACTGTAAATTTTGGTAGACAACTTTGCCACACATTAGGAATGTTCTCAGACTATCGTGGTAAGACTTTTGTGAGGAGGAAACATCCCAGAGGATGGCTATACAGCATTTAGAGTTGTCAGCTCTTGCTATAGGATTGTGTTTCAGAAAAAGTGACATTTTCTTGTGCTATATAAACAAATTAAAATATATCCCTAACCTGAAGAGATATTAACCTTTTTATTGTAACTTATCTTATGAATCAATAAATATGAAGAATATAGGAGAATTTATACAAGCACATACATGCATAGACAAAAACATACAAACTTGCAAAAAAATAAACTAACTCATGTGTCTTAGAAATTAAGAAATATTCCTTTTATTCCCTTTTGATTTTGATATATTAGCTTTCTCTCTGTTATGAGTGAAGCATCTGAAAAATAAGATTTTTCATTTATTTGTTCAAAGGTATTTCTTTACTATCTACTATGTGCTAGGACCTATGAATATACTAAGTATTATCAATGCTTAACTAATTTAATAGATGCCCAGCAACATGGGAAAAAAACTAAATTAAAGGATGATTTGTTTTTAGTTATTCGGTTATAAGAATTATTCTAAGTATCAGCTTAACTAGGTGGAATAATAACATGTGGTTTAAGAGTACAAATGGATTTTTATTCTGAAAATAACAAGCAATTAAAAAATACTAATGTAGTAAACAGTGTGTATAACACCGTTTATCTCCTGATGACTTTTGCCCTTTGATCAGTGTTGATGATGTACTCGGAAAAATGTTATAAAACATTGTCATGCTCTTCTGAAGTTTACTATTTAATTGTAGAAATGAGTCGTCTTGATCTTATCTAACTTAGTACTGCACTGAAGATTTAAAAGAATGGCATTTTCAATAACAGGTGCATGTCTATCCATTAAAAGACTGAGTCTTGACCCTTACCTCAAATTACGCAGGAAAAATATTCCAGATAATTTTTATAGCTAACTGTGAATTACAAAGCATTAATATTTTTTTAAAGTAAAACGTACAGGGAAAAATATTTAAGAGCTTGGAGCAGTAGTTTTTTAAACAGTACACAGAATGCTTCTCCAGAAGGAAAAAATTATATTAAAAATACAATAAATTATATTAAAATTAAGGTCTTTCACTCATTAAAAGACACCACGGAGAGTAAATAGGCAAAGCACAGTCTGGAAGAGGATGTTTTCAATATCCATATCTTTTTATATTTTACTGGAAGCCTTTGCTCCAACATCCCTCGTATATTACTTATATAATATTAATATATTTTATGTAAAGGTATACATTGAGAAATAGAAGGCAAAATATGAATAGAAATCCTAAAATTTTTCTTCTCATGCTCATGGGGGCACATTTATCTCCATTTAAAGACCCCTGACCAATAGCTTTGCAAGAGTATAGGTTAGTCTAGTTTTTATTTATTTATATTTATTTATTTATTTGTTTATTCATGAGAGAAACGCGAGGGGAAGAGAGAGAGAGAGAAGCAGAGAGAGAAGCAGGCTCCATGTAGGAAGTCCGATGCGGGACTCGATCCCGTGACTCCAGGATCACACCCTGGGCTAAAGGCAGGTGCTAAACTGCTGAGCCACCCAGGGATCCCCTAGTTTTTAAAACATTACGAAAACAGTCTATATTATTTAGGTTTATCCTTAAAGATCCACTTCACCCTATTCTTACCTGCCTCTTTTCGATTCATATACATACACAAACATGTGATCCAGAGTTTCTAGTTTGAATAGCTACTTCAGGACAAGTCTACCTAGTTGAAATGCCCCAGATGAGAAATGATTATAGCCAAGAATGAGCATCTTGGGAGAAATGCATTGTATTAGCTCATATCTGAATCATAGATTCATCTCAGCGATGGTTTAGATGAACAAATGTTATATATTTACATATTTTCACTGGATTAAAGTTGAACCACAGGGAAATGCATATATATATGTATATATATATATATATGATACATGTATCAGTTATAATTAATAATAAAACCTATTTTGGTGAGCATTTTTTCATGTCTCTGGTACATTCCCATTGGGTTCTGTCTCAGGTTCAGTCAGAAATTGCACCAGGAAAAGTCAGACATCGATCTTGTGCTGCATTAATTGTAAGTTGAGCGGATGGCTGCACATCTTCAGTATCCTTTTTTTAATGTTGTCATGGGTGTCATCTCTGTTTCCAGCTTTTTGGTTTTATTGCAGTTTTATTTTCTGTAATTTTCTTGAAATGCGAAAGATATAGTTCTGCTATGATAAATGAGATGGGGAACCCATAGCTCAGTCACTAGTTTGTTCATAGATTGACCATTGAATGTAAAGTATGTGATGCTAAGAACAATTTTGATGAGATCCATTGTTGAATGTGCAATGATTCATTCCTCTTTGTGAAGTTGCTACCTTTATGTCTTAGTTCTGCATCATTTTTCATGTTTCTCTTTTAATAAGTAACTGGAAGGGCAAAAATCTTCCCAAAATATCACCTGGACTAAATTGAGCATATGTGAGTGATATCCACTAAACATAGCAACAATACATATATGATTATAAAGATTAAATTTCTCATTTTTAATAAAAATTTATAACGTGATTTTTATACAGAAAAAATTCTATTTAACTTCTGTCTTACTTTGCTCAGTCTTTTTGCCTATACTTAGCGAATTTCTTATCTTTGATAAACAATATGAGGTATAAATCTCAGATATTATCTTATTTACTGTGATTCAGTGCAAAAGGCACTATTTATCTGAAATGCAATATATATGTATTAGTTTATTTGAAAAATTAACTTTCTTCCAAAGACCAAAGTCACTGTTTTTATCCTCTAATTAACATTCTCATATAAATCTGACCTACTGATAATAAGGTATCAAGCCAAGCTCCGCTGTCAGAAAGAAATAAAAAAAGGCCTCTCTCAAGTTCATATAAAGAAAAAGAAGAACATAAGTGTTCACTTTATACACACATGCATGCATAAATTCTTCCATTGATATGGCTTTGAGGCAATTAGTAATGCCACTGTAGGCCAGAGGTAAATGAGGAAAAGAATGAAAGAAAACGGAAATGCAGGAAGTATGAGCAGATATACTTTAAAAAGTGGTACCAAGAGAAAGTTTATTAGTACACAAATTGTTCCAAGAACTCAGAGACTTTTTTTATGTATTGCTTCCTCAATTTTTCTTGCTATGATCCTGTACTTCAATTTCTTTCCTCTTTTTCCTCATTGTTTCCTTTATTTGGAACCTCTTTTATAAACTCCTTGAGCCATTCTTATTTATAGGTGGAGACTTGATTACTTATTTAAATTATAAATTTCTAAGAAATATCTCTCTGAAGATTATCAGCCTAGAAAGTATACGGACATGTTTTCTATAGTGTACAGATTCTCCATGAGAAATTAAAATACCATGGATCATGAGGATGTTAAAATTATGGGGTTTAAACTTAAAATAAAAATCATTAGATTTCAATATAATGTTTCTTAATCATGAAAACCTGCAAATATATTCTCTGGCACTCTATGAGCTCTCACAATTTTGAGAAACATTGGCATAATGGAAATTATGTGAACAAAAATATTTATAAACATAGATACATTCTCAAAAAAAAAAGGTATATCATTACATTTCAATCATAATCCAAGTTTCCTTGGATGTCCCTTAGGTGTTTTACATATACAATCTCACTTTAAAAAAAAATAAGATAAAAGATAATAATTGACTTTTAACATTGTGTAGGTTTAGGATGTGCAAATGTGTTCATTTGATAAGATTATGTAATTGTAATGATTACCCTCCATTATGTTAAATAACATCCCTATCATGTCACACACTTATCATTTCTTTTTTGTGATAAGAACATTTACCACAAGTCTTTTAGCACCTTGGAAGGATATAACATAGTATTGTTGATTCTAATGTGCTGTGCATTAGATCTCCACAATGTATTTCTCTCTCTTCTAACTGCAAGTTTGTACCCTTTGACTAATATTTCCCCATCTTCCCTAATCCTTACTCTGGTAACATGATTCTACTCCCTGTTTCTGGAAGTTTGGCTTTTTAAGATTCCCAAATATATGATATAATACAATATTTGTCTTTCTCTGTCTTTATTATCTCACTTAGCATAATGTGCTCAAAGTCAATCCATGTTGTTGCAAATGACAGGATTTCCTTCTTTCTCACGGCTAAATAATATTACTTTGTATCTATAGACCACATCTTCTTTATCCAGTAATTCATTCATGGATACTTAGGTTGTGTTTTGGGTCTTGGCTATTATAAATAATGCTACAGTGAATGTAGGGGTGCAGATATCTTTTCAATATCCTGATGTCATTTATTTTCGATATAACGAAAGTGGGATTGCTTAAATATATGGTGGTTCTATTTTTTTTTTTTTTTTTGAGTAGCTTCCATACTATTTTCAATAGTGGCTGAACCAGTTTCCATTCCCACCAATAGTGCAAAGGGTTTCCTTTTCTCCACATTTTGCCAATACTTGTTATCTCTTGTCTTTTTGATGACAGCCATTTTCACAGGTGTGAGGTGATATCTTGTGGTTTTGATTTGCATTTCTCTGATGATTAGTGATGTTGATCATCTCTTCATGTACCTGTTGGTCATTTGGATGTCTTCTTCAGAAAAATGTCTAGTTTGCTCCTGTGGCTCATTTTCAAATTTGATTTTTTAAAAATTATTATCACTGAGTTGCTTGAGTTCTCTAAATATTTTGGATATAAACTGTATCTGATATACAGTTTGCAAATATTTTCTCCCATTCCACATGCCGCCTTTCATTTTGTTGATCACTTCTTTTGTGGCGCAGAAGCTTTTAGGTTTGATATAGTCCCATGCATTATTTTTTGCTTCTGTTACTTTCATGCCTTTGTTATCATATCCAAACAACAGCAACAGCAGCAAAAGTTGTTAAGAATTGGGGATCCCTGGGTGGCTCAGGGTTTAGCACCTGCCTTCAGCTCAGGGCCTGATCCTGGGGTCCCAGGATCAAGTCCAACATCAGGCTCCCTGCGTGGAGCCTGCTTCTCCCTCTGCCTGTGTCTCTCATGAATAAATAAATGAAATCTTTTAAAAAAAAAAAGTTGTTAAGAATAATGTCAAAGAGCTTTTTCCATACTTTTTCTTCTAGGAGTTTTATAGTTACAGGTCAAGCTAATTTGTGTAAGTGGTGTAAAATATGGGTTCAATTCCATTTTTTCTTCATGTGTTTACCCAGTTTTCTCAACACCATTTATTAAGGAGATTATTCTTCTCCATTGAGTACTCTTGTATCCATTGTCAAATATTAGTTGACCATATATGTGGGAGTTTATTTCTAGGTTTCAATTCTGTTGATTTGGTCTATGTGTCAATTTTTATGCCAGTACTATGTCATTTTGATTAGTATAACTGTAATGAGATTTGAAATTATGAAGTGTGGTGCTCTCAGCTTTGTTTTTCTTTCTCAAGAAAGCTTTGAATCTTTCATTTCTTTGTGATATTGTATGTTTCAGGATTTTTTTTCTATTTCTGTGAAAAATGTCATTGGAATTTTGATATTGATTGCATTGAATCGATATATCACTATGGGTAGTATGGACAGTTTAATAATATTAATTCTTCTAATACATGAACACAAGATATCTTTCTATTTGTGTCTTCTTCCATTTCTTTCATCAGTCTCATAGTTTTCATTGCACAGATATTTCTCTTTCTTGGTTAAATGTTTTGTTTTTGATGCTATTGTAAATGAGAATGTTTTCTTTATTTTTCAAATATTTCATTAGCTAGTATATAGTATCCTTCATAGTATTAATGTGGTTTATCACATAATTGACTTTTGTATGTTGAACCATCCTTGCAAACCAAGAATAAATCTCAGTTGAACATGAATTGTGTTGTTGAATTTGGTTTGCTTATATTTTATGGAGAATGTTTGCATCTACATCATCAGGGATATTGGTTTTTAGTTTTCTTTTATTGTGGTATCCTTATCTGGCTTTGGCATCAGGGTAATGCCAGCCTCATAAAATGAGATTCAGAGTGTTCCCTTCTCTTCAATTTTTTGGAAAAGGTTGAAAAGGATTCACATTAATTCTTTAAATAATTAGTAGAATCAGTAGTGAAACCATCTGGTCCTGGACCTTTGTGTGCTGAGAAGTTCTGATTACTGATTCAATTTCTTTATTCATCACAGGTCTCCTCAGATTTTTTATTTCTTCATGATTCAGTTTTGGCAGATTAAATGTTTTTAAGAAGTTATCCATTTATTCTATATTATAATTTTTTTTTACATATAGCTGTTAATCTCTTTTGATCCTTTGTGTCTCTATGGTAATAGATGTAGTGTCTCCTTTCTCATCTCTGATTTTATTTATTTGAATCTCCTCTCCTTGTTTCTAACTTAATCTAGATAAAGTTTTGCCAATTTTATCTTTTCAGAAAACTATCTCTTAGTTTCATTTATCTTTTCTATTATTTTTCTGGTCTCTCTTTCACTTATTTCCTCTGTTATCTCCTTTCTTCTGCTAACTTTAGGGTTAGTTTGTTCTTTTTCAAGATTCTTGAGGTATAAAGTTTGTTGTTTGAGGGATCCCTGGGTGGCACAGCGGTTTGGCGCCTGCCTTTGGCCCAGGGCGCGATCCTGGAGACCCGGGATCGAATCCCACGTCAGGCTCCCGGTGCATGGAGCCTGCTTCTCCCTCTGCCTGTGTCTCTACCTCTCTCTCTCTCTCACTGTGTGCCTATCATAAATAAATAAAATAAAATTTAAAAAAAAATAAAGTTTGTTGTTTGAGACTTTATTTTCTTAATATATATGTTTATCTCTACAAACTTTCCTCTTAGAATTCCTTTTACAGCATCCCATAGGTTTTGGTATGTCATGTTTCCATTTTCATTTGTTTTGAGATGTTTTTATATTTCCTTGAAATATTTTTACTTCTCTTTTAGTTTCTTCTTTGATCATTAATGTTCAGAATATGTTATTTAGTTTCCACGTTTATAAATTTTTTATCTTTCCCATTGTTATTGACATCTAGTATTGTAATACTGTGGTAGGGAATGATATTTGGTATAATTCAGTGTTCTTAAATTTACCAAAGTGCGCTTTGTGACCTATCATATGATCTATCCCCGAGAATGTTTCATGTGCACTTGAGAAAAATGTGTGATCTGCTGCTGCTAGATGAAATGTTCTGTATATGTCTATTATGTCCTTTTGGTCTAAAGTATGTATAGTCCAACATTTCTTTTTCCTGTCTGAATGATTATTAATGATTGATAAATCATAGCTGAACATGGGATATTAAAATCCCTTACTATTATTGTATTGTTGTCTTCCTTCAAATCTGTTAAGGTTTGCTAAAAAATCAGGCATTCTAATGTGGAGTGTATGTACCCTTACAAGTATTGTATCTTCTTGAGAAGGTGACTCATTTATCATTATATAATGACCTTCTTTGTCTTCTTTATCATTTTCAACTTAAAGTCTATTTTGTATGATAGAAGTTTAGATACTCTCACTTCCTTTTGGTTATTTGCACAGAATATCTCTTATTAATCACTTTCTGGTTGTTTTGTGAATCCATTTTCCTTTTCTCATCTCTTGCTGTGTACCTTTGTGAATTGGTGATTTTCTGTGATTGTTTGCTCTAATTCTGTTATCTTTTGTGCTTATACCAAAGGTTCTGCTTAATGGTTACCATACAGCTCTCATCTGTGTGTGTTTATCTAAATTAGAATTTACAGGTGCTCCTCAACTATGTCCAAGAAAGGCTTAAGCCAGTTCATACTCTCTTGCCATTTCCACAGCCTATACCAAGGTCTGATTGCCTACTATCTGATGCACAGATGGAAGAGGTTCTACTCTGGTCCTTTGGCATATGGTATGGAGTTACACAACTCCCACAGAGGCATTTTTGTTATTTAATGAATGTCAAATTTAAAAATAGGGACAAAGGGTGCCTGGGTGGCTCAGTCAGTTAAGCAGCTGCCTTCTGATCAGATTATGATCTCAGGATCCTGGGATCAAGCCCCATATCAGGCTCCCTGTCCTGTGGCGTGTCTATTTCTCACTCTCCCCCTGTCCTTCACACAATGCTTGTGCTCTCTTTCTCCACCTCTCTCAAATAAATAAAAAAATCTTAAAAAATTTTTTAAAAATGGAGACAAAATGGAAGGATGTCTTATGCCACGAGAATACTGACATAACTTCCATCATTCAAATTGATCAATAAGAATTTATCTGGGACTGTTCTAATTTCTTTTTAATTTTTGAAGGAGTACTTTGCTGGATAAAGAATTCTTTATGGACAATCATTTTCTTTTAGCACTTTGTTTTTGTTGTCTTATTGCCTTCTGCCTTCTGTTGTTTATGATGAGAAATCAAATCTTAATTTGTTGTGGTTCCTTTATAAGAGACAAGTAATTTTTCTTTTACTGTTTTCAAGATTCTCTCTTTGTATTTGATTTCAACAGTTTGATTAACATTTATCTAGTTCTTGGATGTGTACATTAATGTTTATAATCAACTTTGAGACAATCTTTGCTATTCAAATTTTCTTTCTACTCTTTTTCTTTTCTTTTCTTTTCTTCTTTTCTTTTCTTTTCTTTCTTTTCTTTTCTTTCCTTTCCTTTCTTTTCTTTTCTTCTTTTCTTTCTTTTCTTTTCTTTTCTTTTCTTTTCTTTTCTTTTCTTTTCTTTTCTTTTCTTTCTTTTTTCTTTTTCTTTCTCTTTTTTTTGAGTTTGATGTCCAGAGATTTTATTAAGCTCTTCATCTCGGACACATGATTGAATTCATCCACATTGTCAATAATTTAATCAGTCTGAACCGCCTCCACTCCCCAAGATTGGGCAGGCTCAAAGCCCCAGTGTTCTGATCACATAGCTGGTCTTTCTGGTGATCTGTTTCCAGTCCGAGTCTTCTCATCTTTTTTTTGTTTGTTTGTTTGTTTTTTTTTTTACTGGAGTTCAATTTGCCAACATATAGCATAACACCCAGTGCTCATCCCGACAAGTGCCCCCTCAGTGCCTGTCACCCAGTCACCCCACACCCCTGCCCACCTCTCCTTCCACTACCAGAGGAAGATGTCTTCCATGTTCATTTCCCAGAGTTAGAGTTAGGTGTCTCCCATGTTCTGTCACCCTCACTGATATTTCCTACTCATTTCCTCTCCTTTCCCCTTTATTCCCATTCACTATTTTTTATATTCCCCAAAACAATGAGACCATATAATGTTTGTCCTTCTCCGATTGACTTATTTCACTCAGCATAATACCCTCCAGTTCCATCCACGTCAAAGCAAATGGTGGGTATTTGTCGTTTCTAATGCCTGAGTAATATTCCATTGTATACATAGATCACATCTTTATCCATTCATCTTTCAATGGACACCAGGGCTCCTTCCACAGTTTGACAATTGTGGACATTGCTGCTATAAACATTGGGGTGAAAGTGTCCTGGTGTTTCACTGCATCTGTATCTTTGGGGTAAATCCCCAGCAGTGCAATTGCTGGGTCTTAGGGAAGTTCTATTTTTAACTCTTTGAGGAACCTCCACACAGTTTTCCAGAGTGGCTTCACCAGTTCACATTCCCACCAACAATGCAAGAGGGTTCCCCTTTCTCCACATCCTCTCCAACATTTGTTGTTTCCTGTCTTGTTAATTTTCACCATTCTCACTGGTGTGAGGTGGTATCTCATTGTGGTTTGATTTGTTTTTACCTAATGGCAAGTGTTGTGAAGCATTTTCTCATGTGCTTGTTGGCCATGTCTATGTCTTCCTCTGTGAGATTTCTCTTCATGTCTTTTGCCCATTTCATGACTGATTCGTTTGTTTCTTTGCTGTTGAGTTTAATAAGTTCTTTACAGATCTTAGAAACTAGTCTTTTATCTGATAGGTCATTTGCAAATATCTTCTCCCATTCTGTAGGTTGTCATTTAGTTTTGTTGACTGTTTCTTTTACTGTGCAGAAGCTTTTTATCTTGATTAAGTCCCAATAATTCATTTTGTTTCCCTTGCCTTCACAGATGTATCTTGCAAGGTGTTGCTTGTGTTCTCCTCTAGGATTTTGATGGATTCTTGTTCTCATCCATTTTGAGTTTATCTTTGTGTGTGGTGTAAGAGAATGGTCCAGTTTCATTCTTCTGAATGTGGGTGTCCAATTTTCTCAGCACCATTTATTGAAGAGACTGTCCTTTTTCCAGTGGATAGTCTTTCCTGCTTTGTTGAATATTAGTTGACCATAGAGTTGAGGGTCCATTTCTGGGTTTTCTATTCTGTTCCATTGATCTATGTGTCTGTTTTTGTGCCAGTACCACACTGTCTTGATGATCACAGCTTTGTAGTACAACCTGAATCTGGCATTGTGATGCCCCCGGCTCTGGTTTTATTTTTCAATATTACCCTTACTATTCGGGGTCTTTTCTGATTCCACACAAATCTTAAGATAATTTGTTCCAACTCTCTGAAGAAAGTCCATGGTATTTTGATAGGGATTGCATTAAATGTGTACATTGCCCTTGGTAGCTTTGACATTTTCACAATATTAATTCTTCCAATCCATGAGTATGGAATATTTTTCCATCTCTTTGTGTCTTCCACAATTTCTTTCAGAAGTGTTATGTAGTTTTTAGTGTATAGATCCTTTACCTCTTTGGTTCGGTTTATTCCTAGATATCTTATGCTTTTGGATGCAATTGTAAATGGAATTGACTCCTTAATTTCTCTTTCTTCAGTTTCATTATTAGTGTATAGAAGTGCCACTGATTCCTGGGCATTGATTTTGTATCCTGCCACACTGCCAAATTGCTGTATGAGTTCTAGCACTCTTGAGGTGGAGTCTTTTGGGTTTTCTACATACAATATCATGTCATCTGCAAAGAGGGAGAGTTTGACTTCTTCTTTGCCAATTTGAATACCTTTTATTTATTTTTCTTGCCTGATTGCTGAGTCTAGGACTTCTAGTACTATGTTGAATAGCAGTGGTGAGAGTGGACACCCCTGTCGTGTTCCTGATCTTAGGGGAAAGGCTCCCAGTGTTTCCCCATTGAGAATGATATTTGCTGTGGGCTTTTTGTAGGTGCTTTTAAGATGCTGAGGAATGTCCCCTCTATCCCTGCACTCTGAAGAATTTTGATCAGGAGTGGATGCTGTATTTTGTCAAATGCTTTCTCTGCATCTATTGAAAGGATCATATGGTTCTTGTTTTTTCACTTGTTGAATTGGTCTATCACGTTGATTGTTGTAAGAGTGTTGAACCAACCTTGCATCCCAGGAATAAATACCACTTGGTTGTGTACTATTGGATCCTATTGGCTAGTATCTTGTTGAGAATTTTTGCATCTGTGTTCATCAGGAATATTGGTCTATAATTCTCCTTTTAGGTGGGATCTTTGTCCGTTTTTGGAATTAAGGTGATGCTGCCCTCATAGAGTGGGTTTGGAAGTGCCCTTTCTATCTTTCAGAACAGCTTTAATAGACTTTCTACTCTTTTCTATTCAGAGATTTTCATTTTGCAAATGTTAGTATGTTTGATGGCATCCCATAGGTCTCTGAGTTTCTGTTAAATTTTCTTCATTCTTCTTCTTTCTATTCCTTTTTTTGAATAATTCCAATTGTCATATCTTCAAGTTCACTGCTTCTTTTTCTATAATTCAAATAGGCTGTTGAACTTCCTAGTCAATCTTTTTTTTTTTTTTTTATAAGTCATTTGTACTTTTACATATGAGTTACATAAAACAGCAGCCTTATATATTTTGTTGATATTCTCCTCGTGGTGAAGCATCAGCCTCATACTTTCTTTTAATTCTTTGGACGTAGTTTCTTTAGGTCTTTGAAGAGATTTATAATAGCTGACTTAAAGTCTCTGTTTTTAAGTGCAATATCTATGTTTCTTCATTAAAGGAATAATTTTCTTCCTGTCTTTGTGTAAGTCATTATTTTCTGTTTTAAAAATTTATCTCATAATTACTTATGAGAGGTATCAAATAATATATAATGTGGCAACTGTGAGAATCTAATTCCTCCACTCTCACCTAGGATTGGTTTTGTTGCTGGTTTTTATTGTCGTTGACATCATTACTGTTTGTTTAGTGACTTTCCTGAAGTATTTCTCTGATGTCTTTAGTGTTGTATTGCAGTCACTGAAGTCTCTTGTTTATTAGCTTGGTGGACAGCTAATGGTTGGACAAGATACCCTTAAATGCCTTAAATCACTATATCACCTACTCTTTACCATTCTGTTTTATGTGTGTGTTGAAGCATATATTTTTTAAAAGATTTCTTTCTTTCTTTCTTTCTTTCTTTCTTTCTTTCTTTCTTTCTCTTTCTTTCTTTCTTTCTTTCTTTCTTTTTTCTTTCTTTCTTTCTTTCTTTCTTTCTTTCTTTCTTTCTTCTTTCTTTCTTTCTTTCTTTCTTTCTTTCTTCTTTCTTTTCTTCTTTCCTTCTTTCAGAGAGAGTGCTAGAGCACAAATGGGTGGAGTGGTGGAGCAGAGGGCAAAGGAGAGAAGCAGACAGAGCAATCCCAACTGGATCTCACAACTCTGAGATCATAACCTAAGCGCCACCCAGGAGCCCCTGTTGGAGTATATCTTTCACGGTTCTGAAAAAGTCGATTTTGATAATTTTTTCTAGTGTTCTCTTTGCTTTTATAGTACTGTGTATTTCTTAAGGTCCTTATTCCATCATTCTGGAAGTACATCTTTTCATTTGAATGTTTCTTAGTCTTTAATTTAGGAACATTATGTGATGTATTGGAATTTGCAAAGAATAATAATTTGATAAAATCTTCTGCTTCAAGTGGTTATATTCCTGTCTTACCAGGGTCTGAAGCCCAAGTCATTGAAAAGTCTGTCTACTTTGCTTCAATTTATCTATCATTTAAATATTTTGTGATGTGTACCAAGGCAATTTTAATTGATACTTCTATATTGAGCTCAAATTTTATGTTCTTAGATGTTTTGTTTTAACTCAAATCTTCTTCATTGTTACATAAATGTGCTTATATAAATACATCATTGATAAGAACATCATTTTCAATTTTCTTAAATTTTAAGATAGTACATGGTCTTTTCTTAAATTTCTATATATTCATTTTCTTAAATTTCTATATATCTTACTGATTGTTTTTATTCTACATATGACAATTATGACAGACAATAAGCCATATTTTTTGAAACTTATATTTAGCTTCATATCTCTGATTTTGACTGCATAGGTTAATTACATATATTACTTACATACATATCAAGAGATTTGAGACTTCTGACAGTGTTTTTTTATATAAACTATAATAATAATAATAGTAATAATAATAATAATAATAACTATATATAAACTCACTATATATATATATATGTATATATATATATATATAGTGAGTTTGAGGGTACAGTGGAACAGCTGGTTGAGCTTCTAACTCTTGATTTCAGCTCAGGTCATGATCTCATTCTCCTGGTATTCAGCCCTGTGTTGGGCCCCACCCTCAGCAGGGACTCTGCTTAAGTTCTTTCCCTCTGCCCCCCCCCCCCTGCTTCTATTCTCTCTCTCTCTCTCTGTCTCAAGATAAATAAATCTTTAGGGAAATAAATGAGCTTGGGTGGTAGGAAGGACAAAGAAAATTCATATACTTCATATGTTCACTCTAAGGCAAATATGGTGGTATGAGCTTTTATACAGATTACTTTATATATGTGACCTATTCCCCTATGTGCCTTTAATCTGGAATAGAGACTATAGGAGATATAGATATAGATATAGATATAGATATAGATATAGATATATATGATATAGTCTTTAAAATGATCTCCCTTAAAAAATGATCTACTCTATACTCTGTATAATTTTTTGAAACTTCTATTAAGCTAGAGAACATGAATTGGTTTTCCTTTCCTTTGAAAATCTTCCATCTACTATTTGTAGACTTATTTCTTCTACCTTCAGCATCTCTTTCTTAATGTGAAATATCCCGACACTTTAAATCTGTTTTTGCATATAATGTTTACTGGTTGATAATTACTTCATGTTTTTTTTTAATATGATTTTATTTATTTATTCACGAGAGACACACAGAGAGAGAGAGGCAACGACATAGGCAGAGGGAGAAGCAGGCTCCCTGCAAGGAACCCAATGTGGGCCTCCAACCCAGACCCCAGGATCACGCTCTGAGCTGAAGGCAGACACTTACTAGTGAGCCACCCAGGCATCCCTACATCCCTACATCCCTACCCAGGCATACCCCACCAGGCAAGCCTACTTCGTGGCTTTTAAATTCAAATAATTAACTACTCATCTATTAATATTATTATTGGAAAGTGGTACAAGAAAAATTGTGTTTAGCATTAACATTTATTAATCTGTATCTGTTAACTCTTTACTGTTTAAATATTCTTTTTTATTCAGTATTTTTATTATTGATTCATCTTTTTAACAAAGTTAGACTGTCATTTGGGATATGACTAATGTGGTAGTATATTTTATACTCTTATATGTAGTGTAAATGTCCAATACACTTTATATTATTTGTTGCTGAGTTGAAGACATTGGATCATTTCCAACTTATTATTCCTCAGTCAATTGAATACATGGGGAAACTACTACATACATTTTGAATAACATCAATATTATGGAAAGCTTGACCAGGCTGAGGTAAAACTTTAACTTAGTAATAGAAAAATGGCGTATGTGTCAGGTGCAAAAAATTGCTGCTCAGATTCACTCAGTGATAATTGTTGATAAAACAGATGGTAATTTGAGATCTGCATGCATCCAAAGTTGCTGAATGAAAATATCCAAAGAGAATATTCTCATCTGCCAACTTAAACAGAAATAATGGGAGAAATGGCAGGCGTGAAGTGGTTCTCTAAATTGGATGCTAGAGTCACATTCTGGCAAAAAGCCTTAGATAATGGAAGTCCAAGAATACACATGGCAAACACACTTTCAGGCAGCATAAATGCTTGATCTGTCCATTTCATGTACACTATTCAAAGGAACAGGTACACAAGATCCCTTAATAAATAGCAAATGAAATTTCTAGAATACGAATGAATAGCAAAATTATTAAATACATTACTATTTAAATACAGTTTTTGAAATCAATCAATCTGAGAAACAGAAATGCTCCCCTTAAAAACCAGTAAAATCATTTTCAAAGCAACAGAAGCAATGGAATTGAATTTTTTTAAATTAGAAATTAAATTAAAATAAATAGGAAAACCAACAATGCTTGAAATTTGAAAATCACACACACATACACATGCATGCACACATGCCCATATAACTCTCACAAAAAAACAAAAAACAAAAACAAAACATCAAAAAGTGCCTACATGTTTCTAATGTATATGTATTACAGACAACTGTTTAATATTGAAAGAAAGTATTTTGGTTTCAGTGAGTACAACATTTAGATATATAAATATTAACACCCCCAAATAAAATTGTTCATGTGCAAGGTTTGTTGAACACTATAATAAATTCTTTTGTCATTAGTGGAGAACACTGTATTTGTGTACCTTCAAATATTTCTATTTGAATAGAAACACAGCCAAGGCCAAAGTTTATTAAAAAAAAAAAAAATCAAAGGCATATAAAACCCTCAGAATAACCAACTTTGATTTGATTCTAGCAGATAAACTAATCTTTTGCTTTGGTGGAAATAAGTCCAGATGCTTTATTTTTTATCTCAACGTCTCTGAAACCAATTATCAGAGTACATTTAGAATACAGTAAGCTCTCATAAAAACTATACAGGGGCACAAATTGGATCTAGTAGTATCACATACTGACTTTGTAATAATGAATATACTATTTAAATATGTCACATATTAAAATATGTCATTAGTATTAAGTTAAATAATTCATTTAAAAGGTTATATTAGAAAGGTGTATTCAAATCTGTTAAAATTAACATAATCTTATAAAAGAAAATAGTTAATATATTTATATAGAATTTATTCAATGAGTATAACTCATAAAAAAAAAAAAGAACATTGATCAGATTCATTCCACCAGATGCTAGCAGGCATTGTAATTGAACGACTTATTACCAATAAAGAAATAACTATACAATAATAGTGAACGTGGCTCAGAATGTTCAAAACACTTTTTGTTTGCTTGAAAATTTTCCATAGTTCCAAACTCATTAGCATGTACAGACATTTCACCAGGTGGACTTTTTCTTCTGTTTACCTTCATCCTCTATCCATATTACAAGCATTCAGATAATCTAGCTATAATCTACGACTTCTGTAGTTCTTCAACACTGCCATGCTCCATCTCACATTCCTACTATTAAGCATGTAATCCTTTGTACTTCTTCTAAAATACAAATCTAGTCATATAACTCCTTGACAGTGACATGTTGAAACACTTCAACAAGCCCCTTATTTCTCCATTACATCTTTGTCCTTCTCTTTCATACACCCTATGTGTCAGGGTTTATTTGCAAGACAATTTCTTCCTGCTTCCAGATATTTACAGTGTTTCTTTTTCCCAGAATAACTCTGCCTTCCATTCAATAGCTAACTGTTATTCATTGCCTTAGTCTGCAAAGACTAAAATTGTTGACCAAAGAAAATTAATGTATTTCATATGTTGAATTGTTATTTGGAGGTAACCAAGTTATTGACACAAAAAGACAAAGATAGTACAGCTGTTCAAGTTTCAAATAGTACACATTGTAAGGAAATGATGTAGTACCCTCTAAAGTATCTCTTACTTCAGTCTTGTTTCTATGTAGGAGGCCATTTCCATATTCTTTCAGTCAACATCTTCATTTGTCTAAACCAAGATGCAATGTTTGTTTTTCAGAAACTTTTCTTTCTCCAGTACTCATAGTTAAGGCCTTCTAACTCTAACTCTAATTCTTCAATATGCACCATCACACTACATAGTAACTGCCTGGTTATTTGAGTCACTCCAGCATTTTATTTTAAATTTCTGGCATTTGAAGTCTGTTTTCTATGTCACCAAAAATTAGCACAATATCTTCCATTCAGATGGTAGCAGATAATGATTTCTGAATAAGTGGTTTTTGTACAGATCTTTTAGCCTTAAATATATGTATACACTCATTAGGTTTGCTTTACCTTTATAATAGACCATTTCCAAACCAATTGTTTGTTTGCATGCTAATAATCAACCTATCACATTTATCTTTTTTCAGATAGCAGTAAGGTAGCTTGGAAGTAAAAAAAAAAAAATGTTGATGCTGTAAACTTAATTGGTTCAATAGTATCATAACAGCCACCAACTTCATATCACAAAGCTGAGATGTCCAAAGTATGCTCAATAAGTCTGAGCATTCTGTAAACCTTTTCCTGGTTCAACATTTTAAATTCAACCAAATTCAACTGCAACATAAATATCTTTTATTGACTGCCCTTACAGGTAATGAGCCAGGCATCTCTTCCAGATAAACCCCATTACAGCTCATTAGTCATATAGACATTGGATTTCTGTATTTCCCTAAATGAATTTCAGTATATATTCCAGTTAATATGCTGTAACTATCACAGACATTTATCCTGAATATTGAAAGAAATATGATAATTGTGTAATTTGTTCCCATCATAAATCATAAATCCTGTTTTTTTTATATTAGCCAAGTCTTAAACCAGAGTGTGAGTGGTGCTTAAAAAGAGGATAGATAATGGAGACATTACATATGCTGAATCAACCATACTTGGCAATTCATGGAATGCATTAAAGAAGAAAGATGGAAGATATGTTTGCAGAGGTTTTGAGACTTTGAGAATAATGGCATATCAGAGAAAGGTAAGATGGGGAATGTACTAATTTGGATGAACAGGAGGTTTTAATGCAGAAGAGTTGATTTGAGTAGCTCCTGAAACATTCAAATTTAGATGACAGCCAGAAATGTAAAACTAGACTTTAGGAGAAAAGTTGGCATGACATTACAGAACTAAATTTGAGAGTCATGCTCACAATTGTGGGTTGATCAAAGCAGTAAAGTGAGAACTTTCAGGCATGTATTTAAGGGACGAAGTTGACACAGCCAAGATGATATTAGGAAAGAAAGATCAACATTATTTTTAAAAACAGACTTTCTTTTATTTATCACAGTGAATAGCATATATTGACACTCAAAAATGTGTGTAAATGAAAGAATAAATAATAAAATATGGTGATAGAGAGCCCAGAAATAAACCCCAAATATATGATCAACTAATATTTAATAGGAGAGCCAGGAATTTCCAGTGAGGAGAGGATAGTTTCTTCAATAAATGGCATTGGGAAAACTGGCAAACCATATGCAAAAAAAAAAAAAAAAAAAATGAAATTGGACCCCTAACTTATACCACTCACAAATAAATTAACTTGAAAGGGATCAAATCCTTAAATATAAGACCTAAAACCATAAAATCATAAAAGTCGAAGAACAGATAAGGAAGAAGTTCCCTGACTTTGGTCATAGCAAGAGCACAAACAACAACAAAAATCAACAAATGAGACTACATCAAAATTAACTTATGCACTGCAAAAGAAACAATCAATAAAATTAAAATCAATATACAGGATGCAAGAAAACATCTGAAAAGCATAGATTGCATAAAAGTTATATCCAAAGTTTATAAAGAACTCATACAACTCAACAAAACAAAACAAACCAATTTGATTAAAAAATAGGCAGAGGAAAACAATTGGCATTTTTCTAAGACACCCCAATGACGAACAGACACATGGAAAAATGTTCAACATCATGAATCATGAGGGAAATATAATAAATATATAAATATATATATAAATCAAAACTACAATGAGATATCACTTGTAACTATGACTATCATCAAAAAACAAAAGATAACAAGTGTTGCTGAAAAAAGGGAACCCTTGTGCACTGCAGATCGGATTGTAAACTGGTTCAGCCACCAGGAATAGTATGGAGGTTCCTCAAGAAGTTAAAAAGTAGAACTACTTTACAATATAGCAATATTATTTCTGGGAATATATCTAAAGAAAATATCTGTACTCCTATATTTATGGCATTATTCACAGTATCCAGATACAGAAACAATGTAAGTGGGTCAATGGATGCATAGCTAAAGAAGATGTAGTGTATATATACAATGGGGTACTATTCAGCCATGAGAATAAAGCAAATTCTGCTATTTGCAACAAGGTGGATGGACCTTGAGGATGTCATGTTGAGATTAAGTCAAATAGTGAAAGACAGATACTATATGTTACCTCTTATATGTGGGATTTAAAACCAAACAAAGCAAAACAAAATTTAAAATAACCCAAAACAAAAACCAAACCAAACCAAACCAAAACAAAAACTTGTAAAAACAGAGAGATAAATAAGTCTTGGAGGTCTAGTACACATTACAGTGATTATAGAAAAGAAAACTAAAAAAAAAAAGAAAAGAAAAGAAAAGAAAAGAAAACTGAATTAAACATTAAACTTGCTAAGAGAATAGATCTTGTTCTAAGAACCAAAAGAAATTCTAAGTATTTGAAATAATAATGTTAGCTAGTACTACAATGGCAATTAAATTGCAGTATAAATGTATGAAATCAGTATGTTGTATGCCTTAAACTTATATACACAATGTTATATATCAAATATAGCTCAATAATTTTTTCAATTTAAAAAATAAAATAAAATAAGTAGAATAGAATAAAATAAAATAAAATGGTACTTGGGCAAAGTAGAGATTGAGAAGCCAAGGAAAAAGAAGCAAGCACAAGGATTATCAGAAGTATGGATGGAAAGTGGAGAGAGTTTCTTTACCTTCAGCCATCAACCACTGCTCATGTGCATTTTACCTCAAGATGAACCCATTCCATGGTATTAGAATAGATATATTTGGACTGGCAGAGCTCACAGTTTCAGAATTATCCATCTGTGAGCAAAAAATTAACACTTTCCTTTTTTGTTTATCATTGAGGTATAACCCTGTTTTTATTTTAAGATGTATTTATTTATTTTGAGAGAGAGAGAGAGCACAAGCAGGAAGGGCAGAGGGAGAGAGAATCTCAAGCAGACTCTGCACTGAGTGCCAAGCCCAATTTGGGCTCCATTTTACGAACCTAAGAATCATAAAAATGAAAAAAATATGGTCAATATTACATAGGAGTTTAATATAATGCAAGTTAAAAAAAATGTTCATTTTCATCTAAAAACTGAGTTGTATGCCTCTATACTACTTCAGAGGTAGAGAATTTTATTAATCCCCAAAGTTAAATGCTATTCACATTATCTAAAATTTATTTAAATTTAACAGATAACAAAGAATCTTTTTTGAAAAATATTTTAATATCTATTACAGTGAGAATTTTTTAATTTGTTTCTTTTTATGGTAAGACTAATATATATATAATATATATATATTAAACTTTGAATGAGATTAAATATATATATTAAATATATATTAAATATATATATATTTAGGTATTTAAACTCATTCCAACAAATAAAGACATTTTCTTTAATACATAAAATGAAGAAAACCAAAAATAGAACATGCTCAGTAAATAAAAGAATTCTATAGTTTATAGAATATTAACATTTTAAGGAGACAAAGGAGCTATAATCATTAATAGCATTATGAAAAAAATTAAGCTGGAGGAAAAGATGTTACCCAATTTTTAAACTTATGATAAAGTGGTCATAATCAAGACATTGTCACATTGTTGAAAGAATAGACGTTAGATCAATAAAACAGAATAGAAAGCCAGAAATAGATCCACACAAATACAACCAATTAATATTTGACAATGATATAAATGGAAGGGAAAAGGGAGAGTCTTTTCAACAAATTGTTTTGAAGCAGTAACACATCCAAAAAGAAATAAAATAAGATTAAAAAAAAAACTTCAACTCCAGTCTCAAACCTAATTTAAAAACAAACTAAAAAAATGTTATAGATTTAAATATAAAACACAAAACTATAAAACTTCTAGATTACATAAGAAAAAATCTTTATGATCTGTGGTTAAGTGAAGAGCTCTTGGTTGTGATATCAAATTCACAATCCATAAAAGGAAATCTATACAAACACTTATCAAAATTAACCAAATACTGTTCTGAAAAAGAAACTATCAAAACAATTTTAAAAATCAATTTAATTTAAGATCAATTAATATAATTCATCACATCAACTGGCAAAAAAGAAAAATCATATGATCATTAAAACATACAACTGACATCAAACTTAATGGCAAGAAATTCAATGTTTTTCCACTAAGATCAGGTACAAGGCAAGTACATCCTCAGTTACCAGTCCATACTGAAATCAACATCATACTGAAAGTTCTAACTAATGTGATCAAGCCAGAAAAAGGAAATAAAAGGTAGACATATTGGAAAGAAAGAAATAAAAACATCTTTGTTCTCAGACAACATGATTGTCTATGTAGAAATTTGAAAGAATAAAAAAAAAATTCCCAGAGCTAATAAGATATTACAGCACTGTTACAGGATACAAATTAATGTATAAAACTCAATTGCTTTCCTATATGCTGGCAATGAATGTTACTGCATTTGAAACCAAAAACACAAAACCATTTACATTAAACTCAAGTAAATAAAATACTTAGGTATAAACCTAACAAAATATATATAAGATCTATATGGGGCAAACTAAAAAACTCTGATGAATGAATTCAAAGAAGAATTAAATGAATGGAGAGATATTCCGCATTCCTGGATAGGATAACTCAATATTGTCAAGATGTCAGTTCTTCCCAACCTGCTATATAAATTCAATGCAATCTGAATCAAAATATTAACAAGTTATTTTATGGATATCAACAAACTGGTTATAAAGTTTATATAGAGAAACAAAAGAACCAGAATAGTCAACATAACATTGAAAGATAGCAATGCTGGAGTACTGATACTACTCAACTCAAGACTTACTCTGAAGATACAATAACCAAGGTAATATGATGGCATTAGCAAAACAATAGATGAGTAGTTTGAAAAAACAGAACATAGAGCCCAGAAATAGACTGATATAAATATAGTCACTTGATCTTTGACAAACTAGCAAAGGCAATAAAGTGGAGCAAAGACAGACATTTTAACAAATGGTTTTAGAACAACTGATCATCCACATGCAAAAAAAAAAAATCTAAGCACAGATCTAATGTCCCTCATTAAAATTAGCTGAAAATGGGGTGCCTGAGTGGCCCAGTCTGTTAAGCATCTGACTCTTCATTGCAGCTCAAGAAATAATCTCAGGATTGTGGGATCCCATGTCTGTTACTGGAGATTTTCTACTTCTTCCTCTTCCCCTCCCCCTTCTCTCTCTCTCTCTCTCTCTCTCAAAAATAAATAAATAAATCTTTAAAAAAATTAACTGAAAATGAGGATGCCTGGGTGGCTCAGTGGTTGAGTGTCTGCCTTGATCTCAGGGCGTGACGCCGGGGTTCCACAATCAAGTCCCCCATCAAGCTTGCAGGGAGCCTGCTTCTCCCTCTTCCTATGTCTCTGCTTCTCTCTCTGTGTTTCTCATGAATAAATAAATCTTTAAAAAATAAAAATAAATAAAATAAGTAAAAAATTAACTGAAAATGAATCACACACCTGAATGTAAAATACAAAACTATAAAACTCCTAGAAAATAACAGAGGAGAAAGCCTAGTTGACTCGTTTATTGTGATGAATTTTTAGATACAGCAACAAAAGCATGATTCATGAAAGAAATGAGTGAAAAGCTGGGCTTAAAATTGAAAAGAAATTCTGCTCTGTGAAGGACAACGTCAAGAGAATTAGCAAACCTGTCAAAGACTGAAAGAAAATATGTGCCAAAGACACATCTGATAAAGTACTGTTATTCAAAATATGCAAAGTACTCTTTAAGTTCAACAATAAGAAAACAAACAACCCAATGACAAACAGGACAAAGATTTTTACAGACACTTGGCTAGAGAAGATATGCAGATTGCAAATAAGCATATGAAAAGATGTTCCACATCATATGTCATCAGGCAAACACAAATTAAAACAAAATAGCAATGAAATGCCACTATAAACCCATTGGCTATGGCCAAAACTTGGACTATGACAACACTAAATGTTGACAAGGATGGACAAGGATGTGGAACAAAAGAGCTCTCCTTCATTGTTAGTGAAAACGCAGAGTTGGACAGTACTTGGAAGACAATTTAGTGGTTTATTGTAGAACCAAGCATACTCTTATCATACAATCCAGCAATCAGGATCCTTGATATTACCCGCCCCGCCCCGCCGAAAGAAAACTTAAGTCCACACAAAACCTACACGTAGATATTTATAGCAGCTTTATTCATAACTGTCAAACAAGATGTCCTTCAATAGGTGTAGATAAATACACTGTGATACATTCAGATGATGGAATATTATTCAGTAATATGTGAAATAAGCTATCAAACTGGAAAAGACATAGAGGATACTTAAGTGCATCTTACTAAGTGAAATAAATCAATCTGAAAAAGCTATACACTATATTATTCCAACTAATGGCATTCTGAAAAAAAACAAAGCTACCAAGATAGTAAAAAGTTAAAAAAATAAAAAAGAGGAGAGATAGTAAAACATTGAGAAAAACTCGGTGGTTTTCAGGGTTGGGGAGGAAAAAAAGAGGCTAGCACAAAGGATTTTTAGGGCAGTGAAAATACTCTGTATGATAACAAAATTATGGACAATGTCCTTATACATATAGGCAAACCCATAGAATATACAACACCAAGAGTGAATTCTAATGTAAATTACAAACTTTGGGTAATTATTATGTGTCGATGTAGGTTCATCAATTGTAACAAATGTATCTCTGGTGGGGAGTACTGATGATGAGCAAGGGTATGTATATTGGAGACAGACAGTGTATGGAAAATCTGTAACTCTCCATTTTACTGGAAACCTAAAACTGCTATAAAGATAGTCTTAATAAAAAAAGCTGTCAATCGGAATAAAATATTTGCAAGTCACATGTCTAACAAAGGACTTACTTATATCCCTAATATAATGAGAACCCTAGAAGACCTCAACCATAAAAGGAGAATAATTCAATTAGAAAATGGGCAAATGCCATGAACCAACATACCACTAAGAAGAATATACAGGTGATAAAAACAAACAAAACACTAACGACAACAAAAATCTCAACATCTTTAGTCATTAGGAAAATATAATTAAAACCATGATATGATACAACTCCATGTCCATTAGAATAGGTAATTTTAGAAATTCTGACAGTACCAAATGTTGGTGAGAATTTAAGTGACTCTATCACTCTCACATTGCTAGCGTAAATGCCAAATGATAGAGCTACTCTAGAAATTGATTATAAGTTTATTATAAGGTTAAATACATACACAACATATAACTCAGCATCTCTCTCTTGGCAATCTACCCTACAGAAATGGAAATTTATTTTTAAAAATCCTCCACATGAGTGTTTATAAAAAGTTTCATTCATAATTGTCCCAAACTGAAACAGCCCAAATACCCTTCAGTGGGTGAATAAATAAACAAACTGTGGCAAATCCAGACAGTGGAGTACTACTCAGAAAATAAAAGTGGGGGATCCCTGGGTGGCGCAGCGGTTTGGTGCTTGCCTTTGGCCCAGGGCACGATCCTGGAGACCCGGGATCGAATCCCACATCGGGCTCTCGGTGCATGGAGCCTGCTCCTCCCTCTGCCTGTGTCTCTGCCTCTCTCTCTCTCTCTCTGTGACTATCATAAGTAAATAAAAAAAAAAAAATTAAAAAAAAAAAGAAAAGAAAAGTGAACATACTATTTGTGCACATGACAACTTGTGTGTATTTCAAGGGCATTATGTTGAGTGAGAGAAACCAATTTTTAAAAGGTTATATGCTGTATAACTCAATTTTTGTGACATTCTCAAGAAGACAGATTTTCCTATCTATATGGATACAGAGAACAGTAGTGATTGCCACGAACTGGGAATGGCAAAGGGTTTACCTGTAGGAGGCAGAATGAGGAGTTTTAGGGTACTAAAAAATTGTTCTATGTCCTGATTATGGTGATGGGTATACAAACATATATGTAATAAAGTGCATAGGACTGCATTTGTAAGAAAAAGACAGTAAATATTACTCCATTAAAATATATATGCAAAGATTCTTCTAAGGGATTGTAGAAGTCATCTACTTTAAACTTTTCATTCCATTATCTGACCAAATTAAGATTTGATAGTATAAATCAGTTATGAAAAAATTATGCAATCAGAGTTTCTTTAACATTCTGATTGAACACATTTGCTAGAAGAAGCATGAGGCTTCCTGATGTTGGAGTAAGTTATATTTTTCTTGTACTATGTTGCTTTAGGTAATAAAAAACAGTAGTCAAATCTCTATTAAATGATTCTTTTAAAGTTTTTGCTGTAAATAGTATGTCCTCTAATAATCTTTAAGTTAAAAAGTAAAATTATCTTGAGTGGTATTTTTCTTCTACCTTGGCAATTCAACTATCCCCTAAAATATGCTATCAGATTTTTTCCCACATTGATCACATTGATAAACAGCAAAAAAAGATTAGGCTTTCTATGAAGTTCTGATAGATCATAAATGCTGGAGCAATCTAAAGAAGGTAGAAGAATGTGACAACTGGAAATATCTCAACATCTCTAGAATTTGCCAAATGCTGAGTCAAAGATTCATGAGGGAAGAAATCATTTGCTTCCTGCTCATGATTTGAGTCATCTTCTGCTCACTCAGCCATTTCAAAGAAGGAATTGCAACAACTAGAGCCACAGAGCAGTTGGAAGTCACAGTTTATCTTTGGGTGGTTAAAAATCAATTGTAATGAAAAAGAAACAAAGACAAATAGAAAGCACTGGCCTGGTCAAATAGCAACCACAAATAACAATTTTAAAATATTGTCAAGGGAAGAAAATAATAGAAACCAGAGAAAGAAAAAAGACTAATAAAAGCAGAAATAGATGTAGAGAAAACAAAAATAAGTAAACAAAATATTTAATTATAACTCAATAGCAAATACCCTGGCAGACTTCCAGAGAAGAGACAAGACAAAAATATACCATAAAAGTTCAGAAGAGGTTGGATTTAGGAAAATATGAGATTTTACAAGAAAGCAAAACTAGGGCAGCCCGGGTGGCTCAACAGTTTAGCACCACCTTCAGCCTGGGGTGTGATCCTGGACACCTGGGATGGAGTCCCACGTCGGGCTCCCTGTATGGAGCCTGCTTCTCCCTCTGCCTGTGTCTCTGCCATTCTCTCTCTCTCTCTGTGTGTGTCTCTCATGAATAAATAAATACAATCTTAAAAAAAAAAAGAAAGCAAAACTAAACTATTTAATGAAATTATTTTAAAGCTTAAAAGTAAAAACCATTCTGCAAGCTAAATTAACCAATTTAGTTATACTATGAATGAAAGAAGCATGGAGCCCTCAAGTAATTGTCTAATAATATTCAAACAAAACTGAAAATAAAAAATTACAATGGGTAGAAAATATTTGTCATTTGCAATTCTCAAAGTAGCACTGAATGTGTTTCCCCAAAGATTAATCTACCTTCCTATATGTATTAGCTTAGAGAGTTGAGGTTTCTAAAATACAGAAGTAATCTAGGACACAAACTCCATGAACATAGAGATATTTCTTCTGTTTATTGAAATATCCCACTTATCTGAAACAGTGTGTGACACATGATACCTGCTTAAAAATAGATGATAACGTATATTTGGTGAACAGCAATGTTCTAAGTTTACATGCTCAGTAATGACAACATTAGCTTAAATGATGCTTCATTTTCTGGTAATATGTAGCACTAAGTTCTTATAATAAAAATGACTAACAATGGTAGATACAATATTTTAAACATTCTTAAAATTGTTATACACATATAATGGTAAGAATTAGTAAACCAACATCTAGTTAAAGAGAAAAACTGAGATGAATAAACAGAACACTATGGTCTCTCTTGCCTTGAAAGTATTTGCAAACTATACTGATAAGATTTTAAATTTAATGATGACCAGAGGTACAAAATGCTGAAAATGTCAAGGGAAAGTAATAAGAAACACTTCCTCCATTAAATTGGGACTCCAAAAGAGTCTCATGTTAGGATAAATTAAAAGTAAACTCATATTTACTCCTGTGATAGGCCTTCAGAGTTTATTAAAGACGCTGACACCCTATGGAATTCCACTGAATCCCAAGCAACGTGAAAGGCAGAGAAAGGGGCGGGGGGGAAATGGATGACAGGGAAGAAGAAAATAAGAAATTCTCACTTGGTTACACCATAGGGAAATTACAGGAAAATAATGACACACAGATGATGCAGATATCAGCCAGAGGATAAAGAAAAATTAATTTTCATGGAGTAACAGATTAGACGGACACTAACTGCATATAGCAATATGAAAAAATAATGTTATATTTTTATTAAATTAGGCTGAATCTCAGGATCTCAGGAATTCAAGATCCACTTAACCTTAGAAACCAAAGAAAATCATCCTATTAACAAATTAAAGGACAAAAAACTATAAGATCATTTTGATAAATGCAGAAAAAAATATTTGGCAAAATATGTTTTATTTTTCTGTTGGAACATGGATGCTTCTTTTATAACTGGACTTTATATGCCCCACTAAGAGTTCTGTTTTTTACAAAATAATTGAGACAACCAAGTACATCTATGTTTATATTCTAGTTTTTTAGTTCACTTGGCTACTGTAATAAGAGCAAATACATACTGCTTGAGATGTGTCAGCTCTCTTTTAGGCATTTTCAGTATATTAATTTAATTATCCCCTCCCCAAATGTGAGATAAGTAAATACATTTTACCATTTTTACAGAAGCAAGATCTGAATTACAGTTTAAATCTTTCCATATTTTACAGAGGTAAGTGGTAAAGCTTAGATATAATACATTCTTACCCTACATGAGAAATCTATTGTACTCTTAACTCATTGCCCTAATCAATAGATATGAAATATTAGGACTGATATTATTTTAGAGGCTAATATGAAATATTTTAGAGGCTAGAATTATTTTAGAGGTTAACATGAAAGAGTATTAGTAAACATACAGCACATTCTATAAGCAACATAAACACTAAAAAAGTAAGTACTGGAAACAGAAAAATTACTGACCCAATCTATTGTAGTCTGTTGGCTCACTGATTTTCAGCATTTGTCTTCTAGTTGAAATTCAGGATTAGTATACACAATATAATTAGCAAATGAAGTAGATATCACTTTATGCTTAACTGGCTGACAATCTTAACATCATAACAAGTCTATTTAAGTTTATTTATTTATTTATAAATATTTTATTTATTTATTCATGAGAGACACACACACTTGAGACAGAGGAAGAGACACAGGCAGACGGAGAAGAAGGCTCTATGTAGGAAGCCTGATGTGGGACTTGATCCAGGGACCCTGGGATCATGTCCTGAGCCAAAAGCAGATGCTCAACCACTGAGCCACCCAGACGTCCCTATGTGTAAATGTGTAAAACTTACACATTCCACCTGCCCTGCCACCACACCCTAGCCATGCTCAGTGCCCACCACCAGGTGCTCCAGCCCGACATGCTGCCAGTCTAGACAACATCCTGGGCAGCAAGTGGAGTGAGACGCTGGATGAGCACTTGGCTGTGGCTCTCCTCACTGAGGAGGTGGGTCAGCTTTTGCAGCACTGCAGCCAGGAGGAGTTTGAACGGAGGTACAGCACCCTGCGGGAACTGGCGAACAGCTGGATCAGCCCTTATGAGCAGGTTCAGCTCTGATTACCCTAAATGCCCAGAGTTGTTCATACACACGTACACACTCACACCCACCCACCCAGACACAACACACACACACACACACACACACACACACACACACACACACTATTATACTCCTATGGGTCCTCTTCCCAGGAAAGGACAAGGGTCTTCTATTCTACTACAGCGTGCTACCTAAAATGTGTCTAGTTCCCTAAGACAGGTGTCAGCAAATCTTTTCTGTATAGGGCCTGGCAGTAAATATTTTAACTTTGCTGACCACACACACAAATAATAATAATAATAATAATAATAATAATAATAATAATGTGTAAGTTTAAAAATAAATGTATGTATATTTTCCTATTCAGCTCATTTAATACTTTATATTGCTCCTTTGACATTGTTTTCTACTTCATGTTTATAATTATATGTCAAAATACCTGATTTTTTTGGTGAAATTTTAAGCCACATATTTTAAGCCACCTAAAATTCAGGTGGGGGGGATATCTGATCAATTTTGTAAGTTCCAGTGATTCTTAGAATGACAATCTACAAATAATAGGCATGAAGTATATAATGGTTGAATAAAAACATGAGTCAGTCATCAGTAGTACATTAAGAAAAGCACCCTAAAACTTAACTAATAATAGTTTACTGTTGACCAGAGCCTTACTGATAACATAAATTATCAATTAATGTGTATTTTGTATGTTATTCACATCATATAGTGTATTCTTACAATAAAGTAAGCTATAGAAAATAATTTGTTATTAGGAAAATCATAAGGAAAGGAAATACATTTACAGTTCAGTATTGTGAAATATATACCTAGAAGAGGACCTGCACAGTTTAAAATGGCGTTGCTCAAGAATCATCTGTAATTTCTTGAAAATATGTGTTCATCACTAGGTCATGAGAAAATTTCAAACATAGTAATAATGTCATTTGAAAGTGATATAACTTTAAAAAGTTATATTGAAATATTATTGATAAGTTGGGTTCTTTAGGGCTAGGCAAGTTAAGTAAAATAAATTCTGAATATGGTATAAATAAAGTATTAGAAGTTAAAAAAAAAAAAGAAAGGAAACCAAGATTGTGCTTTAACTATTTTATAACTTTAGCTAGGCAAAAAGAAAACAAAAAACTTTCCTGATTTTTTCACAGCTATTATGCCAACATTTTTATGAAGAAAATTGAGGGGATTTGAATCCCAGCCATAACAGGTAGGTGGTAAGCAGACTTCTAGATATCTTTTAAATGTCCCAGTCTTGGGGCAGCCTGTGTGGCTCAGCGGTTTAGTGCTGCCTTCAGCCCAGGGCCTGATTCTGGAGACCCTGGATGGAGTCCCACATCGGGCTCCCTGCCTAGACCCTACTTCTCCCTCTGCCTCTCTCTCTCTCTCTCTCTCTCTCTCTGTCCCTCATGAGTAAATAAATAAATAAATAAAAATCCCAGTCTAACGTTCTTCAAAAACAATGTAAACTGATGTCATGTATTTATATAGACTATGATATTAATGGTCTATTTCGTATCATTAATAGCAGGAAGAAGGTACAGGTACAGAATGTTTTGTAAGTGGAAGAATAGCCCAAGTTGAAACTATCCTTTAGCTTAAATCACATAGATCCAAATTCCCTAAGCATTTTCACATTCCCTTAAAAAATATCTAACAGCACTCTTTAAAGCAATGTTGCACCTGTTAATGTCACACTGAATACCATATGCATAAACAGGCTCTCTCTTTAGGATTCTCTTCTAAAATTGGTGATATTCCACCCTAGACATTGACAATTCTAGAGAGAAAAAAAAAGAATAAGACATTTTCCTTATTTAAAACAGATGTGCTTTTCAAAAAAAAAAACAAAACAAAACGGTTTCTTTCTCATCATGCTCATGGCTATGCAATTAAATAAAATCTGAGATATCATAAGGGGAGGAGACACCAAAAAATGTTTACATTACAGACACCAACATGTTTTAGATACCTAGTTAATCTCACAGAAGTACAACTAGAGGCCTCAGTAATCTTTCTATAGAAAGCTAGAGAACAATCTCTCAGAGCTTGACAATAGAGTTAAACTCTGAAGACGTAAACAACATAAATCCATATGTAATTGAAAATGTTAGGGGATCCCCGGGTGGCGCAGCGGTTTGGCGCCTGCCTTTGGCCCAGGGCGCAATCCTGGAGACTCGGGATCGAATCCCACATCGGGCTCCCGGTGCATGCTTCTCCCTCTGCCTATGTCTCTGCCTCTCTCTTTCTCTCTCTGTGACTATCATAAATAAATAAAAATTAAAAAAAAAAAGAAAATGTTAGTGATATGCAGAAGTAATCCACTGTGCAAAAAATTCACTGTTTATGTGAAAAAGAGGAAATGAAGAAATAACTAAGTCCAACTAAGATCATTTTACAAGCCTCTACAGTCAATGAACCAAGGAAGTTCTTGCTTTGAAGCACCAGAGAACTTGAAATTATAATGCAATTAATATCAATAATTGTTTTCACAACCGATGACTTGAAGTTTACTATTGTGCATCTCTTGTGAATTGAACCAATTTTTAAGATCTTAGGGCACTGAAGATGTTGGAGCTATACTACAAGTTGTTTGCAATCTACAGTGAGGAAAGAATTCACTTAAAAACTACTCAGTCTTGGGACCCCTGGGTGTCTGTGAGCGTTTCACTCCACACTCAATGTGGAGTTTGCTTGTCCCTCACCATATGCTTCCCCCCACTTCTCCTTCTCAAATAAATAAATAAATAAATAGTCATTTAAATTCCAAACTTGGTAGTAGGGACAAGTAGAAAATAAGTTAGTATATAGTTAAGTTCATCAGCTATAACAAGGAAGAAAGAGGACAATAAGGGAGAGAAAAAATAGGGCAGAAGCTATCAAAAAAAAATAAGCAAAATTTTCTCTGAAATATTATCTCAGAACCACAGATACTTTCTTTCCTTTTAAAGATAAGTCTTGGGATGCCTGGGTGACTCAGTGGTTGAGCATCTGCCTTTGGCTCAGGGCATGATCCCAGAGTCCTGGGACCAAGTCCTACATCAGGGTCCCTGTGTGGAGCCTGCTTTTCCCTCTGCCTATGTCTCTGCCTCTCTCTCTCTCTGTCTCTCATGAATAAATAAATAAAATCTTAAAAAAAGATAAGTCTTCATCATTACTGTTTGATCCCATTCCTTTATATTGCCTTTATTATAACCTTTGTCAATTTGTTTTACATCATTACTATTATTATTATCATTAGTAGTATGATATTATTCTTATTTAATGTCTAAAACTTAATACAATGAGAAGGACTTGGAGATAAATGTAAACTTCAAAGAAACTTGAAGTAAAAAAAGTGAGATGTAGATTTGGAAGAAACTGACTCTAATGGAGAAATAAAGATTTTACATTTCAATGAAATGTTAAATCAATACGGGTCTTCAGTCAGCTGACGTGCTGTGCTGACAGATGCTAACAGGTGTCTTGAAATAAGGAAGCTGATAGAAAGGCAAGATCAGAGGTGGCGTAGAAGGAGAGTTACCTTACAATAAATGGTTTTGATAAGAATATGGAGGGATGCCTGGATGGCTCAGCAGTTAAGCTCTGTTTTCAGCTCAGGGCATGATCCTGGAGTTCAGGGATCGAGTCCCACATCTGGCTCCCTGATGGAAGCCTGCTTCTCCCTCATGTCTATGTCTCTGCCTCTCTCTCCCTCTGTGCCTCTCATGAATAAATTTTTAAAAAATCTAAAAAAAATATGAAGACATGTTCCTATCCAAAATTAAAACATTAAGGTCCATGGTACAAATATTTTTGTGAAAAATTTACATTTTATCAATATGGGATAGATGTCCATGCTCCATTTAATCTTTTATATTGTAACTGAAATTTTTTAATATAAACACCTAGACATTTCTTTTTTACCTCATATGTGTTTTTTTTACCTTATATGTGTTTACCAAATTACTTTATTCACTATTGTCCAGTGAATGTGCACTATGTACTTTTATAATTTGTGAATATCCTTGATTCTCATGATAACTTGAGAATTTAGTCATTTTACATTATTAAATAAATATTCTTAATACTTTTATATTTCCTTACCTTTTCGTGTCTTTGTCACTGTAGGGCCTTTAATTTTTTTAAGTTAGTTTTTAAAGATTTATTTATTTGAGAAAGAAAAAAAATAGAGGAAGGTAGGAACAGAGAGAGAAGGAGAGACTCTCCAGCAGACTCCCACTGAGCATGGAGGGAGCCCCAAAAAGGGTTCAATCCCACAACCCCAAGATCATGACTTCAGCCAAAATGCTTAACTGTGAGCCACCCAGGCACCCCTGCAGAGCTTTTTAATTTTTCCTCTTCTTCAAGTAATAGAGAAAACAAAATTTAAACAGCATTTTTATAGCAACATAAAAATTTCTTAAGATATATTACAATTTACATTTTTTTTTCTAATTTTCAAAATCTAGACTCTCTTTTGGTGACAAATGAGGAAATTAACACAAATTATATTTTTTATCTCTTATCAATAACAACAATGGACTCAGGATTAATTGTGGAAACAGATACATAGCATTAACTAAAGACAATGGAAATTGTTTTTTAAATTATTTCTCAACTATCCTCCTTCCTCTACCATTGTGTATAGGGATGTATTGTTTGTGGTTCACCTTAATATTTATTCCATGAATTAGAGAATACCTAAATAAAATCATGAAAGATAAAACAAAAGGAAAGTATATCAATTAAAAGGTCAGTATCTGATGTGCAGATATTTAAGAGACACGATGTTCTGTTGGACATAAGAGTTATTTTAAAAATACAGAATAAACCTTTTTTTCCTTTCTTGATAATATACTTTGGTTGATTTTTACCATCCAGCAACAAAATCTCTCACCTCTCCCACTTTTGGTGCTATTTCCATCTTTAGAGGAAGAGCTCTTCTCTTATTCCATCACAGAAGCTAAAATCACACCCTTCGAATGTAAAGTATGGTTCTAAAATCTATCAATTATATAAACTTGTTCTAGATTTTTATGTGAAGTAGTAGGGATCATAAAAAAAAAATTCATCCCAGTGAGGGTCACAGAAGGTGGAGAAATAGCTTTTATTTTCAGAGAAAACAGTTGCAGATCTAGCAGCAGTGTTCAATCAACAGTTGCATTCAATAGAAAGTGTCAATTGTATTGCAGAAGGAGTAAAACTATAGGACCTGTTCTTTGTAACAATAATACCAATGGGGTTCCTGGACAATATGTTCAGTGCCTTTCAAAGCACAAGCTAAAACAACTAATGAACAAAGGAAAGTTAATCAATCTAGCTATAGAGAAGAAAAAAATTAAAAATATAAGAAATTATAATTATATAAAATTATAGGAGAATATATGAGATTACATGAACTATAAAACAGAAAGAAGTGATGTCAAAAATAAAATGGATTATTTCAATTTTCTCAATAATGTAAATGAGTTAGTTTATAACATTAACAGACACCATCCCAATTGGTTAAAATAAAACAAGCAACAAATACAAGAAAATTCTAGTATACCTTCTTAAAATAGATTCGAAGTAAATATGTTAAATGTGTCTTTTACTTTCAAATGAAATTTTTTTAAGATTATTTATTTATTTATTCAGATAGAGAGGCAGAGACACAGGCAGAGAGAAGCAGGCTCATGCAGAGAGCCCGAGGGGGGACTCGATCCCAGATCTCCAGGATTACACCCCGGGGCTGAAGGTGGCGCTAAACTGCTGCGCCACGGGGGCTGCCCCAAATGAATTTTATTAAGGCGGTATATGCATTATTTTCATTCATTTTATCTCTCACTTCATCAGCATTTGATTTTTGCAAGAAATATGCGATAGCTTGTGTTGCACACCTAGTGATATTATCTCAGAATCAGTATAATGAACCATTTTTTATCCTGTTACATGAACCTATGACAAGACATATACAATGAAGATTTTAATATAGAACTCAAAAATGATAACTCAAAAATGATACAGACCTTTCATGACAATGAAAGTGTATTGCTGTGCCTGTCAGGTGAAAGACAATGGCTCTTTTACCTTTCTTGCTTTTTTTGATACACAGAGGAAAAGCCCTTGACAGCTCAAGAGCTAAATAATAGGTGTCAGAGGCTTTTGTTGTTTTTTCTTTTTTGTTTCCTCTAGTTACATGGCCATATCTGGCACAGAAACCAAAAAATTTGAATTCAATCAGTAATTTAACTTGCAGTAAATCATTGTCATTTTTCTAGATCCGTATGGACTTTAGACTGGTCTAATGTATTCTTTTTTTTTTTAATTGAACATACACATTATTCAGGTTTTAAGACGTTGTAATTGTTATTTCCTTTCATCCTTACAATAGCTTTAGCAGGTAGATAGTATTTTTATTTGCATTTACTGAAAAGAAAATTAAGTCACAAGCAATAAAAAACAATCTGTTCTAGAAAATCCACATAGTACATAATAGACTTAGGATTTGATCTAGGGTAACTGTCTATAGCAACTATGCTCTTAACACCACATGATATCTCTAAGTGTCATGAGGATGTGCCAAAAATTTGCCTAAACCTGAATAATTGAATAATTAATGTCCTTGATTTCTTTAGAAAGTAATAAAACTTTTTTTTTAAGCAAGGACCTTTTGGATCTCAATTTGACACTTATTATAATATCTTATATTTCATTACTTAATGAAAATTAATGTAATACATACAGTTTCTAACTTTATCTCTTCCAGCTATCTACATAGGGCTGATAATAAAAAATCAAGTCTTTTCAAGTTTCCTGAGCCACATTAATATCCAATAGTTTTCTCTTCCAATAGAGTCCCCTTATGTTTTTCAAACTTATGCTCTAACTGTTGTATATAAATGACTCTACTGCTGAACAGTAATTGTTGTCATGTTTGGAAAACCATTAAATCAAATTCTAAGTTTTATTTTATCTGACCCTGTAGAAGAAATTATTTTCTTCCAAATCTTTGAATATAAATTGAGTCAAGAATTTTTAACTTTTATTTATGTCTGCCATGCAATTAGTAGCCACAACAGTATCCCACAGTATTCTGATTCTTTATTTCCATCATACTGTTTAGTGACAGTGGTTATTGGGTGCTTTATAGCTTTGCCTTCAATGGGCATTTTATCACTGTTGATTAAAAGCACTAATTCTATTACTGATTTTGCCTCTGACCACCTGGGTTGCTTGGATCTCATCCTTTAATACAAGATACAATTTTACTGACAGATTCACATTTTCTGTTGCCTCTATCTGACACCAAATACTACATCAGTTTTTATACTTGCAACAGAATCCACTCCACCTAGTTTAAGAATAAATCTGTTGAAGGATATTCCACAAATCTCTGATATGATCAGAGAGTTAGGCTTGCCAACTTGTCTAGTGAACACACTATTGCTATTCATGGATAATGCAACTCACACTTGTGAAGCAAAAAGCTCTGTAACTTCTGTCTTCCAAATACCTCTACTGTCCCATCATCAAAAGTTTGAGACTTTTCAGTACCTTTTTTTCTCATATTGCTTATTTATTAATTAAAATGTCACTGACTAAAGAGCTCAGCTAGATCACCGTAAATATAGTCAGCTGATTTTTTGACATAGAAGTAAAGATAACAATGGAGCAAAGAGATTTTTCAACAAATGATGCTGGACCAACTACACACCCACACACAAAAATATTAATATAGATAGAGTTTTTATATTCTTCAGAAAAAGTAATTCAAAGTGGATCACAGACCTAAATTTAAAACACCAAACTATGAAATGTCTAGAAGATAACCGAAGAGAAAACCTAGCTGACTTTGAGTATTGCGATAACTTTATAGATATAACACCAAAAGCACAATCCATGAAAGAAATAATGGATAAACTGAACTTTTTAAAACTAAGAACTTCTGCTCTTCAAGAGGTAGTGAATAAGGAAATAAAACAAAATAAAATTCTTGAAAAGAAGAAATCTCTACTAGATAAATATCTAAAAGCATTACACAGAAGAACGTATTACCAGGTAACATAATCAATTCTAAAACCATAAAAATTAAAACATTCTTCTATTGATTCAAGGATAGACAAATTAATATATTGAAATAAATAGTCCAGTTACAGACCTATGTGCATGTAGAGATAGTATAACTTATAAGAAAGTAGTATCAGACAAGAATGAGATGAATTGCATGTTAGCATGGGAGAAAAATAAAGAAAATTGGCCTCAACCACATTACACACACACACACACACACACACACACACACACGCAAATTCTATCTGGATTATGGAAACATATGTAAAAAGTAAAACATTATATATATACACACATATATAAATTAATATACACATATAAATTTTATCTAGATTATAGAAACATATGTAAAAAGTAAAGCAATACATCTTATAGAGTATAAAAGAATATGTCAAGGGTATTGGAATAGATGATAATTCCTAACAAGCTACAAAACACACTATTATGAAAAAAAAAATTGATAATTTGAAATACATCCATATTTTAAATATTTTTTTCCTAGCAAAATTCAATGGTGAGAGAATGAAAAGACAGCCTACAGGGTTGGAGAAAATATTTGCAAGACATTAAATCAATAAGGCCCTGTATTCAGAATTTATAAAATAATTTCTGTAACTTAATAAGAAAAATAGAGAAAACCAAATAGAAAAAAAGGCAAAGCCTGAAAAGCATTTTACAAAACTGGATATCTAAGTGGCCAAGCATAGAACAATATGTTCAATCTCCTATAATCAGCAATTTGTAAATTAAAACTATATCCATTCAATATCGTTATAGATCTACTAGTAAAAGTTGGCAAGGGTGTAGAGAAACTGGAGTTGTCATAAAATTGTCTACATCATTGTAAATTCATACACTCAATAAAACTTTTTGGCACTATTAAATTGGAACATATATATGCATATGTATATATATTCTGTGATTCAGCAATTTCACTCCTATCTGTACATTGATAGAGTTTATGAACCGAAACAGATACATATTAGAATTGTAGCAGCACTAATCATAATATCCAAAAATTTAAGACCACTCAAATGCTTAGTAGCAATATAATAGGTTTATAATTTTCGGTATTTTCATGAAATGTAGTAATAAATAGCAATGGAAATGAAGGTGTGCAAAACATGTATCTCACATACACATTGTTGGCCAAAAAAAAAAAAAAAAATTAAAATGGCCAGGCACAAAGAATACTTATTCTATATTCCTTTTATAAAAATAAGATAGTGAGGCAGCCCCGGGTGGCTCAGCGGTTTAGCGCTGCCTTCGGCCCAGGGTGTGGTCCTGGAGACCCAGGATCAAGTCCCATGTTGGTCTCCCTGCATGGCGCCTGCTTATCCCTCTGCCTGTGTCTGTGCCCCTCTCTCTCTCTCTCTCTCTCTCTGTGTGTGTGTCTCTCATGAATAAATAAATAAAATCCTTAAAAAATTAAAAAATAAAAAGAAGATAGCAAAAAAAGAGAAAGAAAGAAAGAAAGAAAGAGAAAGAAAGAAAGAAAGAAAGAAAGAAAGAAAAGAAAGAGAGAAAGGAAGGAAAGAAGGAAGGAAGGAAGGCACCTGGGTGGCTCAATTGGTTAAGTGTCAGTTTTAGGACATGACCCAGAAGTCCTGGGATGGAGCGTCGCATCAGGCTCCCTACTGAGAGGGGAGATCTCCCTCTCCCTCTGCCCCTCCTGCCCTCCCTGCCCCCACTTGTGCTCTCATTTTCACCCACACACATTCTCTCTCTAACAAATAAACAAAATCTTTAAAAGAAAAAAAGAAAATACATGTAAAAAAGTTAATCTAGTAGCTACCTTTGTGTAGAAGGGAAAGGGTGTTGCTTAGGAAGGGAAGTGGAGAAAAATGTTAGGTTCTGGTAATGTTAGTTTTTCCCCCCTTTACCCAAGGGTGTAGTTTCTTGAATGTACTTACTTTGCAAATATTTTCTGAGCTATGCTCTTATGAGTTATACATTTATTGTATTTGTTATTCAACAAAATACTTATTTGTTAGATAGGAAATCTATGGTGCTTAAGAATGTATAGGTATGAAGAAAGATAGTAAAGGAGTAAGTATCTAAGCTTTGGTATAACTGGGATCAATTTCAAGAGATAATTGTTATTTGAGGCTTAAAATATGGGTGATAATTTACCAGGTGAACTTGCTGGAAGAGCTTTTTAAGAGAAAGTTAGTGTTCATTTTCATATTCATGTTCTGCAATACATAAGGACCCTTTTTCCCTCAGAACCAAGTTTTATGCAAAATCATGTTTATAGGGGAGAGGGGCAAGACGGCGGAAGAGCAGGGTCCCCAAGTCACCTGTCCTCAACAAATTACCTAGAAAACCATCCAATCATCCTGAAAATCTACGAATTCGGCCTGAGATTTAAAGAGAGACCAGCTGGAACGCTACAGTGAGAAGAGTTCGCGCTTCTATCAAGGTAGGAAGACGGGGAAAAAGAAATAAAGACACAAAAGGCCTCCAAGGGGGAGGGGCCCGCGAGGAGCCGGGCTGAGGCCGGGGCGAGTGTCCCCAGGACAGGAGAGCCCCGTCCCGGAGGAGCAGGAGCTGCACCGACCTTCCCCGCGGAAAGGCCTCCCGGGGAATTGGAGCAGGATCCCCAGAAAGGCGGGGACGCCCTCGGGCTCCGGGGACAGTAACAGAGGAACTGCGCCCCGGGAGATGCGCCGAGCTCCCTAAGGGCTGCAGCGCTCGGCGGGACCCGGAGCAGCTCGGAGGGGCTCGGGCGGCGGCTCCGCGGAGGGGGCTGCAGGGCGGGAGCGGATCCAACAGCGCAGGCCCCGGGGCACAGGGCGCCGGGACACAGCACAGGATCCGGCCTCCCCCGGGACAGGCAGAGGCCGGGAGGGCCCAGGACAGCGAGGACGCTCCTGCCTGGAACTGAGCAGATCAGCGGCCCCGCCCGGGAGCCCCCAGGCCCTGCAGACGGAGAGCCCCGGAGCTACTGCGGGAGCTGACTCCAGGGTCCCAGAGCTGCCCCCGCCACTGTGGCTTCCTCCCGGGGCCTCACGGGGTGAACAACCCCCACCGAGCCCTGCACCACGCAGGGGCAGAACAGCTCCCCCAAGTGCTAACACCTGAGAATCAGCACAGCAGGCCCCTCCCCCAGAAGACCAGCGACACGGACCAGTTCCAAGGGAAGTCAAGGGACTTAAAGTACACAGGATCGGAAGATACTCCCCCGTGTTTTTTTTGTTTGTTTGTTTGTTTTTGTTTTTGTTTTGTTTTGTGCTTTTTTTTCTCTCTTTCTTCTTGATTTCTGATTGCTTCCCCCAACACCCCCCCTTTTTTTTTCTTTTTTCTCCTTTCTTTCTTTTTCTTCTCTTTTCCCCTTCTTTTTCTTCTTTCTCTTTTTTCTTTTCCTCTTTTCTTTCCTTCTCTCTCTTTTTCTCCTTTTCCCAATACAACTTGTTTTTGGCCACTCTGCACTGAGCAAAATGACTAGAAGGAAAACCTCACCTCAAAAAAAAGAATCAGAAACAGCCCACTCTCCCACAGAGTTACAAAATATGGATTACAATTCAATGTCAGAAAGCCAATTCAGAAGCACTATTTTACAGCTACTGGTGGCTCTAGAAAAAACCATAAAGGACTCAAGAGACTTCATGACTGCAGAATTTAGATCCAATCAGGCAGAAATTAAAAATCAATTAAATGAGATGCAATCCAAGCTAGAAGTCCTAACGACGAGGCTTGACGAGGTGGAAGAACGAGTGAGTGACATAGAAGACAAGTTGATGGCAAAGAGGGAAACTGAGGAAAAAAGACACAAGCAATTAAAAGATCATGAGGATAGATTAAGGGAAATAAACGACAGCCTGAGGAAGAAAAACCTACGTTTAATTGGGGTTCCTGAGGGCGCGGAAAGGGACAGAGGGCCAGAATATGTATTTGAACAAATCCTAAAACTTTCCGAACCTGGGAAGGGAAACAGGCATTCAGATCCAGGAAATAGAGAGATCCCCCTCCTAAAATCAACAAAAACCGTTCAACACCTCGCATTTAATAGTGAAGCTTGCAAATTCCAAAGATAAGGAGAAGATCCTTAAAGCAGCAAGAGAAAAAAAGTCCCTGACTTTTATGGGGAGGAATATTAGGGTAACAGCAGACCTCTCCACAGAGACCTGGCAGGCCAGAAAGGGCTGGCAGGATATATTCAGGGTCCTAAATGAGAAGAACATGCAACCAAGAATACTTTACCCAGCAAGGCTTTCATTCAAAATGGAAGGAGAGATAAAGAGCTTCCAAGACAGGCAGGAACTGAAAGAGTATGTAACCTCCAAACCAGCTCTGCAAGAAATTTTAAGGGGAACTCTTAAAATTCCCCTTTAAGAAGAAGTTCAGTGGAACAATCCACAAAAACAAGGACTGAATAGATATGATGACACTAAACTCATATCTATCAATAGTAACTCTGAACGTGAATGGGCTTAATGACCCCATCAAAAGGCGCAGGGTTTCAGACTGGATAAAAAAGCAGGACCCATCTATTTGCTGTCTACAAGAGACTCATTTTAGACAGAAGGACACCTACAACCTGAAAATAAAAGGTTGGAGAACCATTTACCATTCAAATGGTCCTCAAAAGAAAGCAGGGGTTGCCATCCTTATATCAGATAAATTAAAATTTACCCCAAAGACTATAGTGAGAGATGAAGAGGGACACTATCTCATACTCAAAGGATCTATCCAACAAGAGGACTTAACAATCCTCAATATATATGCCCCGAATGTGAGAGCTGCCAAATATTTAAACCAATTAATAACCAAACTCAAGAAATACCTTGATAATAATACACTTATACTTGGTGACTTCAATCTAGCTCTTTCTACCCTGGATAGGTCTTCTAAGCACAACATCTCCAACGAAACGAGAGCTTTAAATGATACACTGGACCAGATGGATTTCACAGATATCTACAGAACTTTACATCCAAACTCAACTGAATACACGTTCTTCTCAAGTGCACATGGAACTTTCTCCAGAATAGACCACATACTGGGTGACAAATCGGGTCTGAACTGATACCAAAATATCGGGATAGTCCCCTGTATATTCTCAGACCATAATGCCTTGAAATTAGAACTTAATCACAAAAAGAAGTATGGAAGGACCACAAACACGTGGAGGTTAAGGACCATCCTGCTAAAAGATGAAAAGGTCAACCAGGAAATTAAGGAAGAATTAAAAAGATTCATGGAAACTAATGAGAATGAAGATACAACCGTTCAAAATCTTTGGGATGCAGCAAAAGCAGTCCTGAGGGGGAAATACATCGCAATACAAGCATCCATTCAAAAACTGGAAAGATCTCAAATTCAAAAGCTCACCTTACACATAAAGGAACTAGAGAAAAAGCAACAAATAGACCCCACCCCCAGCAGAAGAAGACAGTTAATTAAAATTCGAGCAGAACTCAATGATATCGAGACCAAAAGAACTGTGGAACAGATCAACAGAACCAGGAGTTGGTTCTTTGAAAGAATTAATAAGATAGATAAACCATTAGCCAACCTTATTAAAAAGAAGAGACAGAAGACTCAAATTAATAAAATCATGAATGAGAAAGGAGAGATCACTACCAACACCAAGGAAATACAAACGATTTTAAAAACATATTATGAACAGCTGTACGCCAATAAATTAGGAAATCTAGAAGAAATGGATGCATTCCTGGAAAGCCACAAACTACCAAAACTGGAGCAGGAAGAAATAGAAAACCTGAACAGACCAATAACCAGGGAAGAAATTGAAGCAGTCATCAAAAACCTCCCAAGACAGAAGAGTCCAGGGCCAGATGGCTTCCCCGGGGAATTCTATCAAATCTTTAAAGAAGAAATCATACCTATTCTACTAAAGCTGTTTGGAAAGATAGAAAGAGATGGAGTACTTCCAAATTCGTTCTATGAGGCCAGCATCACCTTAATTCCGAAACCAGACAAAGACCCCACCAAAAAGGAGAATTACAGACCAATATCCCTGATGAACATGGATGCAAACATTCTCAACAAGATACTAGCCAATAGGATCCAACAATACATTAAGAAAATTATTCACCATGACCAAGTAGGATTTATCCCCGGGACACAAGGCTGGTTCAACACTCGTAAAACCATCAATGTGATTCATCATATCAGCAAGAGAAAAACCAAGAACCATATGATACTCTCATTAGATGCAGAGAAAGCATTTGACAAAATACAGCATCCATTCCTGATCAAAACCCTTCAGAGTGCTGGGGTAGAGGGAACTTTCCTCGACATCTTAAAAGCCATCTATGAAAAGCCCACAGCAAATATCATTCTCAATGGGGAAGCACTGGGAGCCTTTCCCCTAAGATCAGGAACAAGACAGGGATGTCCACTCTCACCACTGCTGTTCAACATAGTTCTGGAAGTCCTCGCCTCAGCAATCAGACAACAAAAAGACATTAAAGGCATTCAAATTGGCAAAGAAGAAGTCAAACTCTCCCTCTTCGCCGATGACATGATACTCTACATAGAAAACCCAAAAGCCTCCACCCCAAGATTGCTAGAACTCATACAGCAATTTGGTAGCGTGGCAGGATACAAAATCAATGCCCAGAAATCAATGGCATTTCTATACACTAACAATGAGACTGAAGAAAGAGAAATTAAGGAGTCAATCCCATTTACAATTGCACCCAAAAGCATAAGATACCTAGGAATAAACCTAACCAAAGAGGTAAAAGATCTATACCCTAAAAACTATAGAACACTTCTGAAAGAAATTGAGGAAGACACAAAGAGATGGAAAAATATTCCATGCTCATGGATTGGCAGAATTAATATTGTAAAAATGTCAATGTTACCCAGGGCAATTTATACGTTTAATGCAATCCCTATCAAAATACCATGGACTTTCTTCAGAGAGTTAGAACAAATTATTTTAAGATTTGTGTGGAATCAGAAAAGACCCCGAGTAGCCAGGGGAATTTTAAAAAAGAAAACCATAGCTGGGGGCATCACAATGCCAGATTTCAGGTTGTACTACAAAGCTGTGGTCATCAAGACAGTGTGGTACTGGCACAAAAACAGACACATAGATCAATGGAACAGAATAGAGAACCCAGAAGTGGACCCTGAAATGTACGGTCATCTAATATTCGATAAAGGAGGAAAGACTATCCATTGGAAGAAAGACAGTCTCTTCAATAAATGGTGCTGGGAAAATTGGACATCCACATGCAGAAGAATGAAACTAGACCACTCTCTTTCACCATACACAAAGAGAAACTCAAAATGGACGAGAGATCTAAATGTGAGACAAGATTCCATCAAAATCCTAGAGGAGAACACAGGCAACACCCTTTTTGAACTCGGCCACAGTAACTGCTTGCAAGATACATCCACAAAGGCAAAAGAAACAAAAGCAAAAATGAACTATTGGGACTTCATCAAGATAAGAAGCTTTTGCACAGCAAAGGATACAGTCAACAAAACTAAAAGACAACCTACAGAATGGGAGAAGATATTTGCAAATGACATATCAGATAAAGGGCTAGTTTCCAAAATCTATAAAGAACTTATTAAACTCAACACCAAAGAAACAAACAATCCAATCCTGAAATGGGCAAAAGACATGAAGAGAAATCTCACAGAGGAAGACATGGACATGGCCAACAAGCACATGAGAAAATGCTCTGCATCACTTGCCATCAGCGAAATACAAATCAAAACCACAATGAGATACCACCTCACACCAGTGAGAATGGGGAAAATTAACAAGGCAGGAAACAACAAATGTTGGAGAGGATGTGGAGAAAAGGGAACCCTCTTACACTGTTGGTGGGAATGTGAACTGGTGCAGCCACTCTGGAAAACTATGTGGAGGTTCCTCAAAGAGTTAAAAATAGACCTGCCCTACGACCCAGCAATTGCACTGTTGGGGATTTACCCCAAAGATTCAGATGCAGTGAAACGTCGGGACACCTGCACCCCGATGTTTCTATCAGCAATGGCCACAATAGCCAAACTGTGGAAGGAGCCTCGGTGTCCATCGAAAGATGATGGATAAAGAAGATGTGGTTTATGTATACAATGGAATATTACTCAGCAATTAGAAACGACAAATACCCACCATTTGCTTCAACGTGGATGGAACTGGAGGGTATTATGCTGAGTGAAATAAGTCAATTGGAGAAGGACAAACAGTGTATGTTCTCATTCATTTGGGGAATATGAATAATAGTGAAAGGGAATATAAAGGAAGGGAGAAGAAATGTTGGGAAATATCAGGAAGGGAGACAGAACATAAAGACTCCTAACTCGGGGAAACGAACTAGGGGTGGTGGAAGGGGAGGAGGGCGGGTGTTGGAGGGGAATGGGTGACGGGCACTGAGGTGGACACTTGACGGGATGAGCACTGGGTGTTTTTCTGTATGTTGGTAAATTGAACACCAGTAAAAATTAATTAAAAAAATAAAAAAATAAAAAAATAAAAAATAAAAATAATGCAAAAAAAATCATGTTTATATAATTCAATTAGACCAAATAACCTCTATTTAATCAATTATAAATTATGAATTAGTAGAATAAAATTTGTAGAAATCTTTCTATTCTTAGACTTGAAACAGATTTCATTAGTTTAGCTATTTTTAAATGTCCCATAAAAAACAGAAATTGTAATAACTGTTTGTTTATTTTATTTATTTTTATTTTTTAAAAGAGTTTATTTATTTATTTATGAGAGACAGGCAGAGACACAGGCAGAGGGAGAAGCAGGCTCTTTGCAGGGAGTCCAATGTAGGACTTGATCCCGGGACTCCAGGATGACTCCCTCAGCCAAGGCAGATGCTCAACTGCTAAGTCACCCAGGAATCTTGATAGCTGTTATTTTAAAATAAAAGTAATAAGTGATTTATTCCTTGAAATCTGACAATCATGTAGATTATGTTTTTAATATTTTTAAGAAAAATATTCTCATCTGGTGTGTTTATGAGAGAGTAATGATGATGATCTTTGCTTTTCTGAATCAAATTACCAATTCCTCTGTTGATTATCATTCACACTCTTTTCATTTCTTTTAAAAATTAAGAAATTATAAAAATAACTTTTAGAATGTGTATTGACCATGTAGATTTTCTTTAAAATGGGTGCCTATAAATAATGATCTTCATAGAAAAGTATTCCAGAGAGTAATCTCATTAGACTTCAGAAATTAAATAAAATTTTCTGAAAAAAGTTTCTTACAGTCTGATTTTTAAAGAAAACTAGGTATTTATATTGAATTTATGATAGATTTTTATTAAGCAGGTTATATTTTCTAATAAGAACGGTATCTTTGAAGTCATGATCTGATATGTTCAGAATTGAGTCTTATTTGCAAAGAATATGTTTTGCCACAGAATGGATTATACCCTAATGTCACTTAATTTATGAATATGTGAAGATTATGATTTATATTTAGTATGAGAGTTGATGAATCCAAAGAATGTGTTTAGATTTTTGTAGTTGTTTGCTTTCAAAGATAAGATATGTATTGGGGTGCCTGAGTGGCTTCACTGGTTAAAGCTCTCACTTGATTTTGGCTCAGATATGATCTTGATCCTGGTTGTGAGCCCCATGTTTGGCTCCAGCTTAGTAGGAAGTCTGCTTAAGGATTCTCTCTCCTTTTACCCTCTGCTCCCCACCCCCACTCACATGCATGCTCTCACTCTCTAAAATAAATAAATAAATATTAATGTGTATATATATGTATATGTATATATTTATATATTTCCAGAAAAATTTTATCTGTGATGGAAAGCAAATGATTTTTTTTCTCAATCACAATAAAAGCAGACTGCTAAAATATCAGTGCCAAAGTAAAGGCACTGTTTTCATGACTCTTTCATTATTATCTCAATTACTATTAAATTATCATATTTACATGACTATTAACTACAAAATGTTGATATGCTAATAAAAATATGAGCATAAAAATTAAAAGATGATAAAACATAATTCATGTTGATTTTTTTTTAATATTGAGTAACCAAGCTTTGGTAAATACTATTTTTTGCTTTTAATTATATCTTAACAAGTAGTGATTATGATGTGTAACTCCTTTTGGAAAATAAATGACTTAAATTGACCTACTTTAATTTTATTCATTATCTCTAACTGTTATTAAAACCTGTATTTGACATATGTGAATATTATTTGATCTTTTCAAACCACATTCATTCTCATTAAGAAAGCCCCAAGACATTTTCTTTCAGAATATTTTTCAAATATTCTGAGATTTTACTAGTTATGTGAAATGTGACAGCACTTTCAAGTTCTTTATTATGGTTTCCTTCTACAGGAAGAACCAATTATTCCACACATATTAGTGCCTGGTTTTGAACTCAATATTTAAGCAATTAGTATTTGTATCTATAAATTAATACATTTATATTCCTAATGTAGTTTTAATCATACAAAATGAATAGAAACTGTCTTTTGGGTGTATTCATGTTAAAGGTAGAGACTGTTTATTTGATGTTAGAGCTCAATTAAACTCCAGTTTGGGAAAAGTGAAGGTAAGTTTTTGACACTCTTCTGGCTGATTCTAATTTCTACTTCTTTATGAAAGAGGACAACTAAAGAAACATTCACATTATCTTTCAAAGGAAAAATGTCTATTTTAGACAAATTGTGCTTGTTTTCATATTTTTATAGCCAGTAATTGCTGACAAAGATGTTCACGTAATGACACCTAATCCACTAAAATTATTTGAACTTTAGTATAAGCCCTTTAACTTTGAATTAAATAATACTCAGCTGTGAATGTTTTTTAGCACTGACACATATATTTATATCTATCAGCATAGACAGATTCATACACTTCTGATTATGCTATGATTGATGTAAAAATTATCATTTTAAAATCAATTTGATATCTTTACAATATCAATAAAGTACTTGTGCTTTGAGATACTCATACTAGTTGAAAAGTAATGCTAGGAGCATCCCAACTGGCTCAGCTGTTTAGCGCCGCCTTCAGCCCAGGGCATGATCCTGGAGACTCGGAATCGAGTCCCACATCAGGCTTGCTGCATGGAGCCTGTTTCTCCGTCTGTCTGTCTCTGTGTCTCTCTCTTTATGTGTTTCTCATGAATAAATAAAATTTAAAGAGAAAAGTAATGCTATTAGATTTTAAATCTATGAAACATCTTTGATTAAGATCAAAATTGATTAATATTATTTTCTATCTGGTTAGCTCATATGTGTACTACAACTGCATGCATGAATCCAAATTTACTTATTTATATATTTTTTAAAGATATTTTATTTAATTTTTCTTGAGAGACACAGAGAAAGAGAGAGAGGCAGACACACAGGCAGAGAGAGAAGCAGGCTCCATACAGGGAGCCTGAAGCGGAACTCCCTCCCATGTCCAGGATCACGCCCTGGGCCGAAAGGAGGCGCTCAACCACTGAGCCACCCAGGCATTCCATAAACCCAAATTTATTATTCCCATGTGTTGTTGATGACAAATTGGGTAGATCCACTTTCACACTAAATCAAAGTAAACATGCTGACGATAGAATCCTAACAGCTAGACAAGATGTAGGGGCATTCTAGAGAGCATGCTTCTATGCTTCTATCCTCACTTTTCCCAAAGTAATACACTGCTCATAAGATAGGACATAGCTCAATTTCAATGATCTGATGACGCTATGCAGACCCACTGTGTGGGGCAACACTTCCCTTTGGGGAGTAGTAAGTTCTTCCAGCCCATTCAACATTCCAAGGGAAGTAAATGAGTATGAAAATGCCCAGATATATACTAAGAAGACTGAGCTCACTGTGACACAGATCTGAAGCAAAACTACATTGATAAAAACAAATCTCCACTACCAACAAAGCCTTCACTGACCACATAACTTCCATATACCCCTTCTCTGATCAGAAGATCACAGTGATGCTTTGGGTCTACAGAATTAATGTCCAGTAATCCTTGAGAATTCTGATTATTTTTTTCTTCTGTAATCCAGTCAGGTTGCAAGTCATTTAGGACTGAATGGGAAGATGATTAACTGTATACATTTTTGGAAGAGTTGCAAGAACTTGAAGGTACCTGGCCTCTCTTATATTAAAGGGGCTCTAGATCTGTGACAAGAGCTCATAAATTTATTTATGGTAACAATGGTAAATGGCTTGTCCCTCTCTTAATCTTACTTGATATTCCTTTTTAGAGTTCCAAACTTCTTAAATCTGCTGATACCTTCCTCTATAATACATAAAGGAATTTTGGGCATTTCAACTTTATATAGTGTAGACTACCATTGGGTCCATATTTCAGTCAACTGATCAAGAAAACTTATAGAAACATTCTTAGCCCATCAAGCTAAAACACTGAATCCAGGATCTCTGTTTTAGGGGGCTAATACTAATAAATCTAGCCTGATAAAACTTTATATATCCTTTTACCTTGATCCCACAATCATAGAATCTACTTCTACACCAATTCCCAAATATTCTGACTGTATAAATTGACTCAATCATGCAAATATCTTGGTGTTCATCACACCTTCTCACAAATATCTCTTTGAAACTCATTCTTTGGAGGTAGCTGTGTCTTGAATCTGAGTATGGTTCTGAAATGATGGTCAGTGAGATATAGCATGTGGAAGAAAACTTGTTTTTGTAAATAAAGTTCCATTTGTACATATTCACACTCAATTGTTTATATATTATCTATGGTTACTTTTGTACTACCAGAGCAGAGTTGAGCAGTTATGCCAGAAATCACATGACCTTACAAACATAAAATATTTTCTACCCAGTTAAGAACATGTAAAAAGCTTGGGAGTTGTCACTCTTGTACCTACAACAACAAAAATATGGACAAACTGGAATGCAATAACTTTTCTTGCACGTACCAGAGAATAGCTTTCATGGTTAAACATCACCATAAAATCAGGAAAGACAGGCGCATTCCAAGAGACATAGCCAAGATTTGCTTATATGGGGCAGAAACTACTAAGCCATAAACTGATAGGAATACTTAAAGGGCAATTATGAATAATTGATGGAATCTAAGTGTAGACTAGTTTGAGAGTAAGAAAATCTTGAAGAGAGAGGCATAGTCTTTCATGGGACCCACACTTTCTAGTGCTTTGTTTTCAGGAATCCCACCAGATTCTCCTGGTAAAGATTATTCATAGTTCTATCAGGGGCAGAAGAGGAAATATTGTGAAATATTCTCAGAGTACTTTTCACAACAAAAGTTTAATCTCCAGGAGAAAAGACATTGTCAGAACTTCATCCCAGCTGGGAATAAGGCATTACATCTATACCAGCATTGCATCTATACCAGCATTACATCTATACCAGCCATTTTCAGCTTTCTTGTCTCACCAAAAGTGTATATATTGGAGGTCAGGGGGTAGGAAGTAGGTGGCATAGTCAACAGAAGTTAGGGCTTCCAAAAAATACATTTGGAAAAATACAGCCAGTGAAGGGAGTAGGAGGCCAAAGAGGGAAAAAAACAAAAACGAACAAACAAACAAACAAACAAAAAACCTAGAGAAACATGCATGAAGCATAGTCTTACTAAGTAATGAGTTTTAATTATTAGATTATGGACTACTGGGGATCCCTGGGTGGCGCAGCGGTTTAGCGCCTGCCTTTGGCCCAGGGCGTGTTCCTGGAGACCCAGGATCGAATCCCACATCGGGCTCCCGGTGCATGGAGCCTGCTTCTCCCTCTGCCTGTGTCTCTGCCTCTCTCTCTCTCTCTCTCTCTCTCTCTCTCTGTGACTATAATACATAAATAAATAAAAAAAATAAAAAAAAAGATTATGGACTACTCTCCCTCCCCCTAGTTCTTAATGAAACAAAAATAGGACTCCAGAATAATAATAATAGTGGATTATTGCTGGAGACTTGCTAAACAGATTCTTGGAGGAGAATTGATGGAAGCCCAAACCACAGAAGTGACAAAAATAAGAAAAATAGAGGATGTTTAAGTTTCTAGTACATATAGTTACAGCAAATATTAAATACAATCAACACCTATTTTAGCATAAATCCTCATATAACATACATTTTCTTAGTTTCTAATATTACCCAAAATATTTTTGGCTTTCAACAAAAATTACAAGGCATGTCAAAAGCAACAAAACCAGTCTTCAAGAATAGGAAAAGCACTACAGCTAGACTCAGATATGATATGAATCTTGAAAGTATCATGTAGGATATTAAAAATACATATAATTGAATGTTAAGAGCTATCATGGAAAATAGTATTGTACATGCAAAAGCAGATGGCTAATGTAAACAAAGAGATGAAACTCTAAGAATGAAGCAAAAGGTAACTTGAGAAATCAAAATACTGTAACTGAATTTAAGAATGTCTTTTCTAGGTTCATTAGTACACTTGACAGGGACAAGGAATGAATCATGGAGTCTGAAGATATGTCACTAGAACACACTTAACTGAAGTACAAACAGAATAAAGAAAGGATAATTAAAACAAACAAACAAAAAGCTCCAGAACATCCAAGAACTACGGGACCATTTCAAAAGATATAATATACATATATGTAGAACACAAGACAGGGGGAAGAAAGAGAAAGAAGAAAAAAATTTTCTCAAGTAATAATGGCCAAGAATTTTGCAAAATTAATGACAGACATTAAGTACACATCCAAGAAGCTTAAAACACACCAAGCAGAATAAATACCAAGAAATCTACATCTAAGCATATCATATTTAAACTGCAAAAGGCCAGACTCACAGAAAAAAATCTAAGAAGCCACAAGAGAAACTAATTATACATGAAGAAAATTATTAAAAGTTTGTAAAACAAAAAAGCAAAATAAAACAAAACCCAAATCTAAATATATACAAATATTTTTATGTTCATGAATCAGAACACTCAATATTGTTAAGGTGTTGATTCTTTCCAACTTAATCTATAAATCCAATGCAATCCCAATCAACACCCTAGGAAGCAATTTCATACATATTGACAAACCGATTCTAAAGTTGATATGGCAAGGTAATAGATACAAAATAGACAATATAATGCTGAATATAAAAAAAATAAAGTTGAAGTACTGACACTATCCAACTTAAGAACTCTCTATAAAGCTACAGTAATCAAGACAGTATGGTAGCTGTGAAATAGACTCATAGATCACTAACAGACTCTGCACAGAGACTCACACTTATATAGTCACTTGATTATTGACAAGAAAGCAAAGAAAATTCAATGGAGAGTGGACGGCAATTTCAACAAATGGGGCTGAAACATTTGGACATTAATATAAAAAAGAATATAGATGCAGACACTTACATTTTCACCAAAAACTTAACTCAAAGTTGCTTACTGATGTAATATAAAATGTAAAAACTTCTAGAAAAAAATACAGAAAAAAATTAATTTATAATGATTAGTTATATAAAGGGAGGAAGAGCCAAGTGGAAGAGCTCCAATGGCCAAAATCAGAATGATTTGAACAAAATATAAATAAGATGGTAATGAATTTTAACCAAAATTAAATTTGAATAAATAAATGTATTACATCAATAAATAATAAATAGATAAGCAAGATGTCATATTGATAGGATTTGATAAGGATGGCTCTTTACCACTGGGTGGCCTTCCTAACCAAAACTCTTAACCCCAGTCTAAGCATGAGAGAAATATAAGAGAAGCAAGAAGAGGAGGCAGGGCTAGGTTCTGAAGAGAATCAGCGGTGCTTTTTGAGGCAACTAGTTCATGAGAAACCGTTATAGTGTCTTCAGGGAGGAGGAAGTAAACTCCTCAGGCAGGAATGAGATGACTACTTCTACTAGCAAAGAACACTTGGTGAAATTTTAGTGCTTAAGGTTCCCAGCTTCATAAGAATCCAACTTTATGTTCTCATCCCACTTTCTTGGATCCTATAGCTCCTTCCATGTCCCATTTTCTTTGACCACCTTTATTTCAGAACACTTTAACCAATGAAGCCATTTGCTACAGCTCAGGTGTATATTCATATCTAGGGTTACCTCTCCATCCAAATGAAGTAAATGACCAAAGGTACTATTCATAGGTCCATCTACTGCATGAATTTCTCTTCATAACTTCCCTTCAAAATACTCTTGAGAGAAGCTATAATTCAATGGTCCACTCTGTTAATCTTGATGCATACTTATTTCTCCTTCTGGCACATCTTTACTAGAGCATATAGGATATGTTCTGCTCACCAGATACAATTAGCATCAAGCAATAAATATAGTGGATAAGTATGATGTTCTGTGGAACTTAAGACAATCAGTGATCCCTATGGACCATATTTTGACAGAGAGCAAGAAAATTAATAGTCCTAGGGATAATGCTATCTGTGGCATGCAAAAGTATAATGCCTTTTATCATTCCAATTGATGAAGATTTCAAATAATAAGTTTGCTTCACCATTGCTTAAATATCAAGGATCAATCCCAAGGAATCAAGAATTTGGGGAGAGGGGAATGATTTCAAAAGGAAAGTTGGCCAGCACAAAGGAGTCAATTATGATGTCTTTTATGGCTTTGTGACAAGTTGATTTCCTGGTGGTCTCAGAAGATATATTTAAAGAGAATACAACTGGGAATGCCTGTGTGGCTCAGTGGCTGAATGTCTGCCTTCAGCCTGGGGCATGATCCTGGAGTCCCGAGATGGAGTCCCACATCAGGCTCCCTGCATGGAGCCTGCTTCTCTCTCTGCCTGTGTTTCTGCCTCTCTCTGTGTGTCTCTCATGAATAAATAAATAAAATCTTTTAAAAATAAGAAATAAAGAGAATACAACTGTGTTGCGTTTTTAAAATGAAATAAACTTGGAGGAGAGAACAATTTATCTACTTGTTTTTGTTTTCAAATGGTCAAAGTTAGTGTCTAAAGAATCTATAATCCTGCATTTCTAAGTTGTATATGTGTGTGTCAAATGGCTCCTATTGTGTCTTGTACCTCAGTGGCAACAGGAAAGACCCAGGAAAGGAGGCAAAGTTTATATTGGTCAGAGGTGAGGCAAAGTACTGTCAGTTCAACCCATAAGTACCACGAGGGCATAAAAGCAGCAGTTGTTGGCTCTTTGCAGTGACAGCATTAGCAACAGTTACTTCCTCTGTGATGACAAGAACAGCTAAGGCTATTCTGGTAAAAGACCAAGACAAGTATGCTTCTTTGTTGTGGTCCATGAGCTGAATCTGGTAATTGAAAAGTTTGGCATCCAACTTGTAAGATGATGAAAACCAATTCTCCCATTTGTCCTCATAATTTTGTCATTGTTATTGTTGTTGTTGTTGTTTTGGCTTAATTGCAATAAGTTAATTTTCAATTCTCAAGTCAGGAAACTAAGTCTTCTTGACTTGCAAACCAAGTCCAAATAAACACCAAGTCCCATTTTTTTTAACTATTTCTGATACAGATCCATTTTTCTCTACATTCACTGTCTCTGCTAGTAGTCATCACCAAGAGACTCCTGAATCATCTATCCACTCCATATACAAGTTTTTTAGAAAATACATGTTAAATTGATTGATTGAAGGAAGACTATACTTATGGTTTTAAACTTTGAGACCTCATTAGTGATTTTCAGTTTATATATGTAATGTTTTATTTCTGAAGATAACAGTTTATGAGATTGGTAAAGATAAATAGGAAGTGAATATTTATGAGGCCAAAATATGCAAAACATTTCTAAAATGCTCAACAGTTGATTTTCAATACAAAAATCGGCTAATAGTTTCTGCTTCTTTAAAGGAACAGTTCAGATTTTTTTTCCCTTTAATTTATAAAGAGCTTGGGACACCTAGGTGGCTCAGTTGGTTAAGCCTCTGACTCTTGGTTTTGGCTCAGGTCATTATCTCATGGGGCCTGAGATGGAGCCTCACATCAGGCTCCACAATTCACAGGGAGTATGCCTAAGGATTCTCTCCCCCCACCCATTCAAACAAACAGATAATTTAAAAAATAAAGAGCTTGATTTTGGCAATGTTCTTTGAAATAGTGTCTAACTATAACTACCCAATCTTGTCACTCAGTTATGAATGTTATAGGACATAGAATATATAGCAAGAGCAAGAGATGACAGGAATAAAGGAAAAAAGGTGAGATGAGTGACAAAATGATAGTAATGACAATGAAGCAACAACATTAAACATCATTTTGAAATAAGTCTAACTCAGACCCAAAGGGCAACCTTATAAATAGACAAAAGATCACAAAAGGAATTTGGTATATGTACATCTAATACCTAAACATATTTTTATTAAAGTGATCACTATTCCCAAATGTACTATAAATATTTATTTAAAAAATACATGTTAACCATTAAAAAGAAGGAAATGTTTTTATACAAACAATGTAAAGTAGAAAAGATACCTTTAGCTAAAATTTGATGCAGTATTAACCTAGCAAGCATAAAGCACAATTCAAGCCAAATTTGAAAACCACAGGGCTATAAATTAAGTCACTGGGGGATTCATGTGGCATGCTTGTGAACCTCCAAATAGAAATCCTTTAGGATTCCATTAAGGTCTGCTATAAAATTCATATAGAGCTTCTTTAGATGGAACAAAACTGCCCCTCCCTTTTAAGTCTTCATTTTGTTTTCTCCGTTTTATGTTCATTTTAAAAAATCCTTTTTGGGATGCCTGGGTGGTTCAGCGATTAAGCCTCTGCCTTCAGGTCAGGGTGTAATCCTGGATCCCCCAGATCGAGTCCCACATCGGGCTCCCTGCATGGAGCCTGCTTCTCCCTCTGCCTGTGTCTTTGCCTCTCTCTCTCTCTGTCTCTCATGAATAAATAAATAAAATATTTTTTAAAAAGCCCCTTTTTATGATTAGAATTTCACTGAGTATTTTATGTAGTTGATTATTTTCATGACTTTTTGATATATCATTTTTCTTCTAAAGAATCTCTCACCATTTAGTGAGTAGCAATGTTACATTTACACTTTGTACATATCAAGGTTCTTTTTTTTTTGAGATTTCTATTCAGATAAAAAAAAACTCATGGTATTTCATAGTATTTTAAAAGTTTTCACAAAAGACACTAAAGTTTTTATCATTATCATTTGCATAGAAATAATTTGCTTTCAGCTAGCAAAAATAAGCTTCTGCATTTTAAGTTGCATTCTATAATATTTAATATATAATTCTTCAGAACTAACTTTTACTTACTAAACTTATCAATGCAATAATTGAAATGAGTGCATGAAGGTGTATTGGGGAAAGAAGGACACAAGATAGGCCACTTTCTCCACCACTGAACTCCTGTCAATCAAAGCTACCTATTATAGCATTATCTAAGAAATAAAAATCTGGAGAACATCACTTTTTTTCTGTTTCCTCACCTTGTTGGTACTATTTTCCAGAATGATTCTTGTTAACCTACCCCTTATTCTGGTATCACAAAGCCCTCAAACAAAAATAATGATGAAAGCAATAAAAAGTTCTGATTCTGACATCTGCCCATTAGAAGTACCATATATTTTGTAAACCTAGTAGATAGCCACTAAAATTAAGTTTTTATACACAATGAGTGGTTATTATTATTTTTGGCCCCTTTCTAGCTGTTACCTTTAGTCTATTTTTATCTAAGTTACCTTGGCCTGGCCCACAAATAAAAAGTTGTACAAAATAATAAATGATAAATGATTTTCAACTTCTCAAATAATCAGTAAGCAGACTGCAATTGTCTAAAAATAAAATATGATTTTATACCTACAGTGCACATGTCATCTACCTGAAGAGTTGTCAGTTGACAACTTAGAACATGCATTTTGTGTTTCATTATTTAAATTTGAAGTTTTTGACTTCTACTTGTACTTTTTGACACAAATTGCACTAAATGCCATGCCTTGTAACCACATAACATTCTTTTAGATTTTTTTACTTACAAGTAACTGATTAGCCAAAACAAAACAAAAACCCTGATTTTTATGGTATCTTATAAAATGTGGTCATTTTAGTATACATTTAATTTTCCATCCAAATGTATGCATTTTATTAAGTTTTATTATAAATATTCTACAATACAATAAATAAAAACTATTCACAAGGATTCATAAGTATCAGACAGATCCATCTTCTTCCTATCTGTGATAGGAATATGGGAAAGGGAACCTCCCCATATAACAGACAATGGATCCATAGAGATTCAATCACTTATGAGAAAATGCTCTGCATCACTTGCCATCAGAGAACTACAAATCAAAACTACAATGAGACAGCACTTCACACCAGTGAGAATGGGGAAAATTAACAAGACAGGAAACAACAAATGTTGGAGAGGATGTGGAGAAAGGGGAACCCTCTTGCACTGTTGGTGGGAATGTGAACTGGTGCAGCCACTCTGGAAAACTATGGAGGTTCCTCAAAGAGTTAAAAATAGACCTGCCCTACGACCCAGCAATTGCGCTACTGGAGATTTACCCCAAAGATACACATGCAGGAAATGCTGGAACACCTGCACTTCAATGTTTCTAGCAGCAATGTCCACAATAGCCAAACTGTGGAAGGAGCCTTGGTGTCCATCGAAAGATGAATGGATAAAGAAGATATGGTAAATATTACTCAGCCATTAGAAACAATGGAATATTACTCAGCCATTAGAAATGACAAATACCCACCATTTGCATTGACATTGATGAAACTGGAGGGTATTATGCTGAGTGAAATAAGTCAATCGGAGAAGGACAATCATTATATGGTCTCATTCATTGGGTATATAAAAAATAGTGAAAGAGATTATAGGGGAAGGAGAGAAAATAAGTGGGAAAAATCAGAGAGGATGACAAAAACATGAGAGACTCCTAACTCTGGGAAATGAACAAGGGGTAGTGGAAAGAGAAGTGGATGGGGGCATGGGGTGACTGGGTGACGGGCACTGAGAGGGGCTCTTGATGGGATGAGCACTGGATGTTATACTATATGTTGGCAAATCGAACTCCGATAAAAAAACGTACATATAAAAATACATATTTTGCCCATGTTGATAATGTAATAAATACATCATGTCTTAAAGAAAATGCTGACTAATTTTTTTGTTTTTTTAAGATAATTGTGGATCTATAAGCATTTGTAAGAAATAATACAGAGAAATTCCATGTACCCTCTTCCCATTTCCCCCTAATGATAATGTCTTGGAAATATATGGTACAATATCACAACTGGTTTATTGGTATTGATGTGGTCAAGATACAAAACAATTCCTTCAATACAAGATTCCCTGATGTTGCTTTTTATAGAAATACACACTTCATCCCCGCGCTCAACACTTCCTTGACCCCTGACAACTACTATCCTGTTTTCAATTTCTGTAATTTTATCACCTCAAAAATGTTATATAAGTGAAATCAAACAATATGCAATTTTGGGGATTTTTTTTTTTTTACTCAACATTATTCTCTGGCAATTCATCCAGATTGCTATGTGTATTTATGTTCCTTTTTGATAAATACTATTCTATGGCATAAATGTATCAGTGTGTTTACTCATCTGTTAAGGACATTCGAATTGTTTTCAGTTTGGACCAGTATGAATAAAGCTATTATAAAATTTCACGTACAGATATCTGTGTAAATATGTCTTCGTGATAAATCTTAGAAGTACAATTGGTGGATTGTGTAGTAATTATATGTGTAGCTTATTAAGAAATTACCAAACTGTTTTTACAGAATGTCTGTACCATTTTACATTCCAATCAGCAAAATGTAAGTGATTAAGTTTCTCTCTATTTTCACCAGCATCAGGAATTGTAACTATTTTTTTTTTATTTTAGCCATTTTAATGATATGCAGTGATATCTGGTTGTGATTTTAATTTGCGTTGACCTAATAGCTAACATAATGAATATTTTTTCACGTGTTCATTTGCCATTCTTATATTCTTTACAGTGATATGTTTCTTCATGTCTTTTGTCAATTTACTAATTAGATTTTTGGAATAACTCTTCAGTTTGAGAGCTTTTTATATATTCTAGACACTAACATTTTTGTGAAATATATGGTTTGCATTTTTTTCTTCTAGTCTGTAACTTGTATTTTCCTATCCTTAATAAGATGTTTTGCTGAGCAAAAGTTTTTAATTTTGATAAAGTCCAACTTATCTGTTCTCCCTTTTGTGAACAATGCTTTTGGTGTTAAGTCTAAAAATTCTTTGTCTGAATATTTTCTCCTATGTTTATTTCTAAAGGTTTTATGTTTAAGCCTTTGATTCACTTTAATTTTTGTATAAAGCATAAGGCTTGCTATCTTCTAGACTTTTGTACATCTTGTTTCATACATTTGTATCACTCCCTTGACTTTATTCCTATCTAATTTCTACTTGTCTTTCTGGAATCAGTTTGGCAGTCATTTCTCCAGAAAGCCTTCGGTGAATCTCTAAATCAAGATTAGATGCTACTTATATGTGGTTTACACCCTCCATTCTTCATCTCATCATGGTGTATATTATGCAATATTAAATTATCATCCAGTTTACATGTCTTTATTGTTTTGTAAGATCTTTGAGGAAAGGGGACATCTCTGCCTTCTTCATTTACCCCAGTGCTCAACACAAATTACTACTCAGTAAATATTTATTGAATGAATAGGTGAAAAGAGGTCCTTCTCCTTATACAAATCAAAGAAAGCAAATATATGTTTGTGATTGCCTGTTAGGCTCAACCTTCTCCACAGATACCCCCAAATCTTGCTCAATCTTCTCTACTACATAGATGATCTAGAGCTATCAATAGTAGTACAATATATTTTCCACATCTACCACCAAATTACATTCTAAGCTATTTATAGGTTACTGTATTGCCCTTTCTTAACTTTATTGAGGTAGCACCAGAAGTGGAAAATAAATTTTATAGACATTGTACTACTTAACTCTTCTTATCTTTTGTATTTCCTTCAAAATAAAAGATCCTTGGTAATAAAAGTCAAAGCCATTTTGACATTTTGATTGCAACTCTCTCAAATCTATCTCTTTTAAAGCAGTTTAGGAAAATTTAGGTCCACAATTGCCTAGTTTCAATTAAAATACTTAACATCCATCAGGAATTCATAGTTTTTCTACTTAATGGTCATCCAGATAAATAGTATATAGTTTGCAGTTATCTTTAAATGATTAATCTTTATTTTCCACATTCTACCATCAAGTTAATGCATAAATCAGTGTAGATTACCCAGGGAAATTCTATTTAACAAGCTTAAGCAAAAATGAAATTTGTTTAACATAAGTAGAAGGCCAAGGGATGACACTGACTTTATTATGAATTTGTGATCCAGAGATCCAAATAATAACACTGGTCATTCTCTCTGTCTCTGTTTCTCTATCTTGAGATTTCTTGCCCAAGTTTACTTTGACTTTTTAAATTGCCTTTCTCTATTAACTTTGTTTTTTGGACACATTCTGCCTATGAGATACTAAGGTGGATCTCAGAAATTATAGTCTACATACTGCTCATATTCCAGAGACAGAGTTCTTTCTTTAAATACTTTAGAGCTAAATGCATAATAGATTTCTCTTCTTTAAGATTTATTTATTTATTTATTTATTTATTTATTTATTTATTTATGATAGAGAGAGAGGCAGAGACACAGGCAGAGAGAGAAGTAGATTCCTCACAGGGAGCCCAATGCAGGACTCCATCCCAGATCCCAGTATCAGGACCTGAGCTGAAGGCAGGTGTCCAACCGCTGAGCCACCCAGACATCCCCGTAATAGATTTCTTTATTGTTTGGTAATGTTAGGTGTCTCATGATCAGACAATCTGGAGTCTCATGCTTTTCTCAGTGATCCAACTGGTATCATACCAGGTAGATATTATAATCATTTTCAATAGACCTACATAATTCAAAAAGGGTAAGTTTCCCAACAGGAAAAGAGGTGCTAGCACACAAACATGAAATAAGTCTAATGCAAAAATCTTCTCTCACCAAACTCATATCTCAGTAAATTTGATCAGTATTTTGTGTCTAAATAAGGTATCCATTCTACTTCTTAAATCAGTATATATGTCTAAGCCCTTAATTAAAAAAAAACTTAGCTGAAACACATTTTAGCAGATACATACAAAGACTGACATTAAAGAAAATTTTGAGTTGCATATATATCCAATTAAATCCAAACGATTCATTATCTTTAAATAGTGTATTGTTATTATTATGAGTTTAGTAGTTAGTAATAACAATTATTGATAGAATACAATAAAGTGAAATTAGGCTTTAATTTTCAAGATGCTCAATTATGTCATATATTTAGAATGGAAATTAAATAAATAGACTATCATTCTAATTTATTCAATTGTTCATTTAATTAAAAGGAAGACTGTAATCTCCACATTGCACATGGAATTGGAAATACACAGTCTCCTTTCCATATTAATAATCACTGCCTACATAGAATTCCCATTTCTAACACTTCAGATATTAATATATATATATATACTAGCAAACTGCAAAAGAGGCAATAAAACACATGCCAAATTAAACTATTTCAATAATTTAGAAAGACAAACTAAAGGTATTTGATATTTTCAACCTGTTTTTGAATCTAGTCAACATGCTTTTTTTATGTTATATCACACAGAAAATGGATAGGGTTGGGTTTCAATTCACTCCCTCCATTAAGTCAATCAGTTGGACAACACAATATCATTAAAAGTGAGACCCCAAATCTAAGCCACAAACCTAGGAAAAGCCTCAGGTGCTGACAGATTTCCCATCAATTCTTATAAAACCTGATTGTGGCAATTATCTCTAACATCAGAGTCTTTTCAGAATTTTTTAAGACCAGAATTATGTCTCAAGACATGAAAACTCCCTTGATCCCATAATCCTTAAAAAGATGACAAGGTAGGAACAATTGGGGGATTTTCATCCTCTTTTACTCTCCTGAATAGAGAGTACAAGATTGTTTCCAAGGTTTTAGCTACGCACCTCAATGATATCATTCCTGCCCTCATACACTAAGATTAGGAAGGATTCATCCTGGGTAGCTCTAAGAACATAATACCTGAAAGATATTTCCATTTAATCCATCAGTCACATCTCCCCAAAATCATAATACCAATGAATCAGTAACTGTTTTTAAAGGGAAATAAATAAACTTAATAAAAAGCCTTTGGGTGATCTTGTTCACCCCATTAGGTTGATCTGCTCATAGAAAAGATTTAAATCTCTAATTTGCTCATTATGCTTCAATGCTCATCTTACTTCCAGCCAAATTACCACAGCTCTCCTGCCATCTGGTCATCATTCAACTGTTGTTTTTCTGGTGTCAGGGAAATTTTAAACACACAGAAAAAAGGCCCTAAGGGATTCTGAATGGTTAGTGTTCATGCTAAACTCAGATTTCTTAGCAAAAAAAAAAAAAAGAAGAAGAAGAAGAAGAAGAAGAAGAAGAAAGAAAAGAAAAAAAAACAGTAGTGTGGGAGGATTTGGAATGCTGACCACTATGATTGTTTTTATCAAGAAGATCAATGATCTTACTATTTTAGCCTGTAGTTTGGGTCAGGATTATTTAAACACTAACATCTGTATCTGAATTTATTGATTACAACCACTAATCAAATATCTAGTATTAACTCATTTATTCATTCCTTTATTTAATAATCAATTAGAGACTGCTTACCATGACACAGAATAAGGCACTATAGATATAAAGATGAATGAAACACAATCCTGATTCTGAACTAGTGAGGAAGTACAGATTTAGGTCGTTACAACTACATTACAGTAGATGACAATTAAAGCCATTATTTCTTTTTTTTTTAATTAATTTTTATTGGTGTTCAATTTACCAACATTATTTCATAAGAAGTATACTTTTCATACCTGTTACCTCCAAAAATTAGTTTTTAGGACCTCAGTCATCCAATTGTTCAGTTAATATGGAATAAAAAAAAAAACTCATATAGAAACTCCAGCTGAGATAAATTCACTTAAAAACTCTCTCACCTACAACCAATAAAGTTGATACAGCTAGCATGTTTGTAGCCTAAAATTAGACTTGATTGTCTCAAAATGTTTTTGATTTATATAGAAAGGACACCTCTCTCTAAGCTGATCAACTTATGTATCTCTAACAGTGACTCACCTGCATAGATTACAAAACTGTACTTAATTTGAAAATGTGTGCTAATTGGATTTTTAACCATTTCTTTCCTACCCATGCCTCCTTTAACACAATAAACTAATCAAGAAATGTAGGGAAGATGAGATTTCCCCAAAAGGCAAAAAACTAGATAGAATACTCAAGGAACTTTCAGTTTCAGCTGGAATGATATAGAGATCATTATGGAAATGTTACTGGAATAAAAGCTGACTGATGAATCTAGGGAAGACAAACATGATGATTAGTCCCAATGGTCAATGTTAGGGAAGATATTTGGCCAAATAGTACAGTGTAGATGAAAGTTTTGCAATCTGTTTTCAGTGTTGTAGTTGACCAGCATAAGTCTTAATGCTCAAGATTTGATATAAAATAGGTGCCTATTTAAGAAGAAATTTTGGTTCCTAAAATCCGTAGTCTGCACCTAAATGCCTGGTAAACAGCCCTATGTTTACTACCCAGTTATTTTTCTTCTAAAATATTCTTTATCTAAAAGTTATCATTGTTATAAGATATTCTTTTCCTATTGTTTTCTATATTCCTCTTTATCCCTATCAACTTCTCAGCTCACAATTCTAGGCCTTTGTATAATCTGGCTTCAACTTCTTTGTCCAGCCATACCTCCTCTTTTTATTGTAAACACTATTACCTTACCAAACTAACTAAAAATAACTCAAATATTATTTAATTTTTATAAACACCCATTTTCTGCCAAAATATCTCCTCTCGTGACATTTTTGTCCATTTATTTCCTTCACACTGAAGATAATGTATTACACCATGTAGGAAGTTTTTAACAGATTTTCTCTTCCTAAAGAAAGATTTCTTCTCCCATACAAATGACCCAACATGTATTTTTAGGGTACTACTTGCTACTGTAGCAAACAAATTCTAAGATTTCAGTGGCATAATATAGTAAATGTTCTTTCTTATGTCATCTGTCAAATGCAGATGTTCTTCAACAGCTGGCAGTTTTCCCTCCATTAAGTATTTCCTTTTTTTGTATAGCTTCATTATCCCATTTAGTCTTACAGCTCTTTGTAACCAGGGAATGAAAAAAGAGTGCAGATTTTCACCCATCTTTTAAAAACCCTGATTCATAAGTGACACTATCGGTTTCTGTCTCATTCCATTAATCAGAACAAGTCATATAACTACATCTGGGTGCAAAGGAGACTGAGATTCAGCTCCCATTTGGGCACCCATCTTCCAGTGACAACTCCACACCATGGAAGAAAAAGATGAACATTCAGTGGGCAGCTGTCTTTACCATACCACTGTAATAATACTTTTCCCACTCGTGATGCCTATAACACTAAACAATTAATAAACATTATATGAACAAATATTTTATTTATAACAGCATATTAGTATATTACTAGATTATGTAATTATCTAACGTTATTTCCTATATAATACTTGTTTCATTATATTAATAATGTTAATAGCTAACACTTTTTGATTATTTATTACAGGATAGAAATTATATCAAGCCTAATTATTCCTCAAATGAATTTTATGGAGTAGGCATTTCATTAGCTTTATTTTATACAAAAAGACTATGATAGCTTAAAAGGCTTGGGCCACTTTCTAGAGGTCACACTTAGTAATCTGTATTTCTAACCTTTTAATACAAGTACTATGACTCAAGAATTCATAGGCTTATGTTGTTTACAAATCTCTTTTGACTCTCTTCCTTACTAGACTATAAATTCTTCAACAGTAGTTGTGATTAAATGGTTTTTGTTTCATAGCTCCCTGCTCTATGCCTGGCCCATTAAAAAAGATGCTAAAAGTTTTGAATTAATGAAGATGAGGGATCAAAATGCACATTTCAGTAAGAGGAATATGTAGAAAATTTTGAGAAAACAGAGAAAGGCAGCCATGTACAGAGGCTTACAGCAGAGAGAGGAGACAGTTAAAATGGGAAAATGACATTACAAAAGTTCAAGTGAGAGACAGTACATGTCATAATGGAAACTGTTATATTAGAATCAGGCAAAAATGTAGTCATTATTAAAAGAGATATTGTAAAATTTGGTGACCAATAAGATGTGGGAAGTGAGAAAATAAGAAGTATCAAAGCTGATAAAATTGAGTTAAGAGTACAATTAACTAAGACAGAAAAAAAAAGAGTAGGTGGAAAGTTTCAAGTTAGACAATCATTTCAATTTGGGATATACTAAGATTTTTCCTGAGATATACTGATGTTTATGTTCTATAGACATGGAGCTTAAGAAATGAAGCCATTTATCTGTGAATATTTAAAAGTAGATGACATAGCCTAAAAATAACTCTGGGAAGTAGTGGTATTTATAAATAAATGATAAAAGACAAGTTAATAAAAACACAAGACCAGTAAAAGAGGTAGGAAGAAAGTTACAAGTGATTTTTAAAAATACACCTATAATAGTTGATGTTGCGATGAGAAATGAAGAAAAAGGGTTGAAACTTATCCAGATTTATCCCAAGGTTTGAACACATATGGAAACTTTAAATAGTGTGGTATCTATAGATAGATATGTGAATGAAAGAGCAATAGTTTAAAGTAGGAAATCTTGGAAATATTTTCAAAATGAAGGGAAGAAATGGAGTAGCTGGATGGTACCCAGGAAGTGGAAAGGTATAAATGAAAAATGAAACACTCAGAGGTGGCTAGAACAAGACCTAGATACAAGAGACTGGTTGTTTGTTTGTCTTTAGAGAGAGAGAGAAGAGCGTGCATGCACGCACACACAAGGATGGGGAAAGAGATGGAGGTAGAGCGAGAGAAAGAATTTTAAGCAGGCTTCAGGCTCAGCATGGACTGTGACATGGGGCTTGGTCTCTCAACCCTGAAATCATGATCTGAGCAGAAACCGAGAGGCAGATGCTTAACAAACTGAGCCACCCATGGACCTCGAGGCTCTTGTTTTTCATTCCATTGTAACCTAGGAAGAAGGAGGTAGACACAAATCTTCATAGCTATATGCTTGGAAACGGAAAGATAGTTTCAGTAAGAGTTTCAGTATTCTTCTCTTTTCTCTCTCAAGTCATACTGGTATTTGCTAAGTAAAGTGGTGTGTCATAGGAGATTGGAAGTAAATTATGGGGATTAAGTAGATCAAAATAGACATGAAGAGTAAGAAAGAAATATAATCACTACCCAACTTTTTAGTTATCAATTGTAAGCACAATTTCCATAGCATGGAAATCTGTATCTCTTTCTAGGGTTGTCCCAACAAAGTATCACAAACTGGGTGGTTTAAACAACAGCAAATTATTGTCTCACAGTTTGAGAAGCTAAAAATCCAAGATCCAGGTGTTGGCTGAGTTTGTTCCTTTTAAGGGGTTTGAAGAAGGATTAGTTTTCTGCCTCTCTCTGAACTTGTGGTGGTTTTCTGGCAATCTTTGATATCTCTTTGATGTCAATCTTATAGAAGCATCACTCTGATATCTGGCTCTTTCTCTCATAGTGTCCCTGTGTGCCTATCTGTATCCAAATTTCTCTTGTTATAGGAACAATAGTTGGGTTAGGGGGTATCTTACCCTAGTATGACCTTATCTCAACTAATTACATCAGAGTGACCCTAGTGGTGTTAAAGCCTTAACATGAATTTTGGAGGACACAATTCAATAACAGAGTAACACCATGGTGTGTTGTGATGGCAACCATGGAGAAAAGCATTTTCTTAGCCTAAGATAAAAATTGTTTTTATATTATTTTAAATGCTTGAAATTTGAAAATTTTATCAAAACACAACTTAACTGCTCTCATATCAGGAATTTCCAACTGTCACAAGCAAAGACTATTTTCAATTTTCATGATACTCAACTTCCCTGTGCCAGTTGACATTCTACTTTTTGAAACTCTATTTCTCCCACTTACAGGATAATTTCATTTCTCTCATTCCCCTCTCATTTATTTTGCTCAGAAATTATCGGGAATTTTTTTTTCTTCTAAATCTTTGAAACATGCCCAAATAATCTGTTGAAACTCATAGATTTATTATTATTATTTTTTTATTCTGTGGACTCCAACATCTTTATCTCTAGGCAAACTTCATTTCTAAGTTCCAAATAGTCACTCCTGATGACTTCTAATCATTAAATTTTAGTATTGAAAACCGAACTCAGAATTATTTTCTCTGATATCCCTCTTCCCCCAAACTCTCGAAAAGCATTTACTTTACTATATAATTTTCTTGTTGGTTTTAACAATACTGTCATTATCTAAGTCTCTCACATCTGAAACATCCAGATATCTTTATTTTTCATTCTCCATAATCTAATTAGTTGTGAAGCAAAGTAAATCCTACCACCATAATCTATATCATATTCCTATACTTTGTACTAGACATCATTCTGAGATCCTTATTATTCCCTATGCTTGTTACTAAAACAACTTCATACTAAGTCTACTTATTTTCTATTATTAACCATTATTTCTTAAACTGAGACCAAATTTAAGCTCGGAAGGAGAGAATAAATCATACTTTTGCTCATAAATAGCCAATGACTTCATATTAGATTCTGAATTAAGATTATTCTTATCAATATATTTTCATTAGCTACATTATATTGCCTTTTGTTATATATCTGATATTTATTTAATTTTCAGCACAATCCTATGAATTTGAATGTGCGTGTTTACATTTTAAAGATGGTTAATGAAGATACTTAATTTCCCCAAGGTTCCACATTATTCGTGAATTTAAAAATGTTTATGTAACACTTACCTAGTGTTGGGTCTTGTAACTAGCACTGAGATTTCAATGATAAAAAGACAAACATTTTCTGTTTTCATGGAGCTTACATTCTACTGGGGATGACAGGAGATTAGTGTACCCAAATTAAGTAAAGTGAATACAAATTTGTGTAAGAACCACGAAGAAAAAAATGGCAAAATAAAGCATAGTTTTGGTAGTAATATGGAAAATGAGACATTACAGAGGGTGGGCAGGAAATCACTCGGAACAGGCAATAAATAGTATAAAGCCAAAAAAGTGAAATGTAGCATGACATGGGAACATTAAGGAGAAAGAATATTCCTGCAAAGGAAACATGTGCAAATGTCCTGGCAAGGATAGTATTTGATGTTAGAGGAAATGTGAGAATGAGATGGCTGAGGCATGATAAAAATAGATAACACTGGAGATAGTGATAGAACCAAATTCTGCAGAGTTTTGCGGTCAATGGCAATTTGTTAGGCTACAGTAGAAATTAAGTATGTATGCTAATTATGTGACATGATGGAAGCATTAGCTAATGCTACAGTCATAATGATATTGCAGTATATAAATTCATCATATCAACATGTACATCTCAAACTTGCATGGCAATATATGTCAATTATATCTGTGTTTTTGTTTGTTTGTTTTTAAGAATCTATGCTAAAGGCAGAGAAGTCACTGAATGGTTTTGAAAGATGGTCTGAGATGACCCATTAAATATATCAAGAATGTTACTTCTGTTTCTGTATAGAGAATGGATTTGGAGATGGGAAAGCATAAAAGTAGAATCTCGGCAGTGGTTTGTAGACATTATGGCAGCTTGGAATAAAATGGTGAGTCAACTATTGTAAATCAGCACTCAGCTTAATCTCTGTTCCCTTTTATGCCCTCCTCTGTCTAGACTAGCCTTGGGGGAACTACATTTTCTTGGAACTTTAACATCAGCGTTCTAATTTGATTATTTAAAAAGAAATACATAAAACTGGGAAGACAAAGGAAAAGAAAGTTTTTTTTTTTTTTTTAACAAAAGCGATGGTGACAAGGCTAGCACAGAATTAATCAGTGACAATGGTAGAGCTAATGTAGCCTACACAGAATGATTGTGATTTTTTTTAAATTTCCACAGAATCTATAGTCCCCTATCTCCAGTATGGGCTGTGGGCATCTATGATTTTAGCAACAGGTTTGGGCATTCAACCTCAGTGCCTATGTGACCTTTACTTTCATTCCTCTAGCTTTTCAAAAGCTTTTTGTCATAATTTTCATATTGAATTATTTTTCTGATTGCACACTAATTCACATGTTAATGGCAGATGATAAAGATTATTTTATAGTTTTGTTACATGTAAAAATTCACAGAAATTTCTGACTTTAATAGATGTGTGAGATGAAAAAAAGAAAGAAAAAAGAATGCCATCTTAGATATTTACTTAAGCAGATGGAAGCATAGATTATCTATTTAATAGAATAGAGATAACCTGGAGAATTAGGTTTTACAAAGGTATAGGACAGAAGAGTTAAGCATTTATGTTTTGTTTTGTTTTGTTTTTCTTTCAGATCTTCAGACAAGGTGTAAAATAAGTGATTGCATAACAGACATTTGAGGAGACAAATTAATGAGTGACCACACCAGAAAAAATAAACAGAATACTTGAAGGGAGACTGTTTACTATAGACAAAGAAACAAGAGTCAAGTGTGAGAATGTTAGCATAAAATAGCAAAGTGTAAATTTGACATAGGCAATTTTAAAAAAAGGAAGATTTTGTAACAAATGCAAAAGTTAAAATTAAGAATAATTGAAGCATTAAACAAAGGTTGGACAAGGTTAAAGACAGAATTCAAATATCTGTAATTAGGTGTGAAGAGAAAGAAATAGAACCTATTAGGAGTGTGAATATATGCCAGAGAATAGAGGCAGAGGCATAATATATTCAGGCAAATTTTCAAAAGAAGAGTAAAGAGAGAAAAGGACAGAAACCATAACTGAGGAGATGATCAGGGATCATTTTCCCAAAATGGATAATGTACACCAATCCACAGTGCTAAAAGGCTCAAATAATTATAATGTAACTTTAAAGAATCTATTATCTATGCAGTGAAATTACAGAGAACTATCTCCACAAAAATAAAAATATATAAAAAGTATCTAGAATGGGAAAAAAGTTTCTCTCACAATAGCAATTGGCAACCATCTGATTTCTCAATATCTATAAGCTTCTTCATACAAATAATAACTGAAAGAATTTATATCAGCAAACTAATAATAAAAAAATACAAAAGAATGTTATTTAGGCAGAAGGAAAATGGTCCTAGAGGAAAACTTATAGAGGAAGAAAGAAATAAAATATTTTAAACACATTTTTACATGTTCTATATAGAATATATATTTGCATTTTAATGACTTGTTAAAACATATGTTGTACTATGTGTGTATTTTTATTTTTATATAATTGTTTATAATTTTATTTTATATATAAATATTCTATATGAATTAATGTATACATTTATTTGTATTTATTTACATATATATTTACATATACATATGTTTTATAATAATATTTTATATAAATTTATATATATTATGTATATATGTATATTTTATGCTTTCTGTTGTCTTAAGGCTGGGATTATGATGAGACCTAGTATTAACCTGACAACCTCTTCTAAAGAAGGGTTAGATCTGGGACTAGAAATTGGTTAATGATAAAATACATCATGACTCATCTATCATGACTCAGTTACCCAAGTGCCAGTTGGAAATCTTGGGAAAATGATGATGTGCAAATACTAGAAATTTTACTAGTAATTTTACACTAAATCTAGCCAAACTTATTTGGTTACTGAATGTTGCTAACTAAACATTCATTATAAAGAAGGGATTATACACTTCTTTCATACCATGAAAAATCATCTCAACACATCGTAAGCAATGATATATTAACTGGTAGTAATAGATGCAGGACAAAACCTGAATGAAGAATATAAAAAAACTGTACTCTGGAAAACTCTCATACATACCCACTGAATGATATACAACAGGTAAATTTCTAGGCATTCAGCCAGTGGGAACTTGAGGTATTATAAATTGAATATTTAAGTCCATGTACATTATTTTTTAAAATAATTATCCATCTCCCCCTATTCACTGCTAGATACATTCTTCACATTTATCCAGAATGTTTTTTTTTAATACAAGTCTAACCCTGTCCTGTCTTTGCCTAAAATCTTTCATTTCTATTGTGACTCAAAAATCTTTGAGTTCTCTAGAATAACAAAAAGTCATTTTTCATTTCTAATTCCCTCAATCCCCATCTTTTGCCACAGATTTGTAGGATCTCATGAAATTTAGTCACACTGAAGTACTCATTGTTTCTAAAACTTTTCTTAACTCCTGCGGTGCCTGGGTGTTTCAACAGGTTAAGGGTCTAACTACTTTGGGTCAGATCATGGTCTCAGAATCCTGGGATAGAGCTCCGTATGGGGATTCACACTCAGTAGGGAGTCTGATCAAGGATTCTCTCTCTCCCTCTCCCGCTGCTCCTCCCCTTTGCTATGTCCTTTCGCCCTCTCTCTCAAATAAATAAATAAATCTTTAAAACTTTTCTTACTCTCCTTCCTCCCTTGAGCCTTTGCATTGATTGATCTATCTTTAACCTCCCTTTCTATCATTTTACTTGGGAAACTACTTTATTCCTTAGTGTTCTGCTAAAACATGGTACTGTCTGTGAAGAAGCTCTATGTGACTTAGTCAAGATGGCTCTCTTACATAGTACAAAAGTATATTGTGCATAGCTCATAATAATTATCACTTTGTACATCAACTTTCTACTTGAAAGTCTCCCTCAACCACATGTCCAATAATGTATCAAGGGAAGGCATCATAACAGTTTTAAATAGCTGTTAAATAATAAATGGTTGAATAGAAAAAGGATATTAAAGAGAGATGTTAGATATGAATATAAATTGAAAGGTGTGACCAGGATCCTGGTTTATATAGAAAATAATGAAATTTAATTAAGTGATTAAAATGTTAACTTTATCTGCTTTAATAACATCAAATTTATTTGAAATCTAGAGTATTTTTGTTGAATAATATACTTGAAAATATATATTAAAAATAATATATATGAAAAAATATACGTGAAATATATATGCAAATATATTTTGTTCTATATTTTTATATATTAAATTTGTCTTGTTATGCTCCTGATTTATTCTATCTTTCTGAGGATATAAAATAATTATAAAATTTTCTTAATATTCTGTAAAAATATGCATAGTATATTATTAGTAAAATATTATGTAGTTAGTATATATACATATAGTATACTTAATATACTATTTTTAATATATATGTGGTAGTTTTTCACATACTTATCTACTAATTCTATCTTATGTGCATTTTGGATATGTTTCTAGGGATTGATTGATTTTTTTTTCCACAGTAAAGGCAAAATTTCCCTTTGTTTGTTTTGTCTGATAATTTCTGGTTGGATGTCAGGCACTGTGTTATTACCTTTTTGAGTCATATTTCTTTAAATCCACCTTAAATTTTAAAAATCTCTTCAAATATTTAAGGCTTTATTAGAACTGTTTGATCTTTGAAGCATGCTTTTAAACTTTATTAAGAGGATTCAGGACAATTTTTAGTCTAAGGGTAATATTCACTACTCTCTATTACTGAGACTAGATATTTCTGAGGCCTTCACTGGATATCCTAAGATTCAGCAGATTTTCACACTCTGGCAATGAGACACAAATATTCCTGGCCTTGTGTGAAGACTGTTCCATTAATTTTTCTTTGTGAACTTCAGCAGTATCTTTACGTGCATCTGAAGTTCAAGTGAAAAACCTCATGTTCCTGTAATACTCACTCTGTGTAGCTTTTACATCTATGGTACTCAGCCTTATTAAATAAGGCAGGAAAGACTTTCATTCTTAACTCCAAATTCTGGCTTCTTACTGGAAGGAGATGACAGGATTTTGCTTGGAATCTATCTCTGTGCACCATAGCTTGTAATATGTCTCTAGACCATAAGGTAGGGCAGTTATAGGGCTTATCTCAAATAATTCTTTCTCTCAAACATCACCATGCTTGAGTTCCAATGTCTATGAACTATTGTTTGATAAAAGATACCAAGTCACAAATTCAAAAATCTCAATAGTCTCCAAGTAAGATAACAAAATCATACCTCAGCAAATTAAAGTACATTTTTTTTGAAAATCGAAGACAAGGGTAAAATCTTAAAAGGATTCTATTAAAATGCAGTAGATGCTATAAAGAATGAAGCACAACAGAAAGGTAATCACATGGATAAATTCAAAGGATATTGGCATTACAGAAAAATAAAACACATGCAAATTAAAATGCATGATAGTATTAGGAAATAATTTAGTGGTGGGAATAAACAAAGTTAAAATGCTCTGCAATCTATGAATTTTACTAAAATTCATAAAATTATAATTGTATTAAGCATTAAAAGGCCAGGGATACAAGTCATATTATCTAGGCTGAGCTCAAAATATGGTAAGAGAATTGATTAACTGGCAAGGTAATAGAAAAAGAAATAATATAATTTGAAATACTAATCCTACAGAAACTAGAAAGGAGACAATAATAAACTTAGGTTAGCGGGAAAAAGAAAGCTAATAATAAGATAGTAGATTTAAAGAAAAGTAAAATAAATACAGCAATCCAATTAAAGACAAAATTTATCATATTAAATTTAAAAAAACTAAAATCAATTATGTGTTTTTTATAATGGACACTCCTTAAATACAAAATAAGAACATGACAATAAAATAATGGAAAACTGTTTACAATATACATAGTAGGTAAAATAACAACAAAATACGTAACAAAATACATAACAAAACTTAACTTCACAAAGTAAACTTTATAGCTGGGAGTGTTACTACAATTAAGAGGGGAATTTTATGATAAGAAAAATATGAAATCACAAAAAGTAATAAAATTTCTAAAAATGTCGAGTATCTAATAGGTAGTCTCAAATTATAAAGTAAAAATAAAGTCTAAAAGGGAAAATAGACAAACTCTAAATTAAAGATAGTGGAAATCTTAACATACCCTTTTTGGCAACTGATAAAAAATCACTGAAGGCTGAGAAACACTTTAAAAAATTGATATTGGAAAATTGTACCAAAAAAGAAAAACACAAAGAAAAAAAAAAAGAAAGTGTTCATCTTTCCAAGTATAAACACAATGACAAGATAGGTCATTTGCTGAAACATACCATATATAACAAAGGACTGAAATAATACACATAATCTTTATTATACGTATTAAATATACATATTAAATATAACATTGAAATTAATAACTAAATGATAAGTGGAAAGATTCTGAATGTTTGGAAATTAAGAATATAAGTGAATAATTCATGGGGGAAAAAGGAACCAAAATAGATTTAAACTTTTTGGACTAAATTTAACAACAATATGGCATATAAAAATGTGAGATGCAAGAGTAGCAGCAGCAGTAGTAGAGGTGGCTGAGGACAGAGTCCAGGGACAAAGAGTTTTGCTCCTTAACAAACAAATGCTGTTCTGTTGAGAACTAATCTGACAAAAGAGCTTTGAGGCTAATGGGTCCCCCCCCCCCACAATATAATTTCTGTCTTATTTTTAAAAGTCAATTTTATTTCCACAGCTCAGCTCTTGGTAGCTTTTTGAATCCCTTGCACTATTTAATTTCTTAGAAACATTGGTATTTTAGGTTCCGAAAAATACCATAAATGATAGTTTCCCCGTCCTTTCATCGAATGACATTATTTACTAATGTTGCCAATCCATCTGGCATGAAAATGAGTATGTGTTTGTGTGTGTGTGTGTGTATGTGGATAAGGGAGACTTTAACCTTGCCTAGTGGGTTTGTGCCCTTTTTTTAATTTTACTGTTTTCCTGGTTAGAAACCCCCTGTTGACATTTAAAAAATGCTTTAAAATAAAATGTCTATAAAGGTTGTGCAGAAAAAAAAAAAAAAGACACAATAGCCTTTAATAAATGCATTAGAAGATACCTTTAATCAATTTAAATTAAAATAGGCATCTTTCAAAAAAATAGAATTGCAATGTAAGCTAAAGGTAATATAGTAGATAGAAATAATAAATATAATACAATATACAAACAAAATAGGACAAATACGATAGAGAAAATTAATAAATAGTTGACTTTTTAAAAAACTAATACCTAACACAATACATTCTTCTCAAGACCAACCAAAAAGAATATGAGAGTAAAATGTAAATGAGGAACAAATATATAATATCATAAATGGCTTTTACAAAGGGGTATCAATACAAATCCTATAGACATTATATAGATGAGAGAATTTTATAAAACTTATTCAATGATTTGGAAAATTTAGATAAAATATGCGAGTTTTTCAGCAAAAATAAACCAAGACTTCTGAAAAAAGAAGACATCTAAATGGTAATATGAGAGAATATTAAAGAAACTAAATGAATAATTTAAAAATTTCCATTGATGTAATCTCCAGATACCATTGATTTACCAGTAAATTCCTCCAAGCATTTGATAAAGAAATCACACCAAGTAACAAGTTCTTCCTGAAAATAAAAGAAAAGAAAACTTTCAAAATAATTTTATGAAGCCAGAATGATCTTGATACTGACAAGGACATTAAGAAAAAGAAAAATTTCAAGCTAATGACTATAATATTAACTATTAATCTACTGATGTATTAACAAAAGCTTAAATATAACATGACCAAGTTGAGTTATCCTAAGAATGTAAGGTTGCCTTGACAATTGAAAAACAGTAAAATTCATTATGTTAATTAAGAATTAAAGAGAAAACATTATGATCATTTTAATACGTAGTAAAAAGCCAGGTAAAAAATTAACATCTACTCATAATAAATATTCATAACAAAGCAAGGATAAAATAAAATTTTATTAATTTAATATGTTATTTCTATAAAAATTCTATAACAAATACCTAACAATAGTAAAATCTTGTAGGGACGCCTGGGTGGCTCAGTGGTTGAGCATCTGCCTTAGGCTCAGGGTGTGACCTTGGAGATCCGGGTTCAAGGACCACATCGAGTTCTCTGCATGGAGCCTGCCTCTCCTTCTGCCTATGTTCTGCCTCTCTCTCTGTCTCTCATGAATAAATAAAAAAAAAAAATTTTTAATAGTAAAGTATTGTAAATTTATATGTAAATTTATACTCTGAAGTTGAGGAAAACTTTGCGTATGTCCACTCTTACTATTTCAACATTTTACCGGAGTTGTTCGATTATAAGTCAAAATATTATGAATAAACAGACTAAATTTATAGAGATAGATAAATAAGACAGACTTTGAAGAGGAAAGCAAAAATGAAACTCTCATTATAGGTAGAATCATACCTGACAATACCCAAATATTTATAAGGAAATAATTATAAAGTAGCAGGAATGTGTGAATTACTCAATAATCTTTATGGAATATTGCTTATTATTTGTTAATGGGTGAAACTAGTGCTGCACCTCACATTTGAGGAAATAAATTCTAGATGTTTTGGATATGTTAAGTTTTAAATATTGGATATGTTAAATGTTAAAAACTATTTTAAAAGTTCAGTTTCTGTTTCCAGAAGTAAGCAGCTTAGATACTGCCATACTATACTAACAAGTAAAAAGCTGAATAAACTGAAAAAAAAAACACACAACTTTTTTTTGGATGCAAAATAGAGAAGAGGACACAGGGCAAACAATTACCCCCATGACTGAAAAGACAGACAAGTGAATATAGGGAATCACCAGATTCTAAACTCTAAATATAGAGTTTACCAGAGTAGAGATGCACACAAAGAAGCTATGACAAGAACCAATGTCAGGTCAGAAAATTTGAACTGTAATTGAATTGAATTATACAAGGCTCAGTGTGGATTTGTTAAGAATTGAAAACTTCAAGGGGATTCAGTCATAAGGGCGGGTATCCTCACAACATTATAAGATTTACTTCCAGGATCACAATAGGTTCCTACATTAAATATCTGGGAAAAAATGATTTCATGCTTCTAGCAGAGAAAGAAGAAAAGGAAACATTTCCGAATTAATGATAGCTGTTCTTAACAAGACCTGCCTTCAGGGGGAACTAGTTAACTAGACCCTCACTGGCTAGGCTATGATTGGTACCTAAATGGCCTAGAGGAAGGAAATGCCCAACTCTAGCCTCTTCTATCTATCCTGCCTCACCTAATGGGGAAAAAATAGAAAACAAAACAAAACAAAACCTTCTAAAGCTCTCAGTCCAGAGGCATAGGCTCACAAAAGATTGAGACCTAATTTTAGGATTATAGAATACTGTTCCTTCACCCACACTTCACAACACATTACCAAAAGCCTATTTATAGCAATTCTTTGTGCTCAGTACATCATGTTGAACTATGAAGAAAAATTTAAAAGGCATACCAAAAGGCAAAAAGTATAATTTGAAGAAAAAAGAGCAAACATATGAACCAGACATGGCAGGGATACCGGAATTATCAGACTGGGGATTTAAAACAACTATGATGAATATGCTAAGGGCTCAAGGATAAAGTAGACAGCATGCAAGAATAGATGGGCCATGTAAGCATAGATGTAGAAATCCTAAGAAAAAGCCAAAAAAAGAAATATTAGAGAGAAAACACTGTAATAGAAGTGAAGAATGCCTTTAATGGTCTGGACAGAGCTGAGGAAGATTTCTGAGCTACAGGATATATCAAAAGAATCCTTGAAAACCAAAAAGTAGGTATGCCTGGGTGGCTTAGCAGTTGAGAGTCTGCCTTTGGCTCAGGGTATGATCCTGGATTCCCCGGTTCAAGCCCCACATTGGGCTCCTTGTATGGAACCTGCTTCTCCATCTGCCTGTGTCTTTGCCTCTCTTTCTGTGTCTCTCATGAATTAATAAATAAAATCTTAAAAAAAGAAAACCAAAAAGTAAAGGGAACAAAGACTGAAGAAAAAAAATAGAAGAACAGAATATCCAAGGACTGTGGAACAACTACAAAAGGTAATGCACATATATGGACATATCAGAGAAGAAGAAAGAGAAAAGAACAGAAGAAATATTTGAAACAATACTGACTGAGAATTTCCCCAAATTAAAGTCAGACAATAAATTCTGGAAGTACATAAAACATGAAGCAGGATAAATGCCAAAAAAATAAATAAACCTAGGCATATCAATTTCAAATTATTGAAAATGAAAAATAAATACTCTGAAATAAACCAAAGGAGAGAAAAACCTTAACTATACAGAAGCAAAGATAATGTTTCCATCTAATTTCTCTCAGAAACTGTGCAAGCAGGAAGAAAATGAAGTGAAAAATTTAGTGTTGAGAGAAAAAAAGCAAACCTCACCAATGTCAATTTCTCTACCCTAAAAAAATTATTCTTCAAAAGTGAAGGGAAAATAAAGACTTATTCAGACAAACAAAAATTGAGGGAATTTGTTGCCAAGAGATATGCCCTGTAAGAAAGATAAGAGAAATTCTTTAGAAATAAATAAAACAATACAGATTTGAACCTCAGGTCTACATAAGGAAAAGACAACCTTAGAAGGAATAAATGAAGCTTAAATAAAAATTTTTAATTTTCTTAATTTTTCTTATTTTTTCCTTTTTAAAAAAGATTTTATTTATTCAACACAGGGAGAAAGAGTGAAAGAGAGCATGAGCTGGGGGAGAGGCAGACTTCCTACAAATAGGGAAACCAATGCAGAGCTGGATCCTAGGATTTGGATCATGGCCTGAGTTGAAAGCAGACACTTAATCAACTGAGCCACCCAGGCACCCCTAATTTTCTTACTTTTAACTGACCTAACAGATAAGTTTGTTCAAAATAATAATAACTGTGTTTTCTTATGTTTGCTTATATATATGTCATATATATTTATATATGCTTATATATAAGTGAAATAAGATAAATCCTGATGTAAAGGATCAAAGGGAGGAATTAAAATTATTTTATTATGAGAGGTATCCACACTAGTCATGAAGTTATATAATGTTATAAGAAAGTGGACTTGGATAATTATGTATATTGGAAACTCTAGTGCAATCACTAAAAAAGTTTTTTTAAAAAAGCAACTGATGTAATAAGAAAGGAGGGAAATGGAATTATAAAATTAAATTACAATAATTAAAGCACAATTAAAATCATATAAAAATTAAAACCACAAAGGAATAACAAGTATGGAAGATAAAAATAAGAACAAAGAACAACTGCAACAAGTAGAAAATAGTAGTACATATGATAGATATTAATCCAACTGTATCAATGATCATCAATGATCTATATGCACCAATTAAAAGACAGAGAAGATAAAAGTGTATCAAAAAACCAAGACTCAACGATATGTTATAGGAGAACCACTTTAAAGATAAAGACATGCATAGATTAAAAGTAAACAGATAGAGAAAGATATCCCATGCTAACACTAATGAAAAGAAACAGGAGTAGCTATATTAACTTCACACAGAGTATCCTTAAAAGTGAGGGACTTTATCAGTTATAAAGATGAGTATTATATAATGATAATGAGGTCAAATGAGAAGATATAACAATCCTTAACACATATAAACCTATTAACACAGCATTAAATTATGGGAGACAAAAAGTAATAGATTACAAAGATAAAATATATGAATCCACTCTTATAACTGAAGATCTTAGCACCCTTCTATCAGAAACGGACAGATAGCAGGTGGAAAAATCAGTAAGTATATTGCTGAACTCAACAACACCATCAGTCAATTAGATATCTTGGATATCTATAGACTGCTTCAGCAGAATACACATTTTTTTTTCAAGGAACATTCACCAAGATAGACCATGTTCTGGACCATAAAACATTAACAAATCTAAAAGAATAAAAATTAAATGTCTGTTCTCTGACCACAATGGAATTCAGTAAGAAACCAGTAACATAAGGATAACTGGAAAATCATAAAACACATGGATATTAAACATGCTCCCAGATAATACATGGATCAAAGGAGAAATCCCAAGAGAAATGTAAAATATTTTGAACTAAATAAAACTACAACCTATTGAAATTTGTCAGATGCAGTGAAAGCAGAGCTTTGTAAGGAAATTTATAGCAGTGAGACATATATCAGAAAGGAATAAACATCTAAAATTAGTTGTCCAATTCTTGCCTTTGGAAAGTTGAAAAAAAAAAAAAAGCACAAATTGAATCCAAAGTAAGCAGAAGAAAATAATAAGAATTAGAGCAAAAAGCAATATAATTAGAAACAGGAAATAGAAAACATAATTGAAACCAAAAACTTATTCACTCAAAAGATCAATATAATTTGTAAGGCCCTAGCAAAATTAAGAAAAAGACACCAACTGATAGTATCAGAAATGAAAGAGGAGATGCCACTGGAGATTATATGGATTAAAGGGATAATAATGGAATACTATGAACATCTCTATGCCTACAAATTTGATAGCTTAGCTGAAATCGATCAATTTCTTAAAAGAATTTTCAAAGCTCACAAAAGAAAAATAGATAATTTGAACAAGTCTGTGTTAATAGGCCTATTAAATAACTCAGTGATTAATAATCTTCCCAAACAGAAAGCACCAGGCCCAGTTGCGTCCATTGGTGAGTTCTTTCTACCAAATACTTAAGGAATAAATTATAATGATGTTCTATAATCTCTTTTACAGTATAGAAGCAGAGGGAACACTTTCTAACTCATTCTATGAGATAAGCATTATGCTAATATCAAAACTAGAGACAGATATTAAAAATAGAAAAGAAAATTACAGAGGAATATGTCTCATAAACATAATTGTAAAAATCCTCAATAAAACAGTAGCAAATCAAATCCAACAGTGTATAAAAAGAATTGTATACCACAACCAAATAGAATTCATCTTAGATTTATAAGCCTCAGTTATTGGTATTTGAAATTCAGTTAATATAATCCATCACATTAGAAACTAAAAAGAAAAGTTACATGATCATCCTGACACACGTAGATAGAAAAAGCATTTGATAAACATAAACATCCATTCATGATAAAAATTTTCCATACTAAAAATAGAGAGGAACTCTCTCAACTTGATAAAGAATATCTCCAAAGAAAAATGTGCAGCTAAAATCATAAAAATTAGTGAGAAATTCAAAACTTTGCAATTAACATCAGATATAAGACAAAGATATTCCTTCCACAACTTGTTTTTGACATCATAGAGGAAGTATTTAGCTAGAGCTAAATGCAATAAGATAAGAACAGGAAATAAAAGGTACACAAACTGGGAAGTAAGAAATAAAACTTTGTTTGCTGATGAAATAATGGTCTACTTAGCAAATCCCAAAGAATTAAGGGGAAAAAAAAAACTCCTGGAACTAATAAGCAATTATAGCAAGGTTGCACCCTACCAAGTTAATATACAAAAGTCAATTGCTTTCCTAAATAATAACAATATACAAGTGGAATTTGAAATTTAAACAATACCATTCCTATTAACACCATACAAAAATTAAATACTTAGGTATAAAGCTAACAGAATATTTTGGCTAATTGAATTTAAATTTTAAAGAGCTAACAGAATATGTACAATATATGAGGAAAACTACAAAACTCTGATGAGCAAAATCTAAAAAAAAGGAACTAAATAGAGGGAGACATTCCATGTCTATGAATCAGCAGGTTCAATATTGTCAAAATGTCAGTTCTTCCCATACTGATCTATAGATTCAATGTAATCCCAATCAAAATATCAACAAATTATTTTGTGGATATTGGAAAATTAATTTTAAAGTTTGCATGGACAAGCAAAATACTCAGAATAACTAACACAATATTGAAAAAAAAAAAAAAAAAAGAACAAAGTTGAGATACTGTCATTACCCCTTCAAGAAATACTAGGAAACTACAGTGAGACTGTGGTATTGGTGAAAGAATAAACAAATAGATCAGAGGAGTAAAATAGAGTCCCAAAATAGGCCCACATAATCACTTGGTCTCTTACAAAAGAGCAAATGTAATACAATGGAGCAAAAACAGACATTTTAATAAATGGTGCTAGAACAATAGGCCACCCGTATGTGAAAAAATTAATCTAGATGCAAAATCCCCATCTTTCATAAAAATTAACTCAAAATAAGTCAGACTCAAATTTAAAGACCAGAACTATAAAATTCCTGGAAGATGGACAAGAAAACGTAGGTGGATTTGGGTATGACAATGATTTTTTAGATACAGTAACAACGGCATGATCCATGAAAGATTGATAGGTAAATTGGACTTCATTACAATTAAAGCCTTCTGTTTCACAAAAATCAGTGTCAAGAGAATGAGCCATAGACTAGGAGAAAATATGTGCAAAAGGTATATTTGGTAAAAAATTGTTATCCAACATATACAAAAAATTCTTAAGGTTCAGCAATAAGAAAACAACTCCCCCCAAAAAATGGACCAAAGAACTTAACAAACACCTCACCAAAGAAAATATGCAGAGGGAATATAAGTATATAAAAAGATGCTACACATCATATATCATCGGGGAAATGCAAATTAAAACAATGAGATATCATCACTATTTGAATGGTTAAAAATCAGAATAATGACAATATCAAATATTGATGAGCATATGGAACAATAAGAACTTGCATCCATCCATTCTTCATGGGAATGCAAAATGACACTGCCACTTTGGGGGACAGTTTGATAGTTCCTTTACATTTAGTAGAACGTAAACTTGCTATACAAATCAACAATCAGGCTTTTCAATATGTACTCAAATATTTAAAAGCTTTTGTCTGCAGAGAAACAAACATGATTTTATAGTAGTTTTCTTCATAATTGCCTCAAATTGGAAGTAACCAAGATATCCTACAGTAGATGAAGGGTTAAATAAACTGTGGTACATCTAGACAATGGAATATTATTTAGTGCTAAACAAAGACATGAGCTATCGAGTCGTGAAAAGACATGGAGGAAGCTTAAATGCATATTACTAATGAAAGAAGCCAGTATGAAAAGACTATATATTGTGTGACTTCAACCATATGACTTTCTGGAAAAAGCAAAACTATGCAGACAGTAGAAAAATATCAGTAGTTGGGGCAGAAAAGAGTGATAAAAATGTGGAGCAAATAGGATTTTTAGGGCAGTGGTAGTACTCTGTACAATATCATAATGATGGTTACATGTTGTGATATATTTGTCCAAAGCCACTGAGTGTATAACACTAAAAGTAACCCTAAACTGTGTACTTTGGTAATTATGAAGTGGCAATGGAGGTTCATCAATTGTAACCTATTTATCTCTCTGGTGAGGGAAATGGATAACTGGAGAAACCATACTTGTGTGGGGACAATGGGAATATGAGAAATCTCTATCTTCCCCTCAATTTTGCTGTGAATGTAAAATTGCTCCCGAATTATCTTAATAAAAGTTTTAAAAATTAGTAACAGAAACTATCAAAATTGCTATGAGGAAAATTTAACTGTTATTTTGAAAATGTTGTGCAAATAAAGAAAGTAGGATTTCTCCCATATGATGATTAGAAGCAGAAGTAACCTAAATATACAAGGAAGTCCATGTAATTTTTCCATATAATACTTTGCAATATCCAAAATATATTCCTGAAATTTATTTACTAAATGACAGGTGGATCTGTTATAAACAAAATACAGAATACATGTGCAGATGTCATCTATAAGTATATAAGAAGCTTTAAAATATTTGCCAGTTTGTTTTTAGTGATTATCAGTGAGTGGTTTTTTAAGTTTCATTATCTCCTTTAAAATTTTCTTTATTGTTCAGCTGTTCTTTACTGAATTTGTATTATATAATTAAAATGTAACCTAAGTAATGCTTTTATGTTTTAAAATTCAACTACTTTAAAAGGTTGTAACAAAGCACTACTTTTACCACACTTCCTTACCACAGCCTACTCACAGGATATAATATTCTTCAGTTTAGTCTTTATTGTTTGTATTGCTTCATATACTTAAATATCACAGCTTTTTCGTATAAATTTTAATCCCTACTTATTTAAAAATAATAACCAAATGAATGCATAATTTAAGAATTTTATATCTATATGAATATATACATAGCTCTCTTCCCTAAATCTTCTCAATATTAAAAAAAATCACTATTTTTGTTCAGTCACTATTTAGACTTTATATAATCAACATTTTTAATATTGGTCAGCTATAATATATATATATATATATCCATATATGTATATAATTTTTCCATATATTTCCTATATGCCTCTGAAAAATGTATCACAATATTGTAATAGACAGAATGACCTTAATATTCTCCATTACTTCAGGTAATTTATCACTTTCCTTTTATTTCCTCTCTTCCTCCTTTCCCTCCCTCCTTCCCTTCCTTCCTTCTTCCCTTCTTCCCTCTCTTTCCTTTTTTCTTTCTTTCTTTCTTTCTTTCTTTCTTTCTTTCTTTCTTTCTTTCTTTCTTTCCTTTCTTTCTCTTTCTTTCTTTCTTTCTTTCTTTCTTTCTTTCTTTCTTTCTTTCTTTCTTTCTTCTTTCTTTCTTCCTTCCTTCCTTCCTTCCTTCCTTCCTTCCTTCCTTCCTTCCTTCCTTCCTTCTTTCTCTTTCTTTCTTTCTTTCTTTTTTTTTCTTCTTTTTCTTTCTTTCTTCTTTCTCTTCTCTCTCTCTCCCTCTCTCTCTCTCTCTTTCTCTCTCTCCCCCACAATAGGCATGTTTAATCTTTCTGTTCTAATCTGACCTCATTGCTCTTCAGGCTAATTTGAACTCTTGGAAGGCTCTCAGAGTACTTTTAAAACATTCCTTTAATATCCCTCCTGTTTTCTGAATTCCTAACTTATTCTTTGGATTGCTCCTTTATTTTGTTGGAACTCATTCTCCAGTTCTTTTCTGAGAAAAGGTCATGAAAGGGAGACTCTTTAAATTTATCATGTCTGAAAAAATATTTTTTAAAAAATTATTTATTTGAGAGAGAGAGAAAGAGAGAGAGAGAGAGAGAGAGAGAGAGAAAGAATCACAAACAAATTCCCAGCCAAGCATAGCCCAACATGGGGCTTGATCTCATGGCCCTAAAATCATGACCCAAGCCAAAATCAAGAGTCAGTCACTCAACCAACTGAGCAACCCAGGTACCCCCAAAATATCTTTATGTTAACCTCACACATGAGCAATCATTTATAGAAATTTATATTGAAAATTCTTTTCTGACAATGTACCATTATGATTGACACTGCAGAGTTAATGTGAGAAGTCTAATGCAACCCAGAACCTTATCATTTTAAATCTTACATATGGCCTCTTCTTCCTCTGTTTTTTGTTTGTAAGGGAGGTTGGGAGTCTCACCATTCACTATACTGGATTCCTCTGTTTTCAGTACAATCTCTGACTTGCTATTCATGGTGCCCACTTACCCATATATCTTTCAATCGCTCCAGAAAAACAAACATAATTTCTCTTGTTTGAGTATATGGTGGGTAATCACCTGGTTGCATACAATGAAGAAGGAAAATTGTAATTTATTTTTTTAAAGATTTTATTTATTTGAAAGAGAGAGTGAGCTAGAGAGAGAGAGAGCACAAGTGGGGGAAAGGACAGGGGAGAGCCAGAAGCAGACTCCTCACTGAGCAAGGAGCCTAATGCAAGGCTCAATTCCAGGACCCTAGTATCACTACCTGGGCCAAAGGCAGGTGCTTAACTGGCTGAAGACACCTAGGCACCACAAATCTGTGATTTTAATGATACTCTAAAATCTACCATGTTTTCAATTTGTCTTTAATTCTATGCCTCAGCCTGGCTGAAGGCTGAATTTCATCACACCTTCCATCTAGGTTTCTTTCATCACACCTTTCATCTAGGGTTCTTTATATGAATGAAGCTACACAAATTAGAGGTGTGTGGTTTGGAAAGTAGAAGTGAGGCAGTAGCCTATTCTTTTGATACACTGGTAGTTTATTTTGACACGCAAGACTATAGAAAAGGGGAATTCTGTGAGCAACATCCCATTGTTCTCAGCTTCCCCAAAACAAGGAACTAGTTGTGGCAGTATTTTTTTTTAATTAATTTTTATTGGTGTTCAATTTACCAACATACAGAAAAACACCCAGTGCTCATCCCGTCAAGTGTCCACCTCAGTGCCCGTCACCCATTCCCCTCCAACGCCCGCCCTCCTCCCCCCTTCCACCACCCCTAGTTCGTTTCCCCGAGTTAGGAGTCTTTATGTTCTGTCTCCCTTTCTAATATTTCCCACACATTTCTTCTCCCTTCCTTTATATTCCCTTTCACTATTATTTATATTCCCCAAATGAATGAGAATATACACTGCTTGTCCTTCTCCGATTGACTTATTTCACTCAGCATAATACCCTCCAGTTCCATCCACGTTGAAGCAAATGGTGGGTATTTGTCGTTTCTAATGGCTGAGGAATATTCCATTGTATACATAAACCACATCTTCTTTATCCATTCATCTTTCGATGGACCCCGAGGCTCCTTCCACAGTTTGGCTATTGTGGCCATTGCTGATAGAAACATCGGGGTGCAGGTGTCCCGACGTTTCATTGCATCTGAATCTTTGGGGTAAATCCCCAACAGTGCAATTGCTGGGTCGTAGGGCAGGTCTATTTTTAACTCTTTGAGGAACCTCCACACAGTTTTCCAGAGTGGCTGCACCAGTTCACATTCCCACCAACAGTGTAAGAGGGTTCCCTTTTCTCCGCATCCTGTCTAACATTTGTGGTTTCCTGCCTTGTTAATTTTCCCCATTCTCACTGGTGTGAGGTAGTATCTCATTGTGGTTTTGATTTGTATTTCCCTGATGGCAAGTGATGCAGAGCATTTTCTCATGTGCTTGTTGGCCATGTCCATGTCTTCCTCTGTGAGATTTCTCTTCATGTCTTTTGCCCATTTCATGATTGGATTGTTTGTTTCTTTGGTGTTGAGTTTAATAAGTTCTTTATAGATTTTGGAAACTAGTCCTTTATCTGATATGTCGTTTGCAAATATCTTCTCCCATTCTGTAGGTTGTCTTTTAGTTTTGTTGACTGTATCCTTTGCTGTGCAAAAGCTTCTTATCTTGATGAAGTCCCAATAGTTCATTTTTGCTTTTGTTTCTTTTGCCTTTGTGGATGTATCTTGCAAGAAATTACTGTGGCCGAGTTCAAAAAGGGTGTTGCCTGTGTTCTCCTCTAGGATTTTGATGGACTCTTGTCTCACATTTAGATCTCTCATCCATTTTGAGTTTATCTCAGCAATCAGACAACAAAAAGACATTAAAGGCATTCAAATTGGCAAAGAAGAAGTCAAACTCTCCCTCTTCGCCGATGACATGATACTCTACATAGAAAACCCAAAAGCCTCCACCCCAAGATTGCTAGAACTCATACAGCAATTTGGTAGCGTGGCAGGATACAAAATCAATGCCCAGAAATCAATGGCATTTCTATACACTAACAATGAGACTGAAGAAAGAGAAATTAAGGAGTCAATCCCATTTACAATTGCACCCAAAAGCTTAAGATACCTAGGAATAAACCTAACCAAAGAGGTGAAGGATCTATACCCTAAAAACTATAGAACACTTCTGAAAGAAATTGAGGAAGACACAAAGAGATGGAAAAATATTCCATGCTCATGGATTGGCAGAATTAATATTGTGAAAATGTCAATGTTACCCAGGGCAATTTACACGTTTAATGCAATCCCTATCAAAATACCATGGACTTTCTTCAGAGAGTTAGAACAAATTATTTTAAGATTTGTGTGGAATCAGAAAAGACCCCGAATAGCCAGGGGAATTTTAAAAAAGAAAACCATAGCTGGGGGCATCACAATGCCAGATTTCAGGTTGTACTACAAAGCTGTGGTCATCAAGACAGTGTGGTACTGGCACAAAAACAGACACATAGATCAATGGAACAGAATAGAGAACCCAGAAGTGGACCCTGAAATGTATGGTCATCTAATATTCGATAAAGCAGGAAAGACTATCCATTGGAAGAAAGACAGTCTCTTCAATAAATGGTGCTGGGAAAATTGGACATCCACATGCAGAAGAATGAAACTGGACCACTCTCTTTCACCATACACAAAGATAAACTCAAAATGGATGAGAGATCTAAATGTGGCAGTATTGTAATAAGCAATATGGGTATGCTCTCAAGCTCCTAACTTCATAGCCACTTCATAGACAATACCCTTGGGGTTTATGTTGTTTATTATTTTGATAGTATTTCCTGGAGAGAAATAAAGAATTTGTTTCACCAACCCTTCCAATAACTGTGTAAAAAAATAATGTCCTATATTAATTCCTTTCCTGCTTAAAATGCTTGATTCTGTAAATGAGACCATGCTTAACCTATCTCTCCATCTACCTTCCACAGAACCTGGTGCTTTCAATTCTTAAACTTTTTTAGAGACCCATGAATTAAATCTGCATGGCTCCTATTGGTGTTTATCACTTGTATGTTCTCTGGTTCAATTGTTTTGATATTTTTTAAATCTTCTAAAAAAATTGCTGGTATCTATAAACTTTGGACACTTATCTATTTTTCCATCCTTTTGGAGTTATGTATGCATTACCTAGATATTTTCTGAGAGAAGTGGAGAAATTTGAAGGAAAAATGGAAGTAGATATTTTTCTTGAGTTTATCACCTTTAATATGATTTATCTTTGAATTACTTTATGATAAGTAATCAGACAATTAATGGGAAAGAATTGGAAGAAAAAAAGATGTTTGTTTCCTTTATATAAATTGAGAGTCTTGGGGATCCCTGGGTGGCTCAGCGGTTTGGCGCCACCTTCAGCACAGGGTGTGATCCCGGAGTCCCGGGATCGAGTCCTACATCGGGCTCCTTGCATGGAGCCTGCTTCTCCCTCTGCCTATGTTTCTGCCCCCACCCCTCTGTGTGTGTGTGTGTGTGTGTGTCAATCATGAATAAATAAAAGTTTTTAAAAAATCGAGTCTTGTACTCGAGTTTTTATGGCATTCTGGTATAGAAAAAAACAGAGAGATTCAACAGAGAAGAGAGGAAATTGGAAAGAATTCTTAGCGGAAATAGGGAGTGGACTCTTAAAATAAGAGGTTAAGTAGACAGATAGAGTCTAAGTAGAAACATATCTGGTAGAGGAGTGATTAAAATATACACGATGCCTATATTTAATTTTTAGTTATCTCTTGTCAATTTTCATGCCATGCAGTGTATCATCCCATAATATTTTAGAGAATGAAAAAGAAAACAAGTCTATAAATGGAATGAACTGAAACACTGTTGTTTAAGATGAGTTGCTACATGAAGAATCAAACAGGGAGGGGCACTTGGGTGGTTCAGTTGTTAAGGTCTGCCTCTGGCTCAGGTCATGATCCCAGGATCCTGGGATAGAGTCCCACATTGGGCAACCTCCAGGGAGCTTGCTTATCCCTCTGCTTATATCTCTGCCTCTCTCTGTGTGTCTCCCATGAATAAATAAATAAAATCTTAAAAAAAATTAAACAGGGAGCAGAAATTCTGAGGTGGTAGGGACAAGAGGGGTATTTATGCTTGCCCCTTTTGAATTCATCATACCTTTATTTTTTTAAAGATTTATTCACTTATTTTCAGAGAGAGAGATAGAGAAAGAGAGCATGAACTGTTGAGCATGGAGGCTGACACAGGGTTCAATCCCATGACCATGAGATCACGATCTGAGCCAAAATCAAGAGTTAGATGCTTAACCATTTGTGCCACCCAGGAGCCCCTCTAATTCACATCTCAAGGAAATTGACAAATAGTGGGGATGGACTGGATTTCCCTGAGTATTTGGGAGGATAATTTAAGCCATTTTATTAGTGTATTTTAAGAATTGGCAGTGAACGTTACAATGTCAAAAACTACTATGTGTCACTGAAATGATAAATTTAATTCTGACATAAATATCTACATCTGGGAAGCAGACTGGAAGATCATTCTACTCAGCTATCCGTTTTTAGGAACATGTATCCAAAAGTTGTAGGTGCCGATTCTTAACAAGTGGACATGCGATTACCTCCCTTGATGATCAGTGCCTTATTATTCTGACAGTCAAGAACTCTATTTTAAATTTGACTATTTTGGGACACCTGGGTGGCTCAGTGTTTAAGCGCCTGCCTTCCACTCAGGGTGTGATCCTGGAGTCCGGGATTCAGTCCCACATTGGGCTCTCTGCGGGGAGCCTGCTTCTCCCTTTGCCTATATTTCTACCTCTCTCTCTGTGTCTCTCATGAATAAATAAGACATCTTTAAAATAATAATAATAATAATTTAACTCTTATTTTATTATTAATTATAATTAAATAAATATATTTATACTTATATATATGTATATTTTATTCCCTGGTTCCATTTTTGGAGCCTAGTTGAAGATTTTATTGGTTGATTTTTTTATATTCAGTGTCATCTACGAGATCTATTTGGAAATAAAGCTCTAAAACACATTGCACAGAAATTGATCCGTACCATCCAAAAGTTAGGTTAGAGTTGCTAATGCCTCCCAGGACCAAAATTGAAGCACGTTTTTTGAAAGCTTAGGATTTGCGCCATATCAGTATCAGAGTTTCTGCCTTTCACCAAAACAGAGTTGATCAATGATGGAATGAACGGTTAGGTACATCCTCTTCTGCCGATTTCTTGATGGTTGAATAACTTGCCTTTGGACCTTCCTTTGATAGATCTCAAGGTTTTCAGTCGGAGAAGACAACCACGAATTTTCAAACACAGCACATTTAGATGGCGCCTTTGCAAAGTAGACACCTATATTTATCTGTGATTATATTTTTTACTGTGGAAAAATCAATACTATTCCACAGTGAGCTTGCTTGTGTCATCAACATACAGGAGTGGCAAACTTGACCATTATATAAGTATATACTATATATAAATATATTATATATATATATGTTTATATTAAAAGAGTGTTGTATGGCAAAACAGTGAGAAGTCTTTGGGCTTTGAATTCTACATATGTGGGTCCAAATTTCATCTACTTAGTGCATAAGGTCATCTGAAAAATTTGCTGAACCTCACTTAGTCTAACTACACATCAATGGATTGGCAATAATATTACGTATCTTACATATATGTTGTTAGAAATAATTAATTTTGGGACAATTGGGTGGCTCACTTGGTTAAGCATTCAATACTTGATTTTGGTTCAGGTCATGATCTCAGGGTTTGGGATTGAGGCCCATGTCTGCTTAAGTTTCTCTCTCTTCCTGTGCCTCTCCCCTACTTCTTAAAAAAAAAAAAATCATCTTAAGGATAATTCAGGGTGTGGTATATACCAAGATTTGATCAATGTTTTTATTCCTATCATTAAATATACAGTTGAAAGTTCCTAAACTGTGTAGATCATGTGGTGATAAAGATAATTATTATGTCCATACCCAAAAAGTGATCAAGAAGTGAAAGATGTATGGGGTGGTGAAATCTGTGTAATATAAAAGCACACTGAACTAGGAATGAAAAAATATGCATTCTACCCTCATTTTTATGTACTGAAAGCAACATTGTGCTCCTCTACAAACAAATTATCTCTCTGTATAGCAGCTATCTAGCCTGAGTAACAAATAAACACAACCAGGAAAAATAGGATTTGTGTCGTAAGATCATCAGGGTCCCTCGTTGTTCTAAGACTCCATTCATTCATTCATTTATTCATTTTTACTTATTCTAAAGGCTGACATCATATTTAAGAAAGCTGAGCTTTCGAGACAACAGCCTACGTTTCAGAGGCCTTTTCTTAATCAACAGAAGCCAGAAGTATATTTTCTAAAAGTAAAGATGACTCTCAGAACATAAATGCCTAAGTAAGTGTATTGAATTTTCTTTCAGTCTGCTTTCAAATAACAGTGGTCTCATTTTAACAGTTGTATAGGTGTTTTTAAACAATTCATCTCTATCTTACTTTAATTAAACATGCACTTTCTCTAGTCCCCACACTTGTAAAAATGGAGTTTGCAATTTGACAGGATGATATTATAGTATTGAGCAATATGTGAATTGGTTTAAAAGTAACCAGAGTTGAAGCATACATCAATCACCACAAGTGCAAACGCAGGTCACTAAAGCTGTCAATTTCAATCAGCTCTGTAATTAAATACATCACCAATATGGATTTTGTAAGAATGTCACTTGTTCTTCAGATGTCTGCTATGAGGACAAATCACACTTCAGTGTATCTGCACAGGCATTCCAAATATAGTATTTTTAAAAGCAGAACATCTTCATCCATCTTTCTCTGATTTGTTAAGTAGAAATCCATTTACTAATGCATGGTCTAAAAGCTGTATTTTTAAATATATATTTGAACTGCCTTCCATTAATTAAAATGTTGCAATATCTCAGTTGGCATTTTAAACTCATCTTTCACACCTTTAGTGGCATTTGTTATTAAATAAATAGATAATGGATAATAATCACCTTTTAAAAGGCTGAACAATTGTAATTATGTATAATTGTAATTAGAGATTCTTTATTATGTGTTCAAAAAGCAGAAGATGCTTTTGGTTATGAAGAAATAAATTATTCATTTCAATTTCAGCATGAGAACAAAACTATTTCACATTTAGAAAAATCTTTCAGTTTTTTTTTTTTTTTAAACAGCTATAAAGTGTCATCGCCTTCTATTACACTTACCACTACACGGGAAAAGACTGCAACAAAGCCGTATTACCAAATATATATTGCCTGCCATTTGATTTAATCTTCAAATAAGCTCCAGGAAGCAGGTCCCTGGACAGTTAATCTTTAGTTTTGTAGCCCATGCACATTTTCAATAAGGTTACTGGGGAATTAGGCCCAGTAGGGAGAGGAAAAGCATATTGTCTTATTCCACAGGCAGCTGTTGTGAGCCCTGTTAGCAAATTATAACTTCCTTAATTATGAAATACTTTATTAGTAGAATCTCTATCATTATGTCAGTGCTTCTCAAAGAAAGTCACCGTAAATTTTTAGTATAGAGTGCCAACCATTTTTTTTAAATACTCTTGACTAATAACATATACCATATAATATTTCTTATCATGAGGATCACCAAAAAACAAAGCCCGGTTATACAATGTGAAACAAAGAACAGAGACTCATAGCTAGGACCTTAGTAGAGATAATAATCAGAGCACTTGAGGAAAGGTGTTGTATAAATAAAAAATGATAGTAATTGTCCAGTTTAGATTGTATTGTTGTCCTCATTAATAATAAACACATGCCCTTTCTCAAATATTTTTTTAAATTATTCCTATTTAAGCAATAACATCAAGCAACAACAAATTGATAAACAGAAGACATGAATCATCTGGAAAAAATCGTAAAAGCTTAATACCACTCTGATTGTCATCCAGAAAAAAAAATAGAGGAACATAAAGCAAGGGGACATTAACCATAAGTTGCTGACTTGAGGGTTTTGGGGTTTTTTTGTTTTTCTTTGTGGTCAGCAGTAGCATGCAATAACTCAGGAACAATTTTCAGTGAATTATTGTACCTACTCAATTTATTTTGGAGTGATCTTTATAAGTTAAGGCCCCACTTATATAAACCTACATGTTGGCTTCAGCTAGATCTTAAACAGCATAAGAATACTCTCACTTGATTTGTTTCAGCTCTCTGATCTTCATGTGTACCTTCATCCATTGTTCTTGAAATGCATGAGTAGCAAGGATACATTTTTTTTTTCCCAGACCAAATACTAAATAAATAGGGGGGAAATGTGAAATTGAGTTTAAAAAAATGAAAAAGGTGAAACCAATCAAATTTGCATTGACTTTCTTGGAGCTATGTGGCATGATAGTCCTGAGAAAGAGCTTTTACTTCTCCTAAACAAAAATACAGTCACTCCCTGGATGCTGTAGTAAACTTTCTCTAAGTCCCCAGTTCAGCACTTCTTATATGACCCCAGCAGCTATTTCAACTATTCTCCCAGTTTCTTTGGTCCCTTGTTCCATATATTTCAACATCTCACACAGCAGTGCTCATCAATTACCTCACAGAAAAGAAAACAAATAAGAATAAAGGTCAACAGGTAGAAAATCTCACTCTATACCATCAACATCCGCCATTCTTTTTACCTTTCAAGGACAAATTAGCTTTCTCAGGTATAAAAGTCAACTTTTTTGCTATTTTCTTGGGATTATGATCACTGTTATTCACCATCACTTGCCTCCATTAATTCTGTCTTGTTCCTGTCCTATATGTCTGTCCCTTCCTTTTTAACTGTTAACGTTCTTTCTGGCCTACATACAATGTCAAGTTTCCTCCTTCTTCAAATTTATAATGGCCTCTCAACAATTTGGTTTTCTCTAACTAGTGAAATTCTCACTACTTGTCAATAGTAGCTTTTTGCCACTATTTCTTTCTTGTCAGACACTAATAAATTTGTTGTGGTTAAAGTCAGTGGTAATTTGTAGCCGATATATTACTTATTTTCTTTATCATTGACATTATGGACCTGTCTAGGGTTCCTAGAAAGCTCCTTCTCCTCCCGTTGTAGTGAGACACTTCCAGGCACCTATCTGTTGAAAGTGGAGCCCCCAGGTTTGATCTTATTGTCTCATACTCATGGGAGAATCTATTTGATGCCACTAAACAAAATTTATTTCTGAGTTCTAGATACATAACAAGTTCATTTTGGATGTCCAATGTCACCTTTATTCTCTCTTCCCAATTGGTTCCTTCCTATCCTTTTATTTCCTGATCTTAGGGAGAGATTCACTCTACCCTGAGTAGGAGATGATTAAGCAGACAAATATGTAATGTCTACATGAAAGAAATTAAGTTTTTGTTTACTTTTCAAGTTCTATGTTCCCATGACACTTAAAGGTTAACTAGCTTTGTATCTAAATAACTAAAATGATCAAAAAAGCAAACAAAAGTAAAAACATTTATTTTAGTAATGGAATTTGTTATAAATAACAGTATTTATTGTTAATATCAGCAAATATAATAAAACTGATGATACTGTAGGGGAAGAAAATTTTTTCTTTACCCTTTTGAGTTCTTAGTTGATACCCCTATAATAAAAGACAGATTAATGAGATAAAAACAAGCATCAGTCTACTAACATGCATACCTCATATATATAGGAAAGATACCCAAGGAAAGAATGAGTAACTGTCTGAGGTAGCTTAGAATTCAGGTTTAAATGACACTTTAATAGGGAAAGGGGTGAGAGACCTCTTGGGAGAGTAATTAATTTTTAGAAAAGATGAATAGGCCCTTAGAATAATAGATGGGGGGTATGATAGTTTGTGACAAAGTTTGTCTGAAAGTGGTGTCCACTTATCTTCTCCTGTGATGAGAGTCATTCTTCCCTGGATGATAAAACTGGGGGAGGGAATTATGACAATTGAATTACTTTGGGGGACCTATTTATAGACAGACAAGGGGAATTCAGAGAAAGCTTCTCCATTGATTGTTTTTTAAGTGCCTAGAGCTCAAAATAATCAATATGACAAAATGGCTTATTTGAGGTTGGTGTATTCTGCTATTCTCCAATATCAAAATTTGCTTAATTATCTGGAGAATATACACAAGTATTAAATTAACATTGGCACTCTAGTGTAAGAACAAATTTTAAAAGACAGATATGGCATGGTTATTTTATTTTAAAAATTTTCCATTTATATTCTAGCTTCTCACAACAATGTGGAAAAGAATCAATCGCCTATCTCTGTAATAAAATTCAATCATTAGTAAAATGCCATGAAACAATAATGACTAACACTTAAAGAAGATAATATATAGTAAAATTAAACTGTGCATTCAAATGGAAATCAACATACAGTAGATCCAACCTCTAGGATAGCTGATAAACTTCTTCATATATAACAAAGGGTCCAATAGAATAATATACTGAATTTCCAGAATCTTTATTTTTTTTCAGAATCTTTAAAAAGGAAGATAAAGTTATTTATTTTTTCAAAATATATCCATGTTTGAGACTCTGAATGTCAAATAAAAATAAAAATGCTGTGTTATTAGTCTCCTAATAGCTCTAAACAAATTAGGAATAATGACAGTGGTATTACTGAAAAAAGAATTACGACAGAAAATTTTAAAATCAGGGGTGCCTGGGTGGCTCGGTCAGTTAAGTGTTTGCCTTCAGCTAAGCTTATGATCCCCGGGCCCTGGGATCAAGCCCCATATCAAGCTCTCTGCTCTGGAAGGAGTCTGCTTTTTCCTCTCCCTCTACCTGTTGCTCCCTTTGCTTGTACTCTCTCTCCTGTCAAATAAATAAATAAAATCTCACAAAAGAGAAAATTTGAAAAACATGAATAATAAGTAATCTATTAGTGCTTCTAAAGTTTTAAATTAATTTAAAAATTAATAAGGAAAATGAGAATGAAAGCTTTACAAATACACAGAAAAATAAAGAAATAAATTACACCAAAATAGATTGGAAGGTTTAAGAGATATTTTTATATTCTACTTACTATGAATTTAAGATAAGCACATTAAAATATTATGCATAGATAACACATAATGGCCTGTTTGAAAAGAAGTAGTTGTTGGCTTCTAAAGGTCTTTGCTCCCTCATGAGTTACTGGCTGACTAGCTATGGATTAGAATGATCAAGTGGTCTACCGGGACAAGAAGGCCTTGGGCAACCACTTACCTTACATTGTAAAACCCTTTCTTATAAAATTAAACACAGAATGAGTTGCATTGAACTCTGCTCACTTTTGCTTTGGTTTCTTTTATCTTCTCTGTTTGAAACTCAAGAAGCAATGCTGTATGAAAGCATTAAGGTTGATTTCATTTGTGATTTGAAGAATATCCATATTACAGATTATTAAATTAATGGCAATCTAACCTTGAAAGCACCTCTATCCTCTGAAAGAGCAACACTTCATCACCTGTTTTGATTCATTAATGTATCATTTAACTTGGTATGACACATGTTCAGCAGTTATAATTACATTATGGTCTTCCTATTACATCAGCTCTGCTCCAAGTTTCTGTCACCACAAGTCCAATTTTCAACATAGAGCAATCCACTGCACTCTTTCCTTATTAGTGTCATCTTTAATGTAGCAGAGAGGCTGAACCATTACTTGGCACTGAGAGTTTAACAGCAATTAACCCCTGCTCTATCCCCAGGGAGAAGTACATCAGCAACTTGCCAAAACACTGTAAACAAGCTGGCCAAGATCAATGTGTGACCACGCTGGCTGCAGAGCACCTAGTGTATTAATTTAGGATTGATATACGGGAAAAAGAGGAGAAAATGGTCCACAGGAAATTAACCTAAGTCACTCCCCTACCCTAAATCGGAAATATTTCTTCCCAAAGAAAGATACAGGAAAAAAAAAAAGAAAGAAAGAAAGAAAGAGAAAAAGAAAATCATGCTTACAGTGAGCAAATACACTGCATGTTTATTCAGCTTTATTGCCATAAGAAAATAATTACTGAATTGATTACTTCACAGGATAGTTTTTTGAAAATGGGAAATGAAATGCATAAACAATGTATTCACATAATGTAAAGGTCAAATCCAAAGAGCAAATGACAAAACAAACTCAAATTTTGAGATACTCCTTAGTTGTTTCGGTATATAGCTTACTGGCAGGGAGAGCTACACATGGATATCTGTAAATTTCAACATTAGGAAATTCTTGGCATGATGTAGTAAGCAGTTCTGAGAGTTGATGGTACAAACTCTCAGAAAGTGCAGAGTGAGAGCCCAGAGCAGAATGTGTGGTCTGACATTTTCTAGACTCATTCTGCAATAATTTGGAACTGCAGAAAACAGTAGCATAAAGCTGAATACTTTCACACTGCAGTCTACTGAAAATGGGGGGAGCATTCTGTTGAGAGAGTAAGACTCTGCTATAAGTATAAGAAATGTGGAAATATCGAGAGGGCTCATCTAGACCCAGACCAAAGGTTTAGCTTGTTTTCTCATTATGGTGCATTGAAAATAACAAAAGGTCGTAACTCTAAAATGTCCAGTTATTTTCCTGTTATGACAGTCACGTTCATTTGCTTATACTATGTATTTTAACATTATCATTTCAAGATTGACAGTGCACATCACCATTCTCAATATAATAGCAATGGAAACTCAAGCCAAATGGTAGCCTGAACTTTGCCTTCGATTGAAACAATAAGCTCTTGTAGATATGAAAATTTCCTTTGTATGGAAAACTAATTTATTAGCCCGCCTGCATTGCTTTCCTTTCCATATTTCCTTGCAGAGATGGCAGTCTTTTGTGTAATTGCCCTACTGCTGTTCTTTGTTTATCTAAATAGTCAAGTTTCTCTAGATTTGGGAAACCCCAGGTCTCTCACACATTTGAGAAACAGATGACAGTATAGATTATTTTATTTGGAGGTATTTTACTACTTATTTTACACATCAAAACCCCAATTTCCTTCAGAATATGGATCTAAGGGAGATAATGACTGATGGAGATTAGTTCACAGTGTGGCAACAACTGGTTTTATAATGCCAGAAAACATGTTTTTATTCTAAACCACTATCAAATGATATATATAGAAATGGAATATAGGTAGTTTCCTTCCCAAACTGAATAAATCTTTGCTCATATACATGCTAGTTCTGAAACAAACATTCAACTCTGCCTTAGCTTATTTCTCAGTTACATTTGGTAAACATGACTACTGCTTCCTTGAAGTACTGTCTTCACTTGGCCTTGAGGATATAAGGCTTCTAGATTTCCTTTTGCATTTTTGTGGGGTTTTTTTTTTAGATCCTTCAATGGATTTTCCTCCTCGTTCTTTTCCTCTATCTGAGTGACCCCAGGGGTTAGTCCTGGAATTCATTCCACAGTCTCTGCCCAGTGATTTCACCCAGTTATAGCCTCCTAAATGTCACATGAAAGACTGATAACTCATAAAATTCTTTATCCAATTCCAACTCTTTCCCTGAGATCTACATTTGCATATTCAGCCCCTTACTCTCCTTCACCAGGAGATAGATGTGTGATATCTATCTCAAGCTTAACAGGACTAAAACAGAACTTATGAATCTACTAGAAAGCAAAAACTTAGAGATCATTCTATTTTCCTTTTTTATCCTTAGACCTCACCAAAAATGTATCAGTAATTCCCATCAACTGTAGTAGTAATATATATCCTGACTCTAACCATTTCTCATTATCTCTACTACATATATCCTCTTTTAAGTACCGTCATTTCTTTTCGGGAATATAGGAATATTAACTGGTCTTCCTTCTTCCATTTTCATCCAACTAAATTCTATCTCCACATAGCAACCAGAACAAATACAATTGTATCACTCTTTCTTAAAAATTTTCAGTGGTTTCCTATTACATTTAGAATAAATAATGAAAGAATGGATAGATAGGCAAATGAATGAATAAATACATTTCAAATTCTTCCCCAAAATTATGGCTTCTATATGATTTGTCCTTGCTGTCTCTTTAACCTTTTCTTCTACTTTATCTCTGTCCATGTAAGACATACTTCAGTTCCTACTATTCCTTTTGTTGTTCATCAATCTTTAGTCATTTTGATTTAATTTTTCCTAAATATATTATGCTTTTCTCTCTCAACCTTGGGCTTTACATTTTCTTCCTTTTATTCTTTTTTTTAAAAGCATTTCCTTGCTATATGGAATACTTTCATCCAAATAAAATCTTGTCATGTCTCATTCTTTCATATGATTTGCTCCTATTTCTCACATGGGCCTGTGGCAATATCACATATATACAAAGCTCTTGCTGATCATCCATCTATAGTATCTTGTTCTTTCTCTGTTTCTTTGTCATCTCTGTCTACATATATATATACATTCATACTTAGATATTAAATATTTATCTTCCTGTCAACACTATGTTAACTCTAGAAACCCTTAAACTGTTTCACTTTCTTCATAACACCATATGTTCCTATTACCTATTATTATGTGTTAAAATCAAAACATATGAAATCAAGTTAGTTATTTGATTGTTTTTATTTCTGCCTTTGGGCTTTGTATTTTTCATCACTGGTGTCTATGAATCACCCAGAAGATAATTAATATTCAATAAATACTTTTCAATAAATGGTTAACTAAATTAATTTTAAGTATAAATAATGTAGATATTCCTACCACAGAAAGAGAAGTGTATTGTTTCTAACCTAGAGGGAACACAAATGGTTTTTTAACTTAAATAGATACAAACATCTTCAAATTCTGTGCATATCCAAAAGGGGGGATGTTTTCTCCAACTGTAGTGACTATTATCATTTTGTTCAAAAGTACAATTTGGAAGTTGTTGAAAATTCGTAAACAAAAAAAGCTATATAGTTTGGAAAAAAAATAAATGAAATGACCATACTTTACAAAGAGTCGTGAACTTACACATTTAAAGAAATAATAGTCTATGATTGAATTTATCTTAAATTTTAGTGTCATTCAATAGCTATTTTAATATAATGTAAATATATTTAAGGATTTAAAAGTTATACACTTATTGGAAATGTCTGTTTTTAAAGTAATTATCATTTGAGAAATTTTCTGTTGCCAAATTAGGTTATCAATGCAAAATTATATCAATAGCTTCCTTTCTCAAGAGGTAGCATTATGACTTTATGATAGGACAATTGCCTTAAAGCAAACTTGATATTCTGTGTTCATCTCATCAGTTTTGCAACACTAAACTGCACCTCATATAGTCACTTCTAAATGGGACAAACCCTGAGATTGTCTTAGTAAACCCCCATATATTTTCATTAAATTCAAATCCTAGTGGACCTTCCAAGACAGTGGGTAAAAGGCCTTAGGGACTCACTTATTTTATATTCCAAGTATGGTTAATAGCCCCTAAGTAGGCTTAGGGGTAAAGAAAAGGTAACCAAGGTCAGGTTTCTCCAACCACTGGTAGGCAGAGAATGAAGTATAGTTTTACCTCTACACACTGCTTTTCTCTCTGCCCTTTCCAGACAATTTATTCAACAATTTTGTTGTTGAGCACTCACTACATGCCATGTACCATTCTAGAAATTGAAGATATGCAGGGTGAAAACACTAAAACTCTAACTTCAGAAATCTTATACTTAAGTGGAATAAATTGACAATAAAAAATAAATGCTTAAAATGTATAGTACATTAGATAAGGATAAATTCCATGGAGAAAAATAAAGCAAGGGAGAAACACAGGAAATTTTGGGAGGGAATAATTATTTCAAATGCATTGGTGAAGGCTATATCAGAAAGAAAGAGATTTGAACAAGGAATTCAGCCATTCAGTTAATAGGTGTCAGAAACTCAGCTGACCTGGAAAGAACTGAACTGCCAGGTGTTGGAATAGTGGTTTAAAGCAAGAGGCCAATAACAAAAGGAGCAGTCAAGTCTTTAGTCATTTACCACACTAGTATAAGCAGGAAGTAAAAACCAGAGAAAACTCCAACTCCCCTGTTCCATTTTCCCCGTGGGATGGCACACTGGCTGAATGCCCAGTAGGTTGATACAGATGTAGGAGTGAGGGAGATTCTTACAGATTCTTACTGTAAGAGAGTCCCCCCAAAAAAGAACCTGCAGTTTTATGGACCTGAAAGCTGGGACAGGGAAGACAGAAGCTAGGAGTGAAAAAGCATCGAGCACTGATTCAAAATTGAAAAAGTGTCATCACGTCTTCCCTTCCCCCAGTAAGGAATGAACTGAAGACCTTGATCAGAAAACCCAAGAGAAAGACACCTGGGAATGAAGTTGTCTGGGCTAGGGCAGCAAATCTGTGTAAAAGCACAGCTGGCCAGGAGAGCATGAGTGAATCCCTGACTGCACCCTCCTCCATAGTTTGTAATTACTGGCCATGCACCAAGTCTGGTATGGAGAGGGCAACTCTCCTTATGAGGCCTGCCAGCTGAAAGCCTTTGCAATTGCTGTGGCCAGTCCTGAAAAATCACATACAGGTTTTTTGGCAGGAGTCTGACTCTTCAGCAGAGGGAGGGGCATTAGAAAGTGAGGAAAAAGCAAGGTGAGAAATCTGAGAGGAAAGCAAAGCTGGACTCTTAGAAAAAACAGTGAAGATGTAAGAAGAACTGTTTAGCTTGGGCAACTAGAAATATTAAATTCCTAGTTACTGAAATGAGAAAGCTTACTAGAAAGCAGGTAGATGTGTGTGTGGTGGGGGTAGCGTGTGTGTGTGTGTGTGGGGGGGGGAGATCTGAATTGTCTTTTTGATATCTATTGACATCCCACTAACTATCACATGGGCTAATGACTTAATGACCATAAGAGATCCTAGAATGCAAGAAAATGATTCAGGCCAAAGATCTAAATTTAGGAGTTTTCAGCATTTAACCAAGATTTAATGTAACAAGATGAATGAGGTCATTGAGTGTGTGAGTGTGTAGAGAATGAACAGGTTCAAAGATTCCAACCTAGGGCACACCAATGTGAAAAGGTCCTGGAAATACGGAGTTACAAGCAAAGGAGACTGATAAGGAACAGAATTGTAAGTAGAGTAGGAAGAAATTCAGAAGGGTGATGTGGTGTCTTAAATGCCAGTGAAGACGGAATTTCAAAGAAATGAAGATCAGTTGTGTCACCTGCTGCTGAGAGGTCAGTATTAACTGCCCTTGACAGGAGCAGTTTGTGTTGGGAGTAAAATTTTATTGGAGTATTTAGTGGATTGGAAGAGAGGGCTGAAACTTAGACCACTTATTCAAGGAGCTTTACTGTTAATATAAATAAATGAAAATGAAGAATAAAAAGAAATGGGTCTTCTATCTCTTTTAAAAATTTCTCATAATGGAAAAATTGCAGTCCATTTGGATGTCAGTGGGGATGATTAACTAGATAATAAAAAATTGATAATTAAAAAAAATGAAGGTAGATTTCCTGGAGCAATGTTGAATAGTAGAATAGTTGAATGTTGAATAGTTGAAGGAGATGGATCCAGAATACAAGTGAAGGGTTTGTCCCTACGCAGAAGCATGTATTGTTCATCCAAACTGATAGGAGATAAATTAGATATTGAAGGTGGAGATACAAGTGGATGATGGTTGGACTTATGGAAATCATGATTGCTGATTGAGTGTGTTTTCTGAATGACATAGAAAGTAAGGTTATCAGTACAAGTGAATAAGAAAGAGAAGGCATTGAAGGTTTGAGAAAAGAAAAGGAAATTTGCAGAAGTCATTTCTGACTATCAATTGGACAAATAAAATGTAATAGAAATGCCAGTTAACAATAAGGGCCTGCCAAAATTTAACGGTAATGAATGTTAAGTGAAATAAGCCAAAATGGTTGTGCTTTTTCTCTAGCTGTGATCAGCTGGATGGATGCAGATAAGGAATAAGCCAAGAGTTGCATTTAAATAGGGCTAAAGTTTTGCTACATCAGTAGACAAAATAAGAATGATATTTTTGGTGATCGGCTCCCCTCATCTACTTTCCTCTTTTTTCTCCTTCATTTCTAAAATTCTCTAGAGAATTAAAAGTTTAATGTCTTTCAAGTAGTTTGGCTTGGAAGTAGCAGATCAATTTCCTAATATGTGAATTCAAATTATCTAATCTATTTAAAGCAACAGCAGGGAAGAACATTCCTTTTCTTTGAAGGGATCTTAATATGTCTAACTTAAAATATAATAACAAGAAATGTTAAATAACCTTCCCTTAAGACTCATGATTAGATACTAAGCCTCCTCCTAATTCCTCACCTGGACCCAAATTCAAATGTCTATCATTGTAATTATCACCAAACATTTCTGAGAAAGGGAAAGACATATTTTTAAATTTTTGTTTTACACCCACACAATTAAGTTGGCAGTGAATTAAAGCTCTGCCCATTTTTTTTATCTATCTCTAAGTCAAAAGCCATAGCTGCCAAGAGCTGCTGTGATGCCAAGTTAATTGCCTTATAATGAGAACCTGAAGTGGGACCAACTTTGTTAGCATTGACCATTACTGACCCAGAAAGAAGCCAAAAACAAGGGGAGGAGAGATGACAGAGGAAGGAAATGAAAGTATTTTCTTTCTTTCTTTTTCCTTTAATGGAAAATCATGTAAAGATAAATTCTACTGAGTTTGGCCCATTACCCTAAGGGGGGGGGGGCAATGTTTCCATAGAAAGATAGAGGAAGCATCCATTGTATTCAATCCTTCTTGGGCATGGAATTCAGGTACCAGCACATCCTTCCAGAACTTTAGCTCTGTTTTGAGCCGAAGTCAAGGACAACTCCCAATAAGCTAATAAATCACTAAGCTAATAAGATAGACTTTCTCCAATACCATCTTCTGGTAACTAAGAGAAGTGGCTTATGTGTCCAGGTTAGGTAAACACATCTTTATTATAAAAAGAGATAAGAGAAGAAAAAGGTTAAATTACTATCAAGTTGACTTGGATTAACACTAGTACCTATTTCCTTCAGCTTCAATTTTAAAACTTAAGCAAGTATATATGCATAAGTGTATTTAGAATAATTTTTAGAGATGAAACAAAAACAGGACAATATTTCCTAGCTAAAATTTCCTTGAAGCAGTCAGGAGAAATAAGGGAAAGAGTTTTATTTCAGCCTAATAAATGCTGAATAAACAGAAGCTGAACAAACACAGAATGCTATACCATAGTCAAAAGACTCAGCCTTCAATAATTGATGGTGTGGGCCCTTGTTAGCAGAAAAATAATTTTTAAAAAATGTTAAAAATGAATTATTGCCATAAGAAAACATATTATACTTTTTAAATAAAAATCTTATTTCTAATTGAAAATTGGCACCTTGCCACTAACTAAACTTGACTTCAAAAGCAACAGCTGGGAAAGCATCTTTTTAGTTCTTAATTACTATAGTACGTAAAACAACTTTTTTTCCCTGTTCATAGGCACTTGTTTAGCTGAGGATGAGATCAAAGTACAAGATGTGGGAAAAGAAATTATGACCTAGTCCATAAATGTGAAATATATTAAAGTTCCACAAAGAACCTTGGGAATAAACTTACACCAGACTTTTTTCATTATATAAAGTCAGATTGTTGAAAGCATACTGAGCAATTAGAATGATGTTGAGGATAACGTTTGTTCAAACGTCTCTTTTCTTCTAAAAGGCTCTTACAAAATTGGAAAGGAAAATGATGTAATATGAGTTCTGCCAGGATCTATTGAGCATGGGGTGGGGGGCGGGTGTTGGGGTGGGAATGAAGAGAAGCCTCCATCTCACTTCTCTAAGTGTTTGGCATTGGAATTGCCTCTTACTTTTCTTAATCTGGCTTATTTTCTATGAGTCTCAGCTGCAGCATTTCCCTCTACAACCGTAAGGGACCTCATCAGAAGGAAGACAGGGCAAAAATGAGGAAGTATTACCCTGTCCTGTCTAAGATAAAGTAGCTTTGAGTCATTACTTATCTAACAATGGGAATGGGGTTGTGAACCAAGAAAGAGAAAAAGTAATATTGTTCATTCATATAAAGTTAAAGAGGGTTATTCTCTGATGCTTTGCATGTTTTCAACAGCTTAATGTTTACAAAGAAACTGGAAATATATATTTTATACCTATGTACACATAGTTTTTATTCCACCTGACCCATCATCAAGCACTTCACCAAATGACTGCATTCTTATTTACACATTAAAAAGTAGGAAATTACTTCAAGAAAAATAAAACTATATTTTAAAATACTATATTTTAAATCAATAGGATAATTTCTTAGATGGTACTACTTTTTCTTTTTATGAATAACCTTGACAGTGGATCAAACTAAAGAAAAAAGAAACATTGTGGAATATTCAAATGTGAACACATACTAATGAAAGCATTTGCAATACAAATCCCTAGAGTGCTGATAGCATTTTGAGAGGAGTCCTAGTGAAATGTTGGTGCAAGAGGCTGGAAGTGACACTGTACAGAGGGTAAGAAATGGGGTGGAGAAAAAAAAGCCCTCCATTTTTGCTTTAAGACAAAGTACCAAAGTAGCCTGGAACACTCAAACTAGTACCCAATAACTTCTGATGTACCTATAAGTCCTAGCACTTATAGTACTTATTTGTTAATAGTGTCTACTTATGAGGAAGGTGTGCTGTACTATTGAGGATTCCCTAGTAATTGTCTTCTTAAGATAGGTCAGATACAAAGATAACAGGATTTGGAAATATGGGAGAAGAGAAGTGCTGCTACAATGGCAAAAGTTTATTGTAGGTACTAATATGGCTCTGTTTTTAAATTTTCCCAGAAAACACAGAAAAGGGGGAAATACTAATTTCTACATAAAGGTACTAACAAGTGCTAATATGAAGAAACAAAAATAATTTAGGCTAACGTATACATTCACATAAAAAGAATGCAAAGGCATGCAATTTAGTAGGTTTGTCATAATTCCTATATAACTTGGGCAAGTTGCATTATGTTTAAGCGGTATCATCTTTAGAATTGGAAATCTGAATTAAGTGATAGCTGTAGACACTTTCTATTCATTTCTTACAAAGGTAACTTTTCTTCCCTTGATGATATAATCTTTCTAGTACAGTGTGAAATTGGGTGAACCCCAAGAAACAACTCTTCAGATGATATTGATAAAACATGTAGAAAGACATGTTTTTATTAATTAACTTTTTATAGACTCCAACGTTTCTTTGAATCATCTAGTTAGAAGTGATATAACCAATGATCTCTGATTTTGTGGTTTTGTTTGTTTTTACTTGATATTTGGTACCTATTCATCTGGTCATGGATTTATTTATAAGTAGTATGGTAAGATATTAGGAGGGGAATGAAACTTTGATTCTAGGTCCAGAGAGAATTCTATTTAAACTAGGAAATTCTATCTGAATTTTAATTTCTTTGCTGCCTCTCACTAGCCAAATGGCTGTAGACAAATAAATTCATCTGTATCTATCTCAGGTTCCTCATCTAAAGATCTGAATTAATAATAACATCAGAGCTACTGAAATGTTACATTACATACATGGAAATGGCTTATCACATGATAGTTAAGGGTCATTGTACACTATTTTTCTTCCGTGCCCCAACCTTTATAAACATAAACAAAGTTATTTATGTTGTCCTCAATATTAGCAGTAATCCATGATATTTATGGAAAGTAAGAATACCTCAGGATCAAATGCACTGCATGTTTTAAATTCTCCCATCTCATTTCTCTCTCCTCTCCTACTGCAAGCAGGTCAACTAGTCATTCAGTGATAGATACTAAGGGCTCATTTTCTAAAAAGTCCCTTCAAGAAGCTAATTGATATGAGGGAAGAAAATCAAAAACACAAACCAAAAGAAATTTTTAAAAATGAATAAAAAACTTTACAAGATGTTCAAATATTGGATGATTTAAATATGGATTTTTTTTTCTTATCTGAGAGCCAGAACTACTCAATTCTAGAGAATTCTGCTTAATAATCATTCAAATGATTGTTAATCCAAACAGGGATGATCCAGGGGCTTATGTGTTAAGTCTGCATTATAAAGCAAGAAGATATTCTGGATAAGACCCTCCTTGAGGAATTGCTTTGTACTACCTACAGGTACCTGTTAAGTGTTTCTGCAAAGCAGTGCTTAAATATTAGCATTTTTTCACTTGAGGGAAAATGAACACAATGGGGGGAGAGAAGCCTTTGGAAGATTCTGATATTTGTTTTTCAAATTGTTTACACCCTGCAAAACTGAATCACAATGCTTCCTGATTTTTGTGCAAATATATAACAAATACCTTTTCTCAAGTATGTCAGATGAGTGGTAAATATGTAAGACTGTGATGATGAGCGTTTGTATCCCTAACCTACTCTTCCCCCAGGTTAACTTGCTAGGTTAATTCATCCCTAGATACTCATTCTTAAACTTCCTTTAATTGGCAATTGAGAGGTATTTCAGCAGACAGACGTGCTGCAGATACCCTAAAGACAACAGAAGGGGAAAAGTTAACAAGGGGTTCTGAGGCACTGCGACAAGGGTGACAAGGTTTGTTAAGCACGAATAAAGGGAATGAGCATTGCAGGAGGTATTATGGATTGGCAGCCTTTTCAGAAAGGTCAGCAGCTTCCTTTTATAATTGCTTCCATTCATTTCAATAGTTTGCTAGAACACTTTAAAGCCAGAAGCTGTCTAAAGGCGGACTGGCAACTTCCCTTTCCTTCACAGGATCTCTTTCATTCAAAATAACTTTTCCTTTAGCAATGCTTAAAAAATCACATGTGAGGAAATCTTATTTTAAAAACTTTGGTTACGATTCTTATAAATCTCTAGTAGATTTTGTATTATTTACTTGGGAAAACCAGGAGATGACTTTGGCCCACAGAGAATATCCCACTTGTATTCTAGAAACATTTGTAAGCACCTATAAACTTTTGATGCAGCAGCCCAAATATCTCGGCTTCTGGAACATTACAGTGACCACATATTAAAGATTAAGATTTCAAAAATATAGGTAATTCCTTGATGCTTTTCCTTTTTGAATTCATCTGGCGCCTCCTGATTTTTTTTTCCCTTACTTATGAAACTTGATCCAAATTACATTAACCTGTTTCTGCTACTGAGAACAATTTCTGATACACATATTCTTAAATGTTCGAATATATTTGAAATGTTTTTGAATATGTGTATTTCTAGTCTCATCAACTCAAACGCAGATTCAGTGGTTCTAGAAGGTGCCTCCAGTTCTGCATTTATACAAGCATGTTATCTTCCAGGTATTTTTGATGCAGAAATTTCCTAGACAATTAGAGAAACCATGTATAAAACCACGAGATACCAGAAAAAGCATCAGTGTGAAAGGAAGAACATTGTTTATTAGCCTTTTGTAAATCCTTCAGGGTAATTTATATAGGCTTAAGTATTCCTCTATTTAATTTTTGGTAAGTTTCTTCTAACTCAATGTGCTACAAATTAGATAATTCTACTCTTGGACAGTCTACTGTGGCAGCTGAGACCTGTCATGCGGTGCTTAATGATAAAAAATAATGACAATAAATTTATAGTTATACAAAATACATTTTAAAACAAAAACAGACTTACCTAAAAAAATAAAGCCATTTTGTTTTCTTTAGTAGTTCCTTAAAAATTAGAAAAAACAGCAGGTAACGTTTTTATAGATCATATGTTCATAAATATTTCTGAAAAGTATATACTTCACTTTAATTTATTTTTTATTGGTGTTCAATTTACCAACATACAGAATAACCCCCAGTGCCGGTCACCTATTCACCCCCACCCCCCGCCGTCCTCCCCTTCCACCACCCCTAGTTCGTTTCCCAGAGTTAGGAGTCTTCATGTTCTGTCTCCCTTTCTGATATTTCCTACCCATTTCTTCTCCCTTCCCTTATATTCCCTTTCACTATTATTTATATTCCCCAAATGAATGAGACCATATAATGTTTGTCCTTCTCCGATTGACTTATTTCACTCAGCATAATACCCTCCAGTTCCATCCACGTCGAAGCAAATGGTGGGTATTTGTCGTTTCTAATTGCTGAGGAATATTCCATTGTATACATAAACCACATCTTCTTTATCCATTCATCTTTCGATGGACACCGAGGCTCCTTCCACAGTTTGGCTATTGTGGCCATTGCTGATAGAAACATCGGGGTGCAGGTGTCCCGACGTTTCATTGCATCTGAATCTTTGGGGTAAATCCCCAGCAGTGTAATTGCTGGGTCATAGGGCAGGTCTATTTTTAACTCTTTGAGGAACCTCCACACAGTTTTCCAAGGTAGCTGCACCAGTTCACATTCCCACCAACAGTGTAAGAGGGTTCCCTTTTCTCCGCATCCTAACATTTGTGGTTTCCTGCCTTGTTAATTTTCCCCATTCTCACTGGTGTGAGGTGGTATCTCACTGTGGTTTTGATTTGTATTTCCCTGATGGCAAGTGATGCAGAGCATTTTCTCATGTGCATGTTGGCCATGTATATACTTCACTTTTTAATTAAAAAAAATTCCTGTTCTATACCTCGCCTCACTCCTTCCTATTGCTACTGTTATACTTATCTCTCCTTTGTAGGAGTTTCATAATTTGTGTATTCTTATTTGAATGGAAATTGCTGAGGTTCCCCCTTCCACAGCAAACTTCCATAAACTGCTAGTTTTCTTAAAGCAAGAAGGTCATAGTCTTTTCCTTTTCCACTCACAGATATAGCCAGGAGTTGGACATGGGATTTAATCTTAGTCAGTCAGAAACCCTTAAAAGAGGGGTCTCATGCTAGTGGCAGAGGAAATGCTTGGAGGTCAGATTTCCAGCAGCAGCCTAGATGGTATGTAAACCATATTGTTCCTAATGCATGCCCTTTATGTGATTCCTGCTGTTCACTGTCCAGAGCTCCTTTGACTTCTACCAATTTCCAATCTTGGTTTGTCAGCCTACTGCAGATTTTCTGAATCCAAATTTGTTTGTGATGATTCTCTTATTGTTTACAAATACTGTTTTTCTCCGTTGCTTATAACCAAGAACCCTGAATAAAACCCTTTGTTTTATTGATTATTTTTTATTAACAAAGAAAGTCATGTCTGGTAATGAAAACACATGGATTTGTATACAATTCAGAGATTATTCATAATCACATCATCAATGATACATTGTAAGGACATTAGGAATTAAACTCATTACATAAGAAATTTGAAAGGAAGAGGTCAGGAACATATAGAAATAATTCAGTATGAATTTCAGAGCACATAGCTATACCAGGGAAACATCTTCCACTTATTTTAGTTGATATGATTTTCTGGTTAATCATATTTTTAAAAAGTTGTTAAAAAGTAAGCAAAGTGAGAACATAAATTACCTGGAGATCTGTTAGCAAATCAAACTTTAGAATGACTTGCTAAAACCAAACTTTAAGAGGACATGAAAAAAATGCCTCAGGTATGCAAAAACAAGAACTGAGAAAAGTGAAGGCATTTCTCAAATGAACAAACTGATAGATATGTCCATATATACATATTTTTCTAATGTCACCTGTCATGTATTGAGAGCTTTAGTGAGGGAAACTGAAATCTAAATGCACATATGAGAAACAAAAAAAATTCAGCTCCAGCTAATATGCTTCCATTTACTTAACACATTCATACAGGTGAAACAGTACATCTAGAATTGGTGGGATAGCTAGTTACAGTGGCTAAGGTATTATTTAATTATTGTGACTGAATAAAGAGACCCCCTACTCTAAAATCTTCATTTGATTATGGATAATCTCACTTCCTAAGAAACTTGTAACTTCACAGTATATCATGAGCCTACCAGTGGCACTCACTAGCCATCTAATAATGTTAAGTATTGGAAAAATGATAATCATGGTAGTTAAATACTGTTCCATCGCTGTAAGCTGAGGACACTTCAATAGATGCAGGAAGGAAAGGTAATCGAACACAAAAGCACTGAATTTAATTTCTAGCCTGTTAGCTCCCATTTAACTGATTTTAGAAAGTCTCTGTTACATACATATCTGTGTCCCATGGCCTGTCTCTTGATCTCTTTCAAGAGAAAGGAGAATTGTAAGTGAATATACCCAATACAGTATGTGGATTACACACATGAATAAATAAATAAATAAATAAACTGTGTAATTAGAAGAAAAATAATTACCTCCTTGGGTATAATAGTCAAGACATATTTCTAAGCATGCTCCTTTCTAGGCAATCAGTAGAGTTTAATTTCCCCAATACCTTTGGGGTTAGATGTGACCATGTGACTTGCCAATTAAGCACAAGATGTTAAATGATGGTCACTCTTGGAAACTTTCAAAGTTAGTGCACAATACACTATTTTTTAACTTACTATTATTGCAGTGGAAATGGTGGAATAACATACTGAGATGAGGCTTCAGGCAACCCAAATTCTTGAATGCTATTAGAGCAAAACCTCTAGCTTATCCACAGTAAATATGTATAGTGAGCACGAAATAGGGCTTGTAAATTTTAGGTATTGTTACTGTTGCATAATCTATCTAGTCTAATTGGTACATAGGATAACTGTGAGCATTAAATAATGAAGGTGAAAATGCATTGTTGATAGTAAAGTTTTACATTTATGCTATTTTTATTGTGCTTCTATAATGATTATCTTAGCAATTGTGAATGTAAAGATATTTAATGATAACATTTTCCATATAATTTGGCAGAACTCACTCTGAAAGATATCAAACGGCAGACCAAGAAATAATATTTTAAAATATGACAAGACTAAAGAATTCTGGGAACCCCTCTATAAATATGTTCCTGTTTTTCCTTGCATCCCTTAAATCATCTTGACTAGAAATAAATAGGGTACAGAAGGTTTCGTCTAATCTGTGGCTTATGCTTCTTATACCCTTCAATGCTACATATGCATAGTTCAGTACTATCTGAAGTCTGACAGAAAGTATCTATTCATGGCCAGTGCCATGTATTTTTTATCTTTTCTCTACTATTCTTATTCTTAGTCAATTTCATTCCTCTCCTTTTAACAAAAAGCAAAAAATAAAAATAAAAAATAATATAACAGCTACAACAAAACAAACCTGTGTGGTTGAAGAAAAACAACCAGAAAATTCAGAAAAGTTTTGGGAAAAACTAGTAATCATTAGATTCAGTGTTAGTGTCATTCAATGATACGCAGGAATCCATATGCAAATCATTTGGTCAGGTCCACTGTTCCACTTCACTCTACTCATGTTATTGCAAATATACAGATAAAAACTTTTATTAATATGCCCTCCTCCTAAAAATAATTAAAACAACTCATATCTCCAACTATTCCAGCCAATTCAGTTTAAAGTGGAAAGATCACACATGTGAAATTTTGTTGGCTCCCATGAAGCAAACTAATGCACATGAAAATAAGATCCCAGTTTTCTGATTCTGTCCCGTTTATCCAAATATGCTGTCCTCTAACAGTGATGGAGCCAAGAGACTTCTCATTCTTTATAAATTGTTTCTTCCTAAGATAAATTTTACCAAGAGAGAGGTGATTTATAAATTCAAATTCAAATGCTGATGAGAATTATTTTAACATTAGCTAACAGTCAATATATTCTTCTTATGAATCATGGCAGAGGAATAAAGCTATATATTCTGGTATATTGTATCCAGGGTTATCCCAGAAAACAAAATGTTAGGTAGACAAGAAGGTTTTTAAAGTCTCCTGTTCTGGTGTTTTTCTCATTTTCTACTTCAAGTGTCATTTTCCTGCTCCCTCAAACTTATATTAGGATTCTTCCTAATTCTTCTTCTAATGATCTTCCTAATTATTCTTTCCCATGATAAAAACATTCTCTCAAGAGTAGAACAAAAATTTTTCAAGAGTTTTCTAACAGCTGGAGAATAACTGTTCATCATTCATTATTAGTATTCTATGAACAACCATAATCTGAAGTTGTAAAACCAAATTTTTATCTTGGATCACATAAAGCAACAAATGGGTGAGTTGAGGGAACTATCTGAGAGTTAATAAAACTTTCACAGAAATCTGAAATAAAATGGGATGCCTGGATGGCTCAGCAATTGAGCTCAGGGCATGATCCTGGTCTGGAGATCGAGTCCCCCATTGGACTTCCGATGAGGAGCCTGCTTCTCCCTTTGCCTATGTCTCTGCCTCTCTCTCTGCATCTCTCATGAAAAAATAAATAAAATCTTAAAAAAAGAAATCTGAAATCATAGAGTGGATCTATAAGTTCTCAATACTTCCAAGAGTTTGAACATTTTCAGGAAGAGGGGCAACTGGGTGGCTCAGTGGTTGAGCCTCTGCCTTCACCTCAGGGCATGATCCTGGGATCCTGTGATCAAGTCTTACATTGGGCTCCTTGCAAAGAGCCTGCTTCACCTTCTGCTTATGTCTCTGCCTCTCTCTGTGTGTCTCCCATGAATAAATAAATTAATTAAATCTTTAAAAGAAAAAAAATGCAGGAATAAAAGCAAAAAAGGCAAATAATAAAAAGGTGAAACTTTCTATACTTAGAATTTTGTAGAGGAGTTTCATTCAAATAAAATACACCAATTAAAGTATCATAACTATCCAGCAGTCTAAGATGTAGTATGTTTCTGTAGGTTATTCCACTATCCATTATATACTGTCTCCCTCCAAGTCAAAAGAGGCTACACATTATCTTCCCTATTCATGTTTCCTAGCATAGGAGATTCATTCTATAGAGGTGCAAGTAACTGAGGTAAAATCCAGATCAGAGGAAGAAGAAAAAGAAGAAGAAAGAAGAAGAAGAAGAAGAAGAAGAAGAAGAAGAAGAAGAAGAAGAAGAAGAAAAGGAAGAAGAAGAAGAAGAAGAAGAAGAAGAAGAAGAAGAAGAAGAAGAAGAAGAAGAAGAAGAAGAAAGAAAGAAAGAAAGAAAGAAAGAAAGAAAGAAAGAAAGAAAGAAGAAGAAGAAGAAGGAGAAAAAGAAGACGACGACAAAGGGAAACATACAGAAAACTTTCTAAAATAGCACTCTCTTGTGCATATATTCCCTTAATAGTATGAAAGAGAAAGAAAATGTGTAAAACCTATTTTAATTAATTCAGTTGTGATTTAATTATTTTATACTGTCAACATACTTCTAAATTCAATGCTATGCTAATATCAACTCCTCTGCTGACTGTTTCTTTAAAATGCTACTTTAAGCTACTTTTTGTTCAGTCTAAATTTGAATGTGGGCAAAAAATAGATTACTTAGGGCACTCACCCATTTAGATGTCAGAAGTTCTATATGTCCACTAAATTAAAACGTCCTAATCATCAGCTGTCAAGCTTTAGAGAGTCTGTCACTGCCTCATATTTCTGTTTATGACAGCTCACAGAGGGCATGCTGTGAACTGCTTTTTTTTTCTGCTTAGGACCCAAGTAGGAGTAATAAATGTAATAGTTTTAATATACTCAATACTAATATGTGATATTAAGTATATATCTAGAGGTGAGGTCACCAACTTCTTTGCCAATGTTCAACATTATGAAAGAGGAGAATTAATGCTCTGGCATTGGTAAGACTTCTAGATCTAGAAGTCAAAATATTGTTTTGCAAAGTACAAATGGCCCTTGGAAAGTGGGACTGCCTAAAGGTGGTGAGAGTATAATTGACCCCTACAAGGAAGAAAGAAATGGAGACTTAATCTCATTGAATATTGAAGAAATATTTAGTGGCCTACGAAGGTAAAAATCTAAACAAGGAAGGATTTTATATGAGTGTTATTGGAGGGTTTTCTAACAAATATGTATTAAATGATTATAGAAAATAAATAGATTGAAAGAGACCTAGGAGAAAGACTTGGCCATTGCTTCTATTTCCTGCCATTGAACAACCAAACTGTCCTTACTTGGATGAAAAATGAACTATTCCTTGCTCCCTTACTTCCTTCCTACTTCCTTACTTGGATTACTTCTAAACTTCTTTATAGAACTTTGTGATAGAGCAAGGAAAACAAAACAAAACTAAACTAAACTAAACCAAACCACACTAAACTAAAGACATGATTCTCGATTAGGAGTGATGTTAAAAATAACTGTGATAAACTGTGTACCCAAGCAAAATTATTATAGATAGATGTGCTGCTTTATCAGGCCACAGTGCCATCATTGAACCCAACTATCCATCTTCTCACAAGCTTCCCTGTGTCTCCAAGGAAATAATCTGTAACTTCAGGCAGTTAAGGAAAACATAATTTGGAGAAGATCAAAACAATCCACATTGTCACATATTGTGCCTCTTGAATTCTGTGATTGGTGAATTTTATAAGCAGCGAGAGCATCATGATGATACATGTGTGCCCCTTAAGCTGTCTGGTAAACTTGGAGCCTTTATGTAACATAAGAAAAGGCATTTTAGAGATTATCTAAACCCTCCACTTCAAACAAGGCAGGGTATTTTTGTTTTGTTTTGTTTTGGTTTGGTTTGGTTTGTTTTTTGCATTGAAGCCTGATATCCTTTTTGCAGTATAAATTCTGTAAAAATCATGGACTTCCTTGTAGTTGTAAAGATAGTAGTTCTCTTTTCTGCCACGAAGCCACTGAGCATGCTGATCACTGAGTTTATTACAGTACTTACTGAAGTGTTACCTTCTAGTCAACTCTGTTATTCATGAGCTGATTATCCAGGTGGTGGATTACCTCTGTTCCACCTTCTCCTCCCTTTTCCTCTACTATCTACCCATTGGCTATTCACATGCTTGTTAGCATTTCCACCAGTTAGGTGAGTAACAGAAGGAAGGAGGAATTAAATTGCCATCAGTCAATTTTATTACTTGTTAGCAGCCCTTATAAAGGTTTGGTAGAAGAAGAAAATTTAAAATAGTCATTAAAATTAGGTTTGGGGGATTATCTGTGGCTTTTATTTATTCATGTCCTTTCTCTTGTCTATTAGCATAATCTATGACTATTGCATTTTACAATTATCTTGAATAAAAATGTGCTTTTAGTGGATGTAGCTACTTTTCGTTAATAAAGCTGTGTATGGTCTGCAAAACACATTGTGAGCTTTCATTATGATGGTATAAGTATACATGTAAAATATTATGATTAAAACTGACTACTTAAATAATGTTGGTCATATTTAATAATTGATGTTTGCAACATAGAGAAAGAAACATCCAATAAAATATGCAATATTTAGAGTTTCCACCTGCAGGTTTTCATATTCTCTGGTTTCTAGTGCTTCATAAGCATTCTGATCACTATGATTTCCAGTTTATAATACACCAAGAAGTTTAAGCTTAAGATACTAGTGATATCATGTTCCTTTTACATAGAAAATTCAACATAGTGGCTACTTACAGATGGTATACCTCTATAATGCCAATATCATTTTTTGTATTGGCATTAAGATTATTTTGTATTTGTTCTGACCCTAAATTGGTAGAGTATCCTACCTAAATGCTTTACAAAGTGCCAGCACATAATGTAGTAAGATATTCCACTTCAGTGAAAAATAAACAACCTTATAGAGCAGTTTCTAAAATTTGACATCTCTATTTTTTGTTGTTGTTGTCTAAGAATATAAACTTCCAGAATTATTACCTTGGCTATCTCTCATCCCACATCTAGCAATATAGTAAAATATCATTAGTGTAATCCTGCTACAGGAGGAAAAAAATAACCCACGGTCTACAAATAGCCTGAAATACTAATTCATTTTAAAGCTTTAAGGACTGTTATCTTAAATATTTATTTTTTTAATAAAGATTTTATTTTTAAGTAATCTCTAACCCAACGTGGGGCTCAAACTTATAACACCAAGACCAAGAGTCTCATGCTCTTCTGATTGAGCCAGCCAGGCACCCCTTAACTATTTCTTAAAGAAGTCAGTGTGTAGCCTGCCTTCCTGGCAGAGAAGGGTTGACTTCTTAAATGAGGTATGTTCTGAATACAAGCTATTGCCTTACTAACTGGTTTGGAATTATTTTCATGGTTTCTATACTGCTATTTTTTCAATAATAATTATCACAGAACAGACTCTATTCAGTAATAATTTGCTAATTAAGTCTTTTTAAAAAAATTTCTTCTCACTTGATTGAGAGTATAGATTAAAATGAGGAATTCTCACCCACAGCAATGCAAGAATGAAAACAAACAACTCAAAATAAACAGAGCTGAAGCTCCACAGGAGAATTAGTGATATAAATAAATGAATAAATAGACAAATAAATATGATTATACATGTGTTTTGACATTAAGTACATCAGTAGAAGTTCAATCTTTAGTGATCACAAACACATTCCTGTCTAAATTATTTCTGGGAGAGAGATGGGATGTAATGTGTATGTAAGGCAGGCGTACCAGGAATAGAGAGGATAAAATGCATTCTCATGGATGAAGAAAAATTTGTAAAGCCACAATGCTGATGGTTTTCACTCCATCAAAAGACAGGGCCAAAGTGGACTCATTAAGTCCCACATCACCGAATCAAGACTTAATTACAGTTTCAGCCTCTCCCAGAAATCAAATCTAAAACCAGTAAGTCAGAAGTCACTTCGGCGGGACTAGGAATGTAATCTCCATGATAGACTCCTCCCACTCCCAAAAGAAAGTGATCTTGGCCAAACCAATCCACTTTTTGCTAGTATAACTCCCTTGTTCCCACTCCCTTCTGCCTATAATAGTCTCTCATTTTGTACAGTTCCTTAGAGCTCCTTTCTTTCAGCTAGATAGGATGCTAATTAGCTTCATAAATTGTTGAAATAAGCCAGTAATGTCTTTAAAATTTACTCAGCTGAATTTTATTTTTTAACAGACTCCATGTAATATTTCTCCCAGTTTTGGCAAGACTGATGGTATATGTACTAGAAAGAAAGCGCACAGTATCTCCCTCTGAAATATACCTTAGAAGTAACACCATTCTGAAGCCGTGCCAGTATGAACATTTGCATCTTTCAGGATTAGTCAGAGAAAATATTGTCCTGCTCCTTAGCCCAATATAATGTATCTTATAGAAAAATGTGTAGCCTTTCCAGGCACTGATGTATCCTGGGGAAATAAGTAGTCATAGCAAGCAATACATCTGACGTCATGAGTAAAACAGTAAATTGTTGTAGGCAAATTATGTAATGCCAAGATTGGAGAACTATTTCCATTAATCAAAGCACTCTTCTAGGACCCAGTTGGTAAATCTCTGCTTCTTCTCCTTTTTTCTTATTAAATTGACATGCAGAAGTTTGAATACTTTATTCAGAAATTGACATAACATAAGGAATAAAGATTCAATTCCTAAATGTCTGCTAAAATGGAGCTTTTACATGAACTGAGTAATGATATCAAAAATGGATAACATTGGGAATTAAATGTGACTTCAAAATTCCTCACCACTACTACGGTGGTACATGCCCATAGGAAGATAAAAGATTTAAGACAAAAATCACCATAATTATGTCCCAAAGAAGCTTCAGAATCAAACGTAGAACAATATTTTTAAACTCTCAAGAGTGGTTTGGTCTCCACAAAGATCTTTTTTTTTGCTCAAATATTTGAGAACATTTTTCCAGATTCTTTGACTGTAGGCCAGACAGTATTTTGAATAATCTAGTGACTCCAAGAATGGCATTATGGCATAAGAATTTGAATATGATTCCCTCACACCCCCAACCAAATCAGGGTGTATTGTCAGGATTCTGGAGAGTTACCTATCTTCTAGATTTTACTATTCATCCATCTATTCCTTGGAGACTCTAGATCTTCCCTAGTTTGACTGCTCTGAGCAATGCGGTCATGGCTAGATGGCTACAAAATTCTTAGACTGAAAATTTGCAGAGGAAGGATGGCCTTTGCTCTCCTCTGCTATTCTTGTTTCAGTGATAAGTTTACTATTCTGCAATTTTGTCTGTTCCAGCTTGTAAGGAATATAAAACTAAGTACTTGAAGAAGAATGGTCACCTTATGTCATACGTGCTGAACTTCCAAATTTTTCCACTATAATGAAAAGTTTCTAAAAACTTTTAGACAGCATACTATGTCTGGCTCATTACTATATTCCCAGAGACTGCAGTGTCTAGTAAAAGTAGTCTATTAAAAACAAACTGCATCCATGTTTACATGGGGGTGGGATCAAAGAGCGTTTGGTTTACTCCAGGTATAACACTGTATCTCATGGCACAATTCCTGTTCTCTCAAATACGTTATAGATGGTTTTGGTCAACATATTTCGTCAAAAAAATCATACAAGGTGTGAATACTGACTACTTAGGAAGTTCCTTTATTTCTGATAAATATTCTTTTGTGTTGGATGTTATTGTTCTAATTATTTATGTTATAATTTTGTCAGAGTAAGACAAAATCCTATCAGAAATTAAATTATAGGGATGCCTGGGTGGCTCAATGCTTAAGTACTTTTGGCTCAGTTTGTGATCCGGGAGTCCTGCGATCGAGTCCCACAGAGGGTTCCCTGCATGGAGCCTGCTTCTTCCTCTGCCTATGTCTCTGCCTCTCTCTGAGTGTCTCTCATGAATAAATAAATAAAATCTTTTTTAAAAAAAGAGAGAGAAATTAAATTCTAATTCCTATACACCTAGCATAACTCTCTATCCCTAAAAAAGACTGTTATTGTTGTTATTGTTTGCTATTGTTAACATTCTTGATGCCCCTATCTAAAGATGGATATGATTTTAAATAGAGTAATTTGCAAATAAAAAAGAGTAAATAAGAGTCATATTATCTCTTTAACCCAAAGAGTGAATTATGGGCTATCCTTGATTATCATAAGATTTCATGACTTTGCTAAATAAAATGCATCTAAATAACTTCAACTTTGATTTCTGAAAGCCAATTGCTTACACTTGACTGACTAGTGGATAAATGGTAGTCAAGGCCTTTCTGGAAATATGCATGATTACCTTTGGGTAAAGACTGCTCAGTCTTCACAGGTGTCATGTTTTGCTCTGGTAATTCCCCATATTTTTATGGGAATTGACAAATAACTAAATATTATTTCAATTCATTATCAGCGATATTTTTAAGCCCTGTTATATTTAAGACACAATGCTAACATACTCTCATTCTAGCTGTGGAAACAGACATGTTGATAACATGTCTACAATAGAAATCATATTGTTAAAAACACTTAGCATATGCTGACCACAATGGAAACAGAAAAGAACTAGCAATTAATTTTGGTCTAAGTACTCATGAGAGGTTCCAAGAGAAAAACCTTTCCCTTAGGAATACTCATGAAAGACTCTTAAGATTTTGTAAAGGCAACATAATTCAACTAGAAAAACATTTACGAATGGCCATTTTTTCTAAGATGCTAACGCACTGTGCAAGGCACTTACTTGGAAAGTACAAAGATGGGAAAAAAAATCCCACTCATTTATATCAAATTGCTTGGTATATAATGCAGGAGAAAAATATATACAAATCTCATTATAACACAATAATGCTCAGAGGTTGTGTGGCAATAGAGAAGGAGAAATTAATTCTAACATGGATTATGATAAAGTTTTCTCATGGAATAGTCATCTGTTCATTTATTTAGTCTTTCATTTAATATTTTTTATAACAAACTGTGAGCTAGGTACTGAGAATACAAGAAGACCAAAAAGACATAATGAAAGTTATGTTAAAGTCTGAGAAATAATATAATAAACAGCTAAATAAACAATAAGTAAGAAACCATCCAATGATAAAGTATGCTATTCTAGATAATAGATTTCAGCTTCAGAGACATATGAAATTCAATGGTTAGAGAAAGCTATTCTGTAGACATTACCATTTTAGTTGTGTTCTGACCAACAAGAAGGAGCCAGCCTCTTAAATGCCATAGGAAAGGCTGTTCTGAGAAAAATAATGTAACTCATCCAAAGGCTTAAGGTAGAAATGGAACAGGCCAGTTTGAGTAGAATTAAATGATGGAGGTTGGTGGGGGGAGGAGGAGCAGGAAGATTAGGGTAATAAACTAACATGATACAAAGAGTAGGGCAAGGCCAGATCTCATAGGGCTTCATAAACTAGAATTTGGAAGTTAGTCTAAGTACTACAGAAAGGCACTGGAGAATTTTAAGCAGGTGCTTTATAGGATCCTTTTTGCATCTGTGAGGTACATGGATTAATAGAGTGATGATGTTTCCCAGTTGTATGGCTACTTCAGTAGTCCAGGATAAATGTGACCTTTTTGTTTTTTTCATTAGAATTGTCAGAGTGGAGAATAAAAGAGGTGGATTAAATCAGAATATTTTGGAACTGCACATTTGACCAGAGCATTATGGTTGGATACTGGGACTAAATAGGGTATTTAATCTGATCCGTAAGTACTTCAACCAGGGAGATAAGAAAAAGTTTATGAAAAGAAAAAGAAGACAGGTAACTTGGTTAAAAGACACTTGTTCTTAGAAGCAGGAACAAGGCAGATATGCACAGGTAAGAATATTAAGGTTACAAATTATGTGATTATTGAAAGTTCTGAATTATGTAGATGAGGAAGACAGGAGTAGTGAGAGTGATCAGATGTAGAATGTTACAAGTGCAGTAGTTAGGCCTGAATTTTCCTGTTTGAATATTGGAAGGATAATATGGGTCATTATTTTCTAAAAAATATTTGTCAACACATTTCTTTTAGTAGACAAGTAATAGATACTACAAAGTAATCTGAGATTTAATAGTTATAATCTTACAAGCCAGAAACGACATCAACATACTGGTTTTGAATTTAGGATGTCTTATATTTTATGCAATCATAAATTGTGTTTCACACAAGATATATGTTATTACCTAATTCTTGATATTTATAAAATCAGGATCAATTACAATATTATTGTAATTCTGGCTTGTAACTTCACATTTTATTTTCAACATAATTTAAGAGACTAATGAACTTTAAAAATTATTAACTTCTGTTTGGAAGTACACAATATATAAAAATCTAATTTTGTGACATCAACTGATAGAAATGGAGACGGAGATGTAAAGGAGTAGAGTTTTTGTACATTAATGAAGCTCAACTGTTATAAATCTAAATTAGCATGCTATAATTTTAGGATGTTAAATGCAACCTCTATGGTAACACAAAAAATACTTATATATGCAAAAGGAAACAAGAAAAATTTTACTATAATAAGTCAACTAAACATACAAAAAGGACAGAAATGTAGAAAATGAGGAACAATAAAGTATAAAGCATTGAAAAAGCAAATAGGAAAATGGCAAAAGTAAGTCCATTTAATCAGTCAGCCCTAAAAAGGAAGGAAATTTTGACATAAGCTACCATATGGATGAATTTTAAAGCTATGCAAAGTGATGAACACCAGGTGTTGTATGGAAGTACTGAATCACTATATTGTACACCTGAAACTAATATTACATATACTGTATGTTAACCAACTGGAATTTAAATAAAAACTTAAAAAAAGAGATATGCAAGGTACAAAAAGCCCTAAAAAGGCGAGTATTACATGATTCCACTTACATGATATATCTAAAATAATCACATACTTAGAATCAGGATGTATTATAGTGATTTTCAGGGGCAGGGAAAGAATGGAGAATCAGTGTTCAATGGGTAAAAATTTAAGTTTTGCAAGATGAAAAATTTCTAGAGATCTGTTGTCCAACAATGTGCATGCAGTTAACATTACTACATGGTAAACTTAAAAAAAATTAAAATATAATGACTGTTAAGGTTTCATTTTTTGAGGTGTTTATGTTCATTTGATTTACTTCTTTCTTTCTTTCTTTCTTTCTTTCTTTCTTTCTTTCTTTCTTTCGTGGATATTGTTTGTTGTTTTTTAGCACCAGGGAAATAAAATGGAACTCCTCAGATTGCTCTGATTCTAAACAACAACTTTTCTTTCCAACATATGGACTAACACTGACCTCTAAAAAATTATATTTCCTCTCAGTTATAAAGAAAAGTACCCCCACCCCCACCCCCCCAAAAAAAACCCAGCATAGGTCCCTAGGTCCACTCCTAGGCTTCCTCTTCTGCTGACCTTAAAATTAAGATAATAAATTTTGTGATTTTTACCACAATTTAAAAAATTCTCAATAATATTAACCTTGATTTCTCATCAGAAATCTTATAGGCCAGAAAAAGAAAGTGACATTTTTAAAGTGCTAAAAGGAAGGGCATCTGGGCTCAGTCAGTTAGGCATCAATCAGTTAGGCATCCAAATATTGAATTCTACTCAGGTCATGATCTCAGGGTCATAGGACTGAGTCCTACATCAGGCTCCCTGCTCAGTGGGGAATCTTCTTGGGGTTCTCTTTCTCTATCTCCCTCTATCCCTCCACCTGCATCCTCACTATCTCTCTTAAATAAATAAATAAAAATAAATAAATAAATAAATATTTTTTTAAATGCTAAAAGGAAAAATGCACCTATCAAATAGGAATTCTTTGGGAAAACTATCCTTTTACAAGTGAAAGGGAAATTAAGACTTTCCCAACTAAATAAAAGGTGAAGTAGTTCATTGCTATAGTAAAAGCACCCTATAAGATTATAATAAAGGTTGGCTTATGAGCTGAAATAAAAGGACATTATATAGTAACTTGAAGTTATGCACACAAATAAAGAAAGTAAAGGTAACTACAAAGATAAATAAAGGTATTTTATAATATAAATATAATGAGTATTATTATGTTTGGAGTTTGTAACTTTATGATATAAAAGAAAACATGCATAAAATTATAATTATAAATCTAAGGTAATCAGCACATGATTTATAAAGATACAACTGTGACAATTAAAATACAATGAAGTGAAGGAAGGATATAGAAGCAGAATGTCTTGTGACATTGAAGTTGATACTAATTCAAACCATATTGCTATAAATTTAAAATATTTATTGTGACAAAAGAATAAGCACTAGGAAAATAACAACAAAAATATACAGAAAATGAATGAGAGCGAATAAAAATAGCATACTAAGATCAATTAAACAAAAAAGGCCAGTAATGGAGGCATTGAGAGAAAAAAGGAATAAGAAAAAAAATATATATATTTAAGTAGAAAAACATAAGTAGCAATCCTTCTGTATTAGTAATTATTTTCAGTGTAAATTGATTAAACTCTTATTTAAAAAGCAGAGATTGGTAAAATTGATGTGAAATATGAGCCAAATATATATTATTTTATAAGTAAGGGTACAAGAGACTCTTTTAGATCTGAAGGCACAAATAGACTATAAATGAACAGTTGAAAAAAAAAAACTTTACCCAAACAGTAACCAAGGAGAGGTAAGGTAGATATAGTGATATAAGACACAACAGTTTTGAAGTCAAACATATTTATAAGAGTCTAAGAAAGGCATTATATATTAGTAAAGTTGTTAATCCATCCAGTAGAGATAACAATTATAAACAATTATAACAATTATAAATTATGCGCATGTAACAATGGAGTCCTAAAAAATATATGTAGCCAAAACTGACAGAAATGAAAGAATAGACAATTCAACAATAATAGTTGAAGACCTCAACAATTCACTTTCAATAATGAATAGGAATACTGAACAACAATCAATATGGACATTGAGAACTTAAATAACATTATAAACCAATCACATGTAAGATCTATAAAATGCTCAACATTTCACACAAAAACACTAGATAGAACAAATGTGCTCAAGTACACATGGAACACTCTCCAGGGTAAACCATATGTTCTTACAATATGTGGGTATTATTTCAAAAATGGAAAATAACAAGTTTTGCTAAAGATGTGGAGAAATTTGAACACTTATGCATTGCTGGTGGGATTGTACAATTGTGCAACTACTATGGAAAATAGTTCAGTGGTTCTTCAACAGTTAAACATAGACTTTCTATATGATCCAGTAATTCCACTTCTAGGTATACATCCAAAAAGATTGAAATATATTTTCTAGCAAAAAATGTGTATATGAAAACTTATAGCAACCCCCTTTATTGACGGCTGAAAGGTGGAAACAACTCAAAGTCTGTCAACAGAGGAATGGACAAACAAGATGTGTATATTGATACAATACAATATTATTCAACACCCCCCCCCCAAAAAAAAGGAAATGAAGTATTGCTCCCTGCTAACATGGATGAACTTTAAAAACATTATGTTAAGTGAAAGAAGACAGATACAAGGCCACATACACATAATGTGAAGTATCTATCATAGGCCATTCCACAGAGACAGAGAACAGACTTCTTAACTGATATGGAGTCTCCTTTAAAGGTCCTGAAGTTTTTCTGGAACTAGAGTGCTGATTGTTGCACTATATTGAATATGTACTAAATGTCTCTGAATTGTATATTTAAAGTGTTTAAAATGGTGAATTTCATTTTGTAGACTTCTGCAATAAAAAATTCCTTATCTTTAAAAGATAATTTATAAAATATAAAGGAAAAACTTATATGTAAGATATATATAAAATATGAAAAAAAGATTTCTATAAAATATGATTAACCAGTATCTATATCACACTTGGTACACTATAACTTTTTGATGATCTATAAAATATTTTACATATTTTACATAACTTCAATTTACATATAGACTACCAATTTATAGATTTACACATCAATTATATATTGGCAGGAGGAGCAGGAAGATGGCAGCAGAGTAGGAGGATCCTACTCATCCCATAAATACAACTAGATAACTAATAAATCATCCTAAATACCCTCAAAATTGACCTGAAGATTGACAGAACAAAGTCCACAATTAAAGTAAGAGAAGAGGCCACATGAAGGGAAGTAGAAAGTGTGGAGATGCAATTTGAGAGGGAAACAGATCACCAATGCTGCAGAGGGGAGGGGGCCATGGTGATGGAGAAGGGCAAGAGAGAGTACGCACATACAGGAATACATAAGGAGAATGTTTCCTAAAAGCCATTAGCTTGGAAGGGGAGAGGAGCTGAATTTCATGAGTTTTTGCAACCATTGGGGCTTTGAAGCCTGGAGTTTTAAATGTTAGTAGGCTGGGCTGGGATAGACTGTGAAGGGCACTGCACTGCCCCTAGTGAGAAGGCAGGACAAACAATTTAGGGCAGATAGTGTGGTAACAATGATCTGAAAAACACCCAGGGCACAAAATTGGGAGATTATTTACTCTTCTCAGAGTGCATCCCTGAGAGGCAGCATTGACAGAGACACCACACTGGGAACAAGCAGGGTGGCACTGTTTCCTTCCCTTGTCCATCAGCATAAAAACAGAGCCACCTACAGGAAGCAGCACAGTGCCAAAAATGACTAACTTGCTGATGGAACTCCCTTCATAGTCACCATTGCCTCAGTCCCATTGCAGTAGGTCCCTCCCCAGAAGACCAGCACAAACCCCTCCCACTAGGTCCCTTGAACAGAGAGTTTTATCGAGCTTCAGTTCCAGTGGAGATGGTGACAGGTCTTACTTCATAAGCAGACCAGAGCACACCAAGTTAAAACTCACTACCTTCAGGCCAGGCCCAAACACTGTCCATAGCAGGCAAAGAGAACCTCTGCAGACAACTGGCCTGAAGGATAGAGCAGTCAAAACACAACAGCAGAGCACATGCGTCACACACTAGAGACACTCCCTGAAGCATAGGCCCCGGTGCTATATGACTTCTTCTTCATAAGGCCATTACTTTCAGGAGCAGGAGACATAACTGGCTTTTCTAACATAGAGATGGCAGAAACTTAGACAAAATGCAAAGACAGAAGAATTAATCCCAAACGAGGAAAAAAAAAAAAAAAAAGAAGGCCATAGCCACAGATCTAAGCAAAATAGATATAGGTAACACGAATGATGGAGAATTTAGAGTAATGATCATAAGGATACTGGGTTTGACAAAAGAATAGAAGACATCAGTCAGACCCTTACCACAAAGATAAAAGAGAATCAATAAGAGATGAAGAATGCAATAAATGATATTATAAACATGCATGATGCAATGAACAGGCTGGAATAAGCAGAGTAAGAAAATTAATGATTGGAAGACAAAGTAAAGGGAAGCAATGCAGCTGAGGGAAAGAGAGAAAGAATAATGCAATACAGGAATAGACTTAGGGAACCCAATGACTCCATCAAATGTAATAACATTCCTATCATGGGAGCACTAGAAGGAGAAGAGAAAGAGGGGCAGACAATTTATTTGAAGAAATAATAGCTGAAAACTTTCCTAATCTGGGGAAGTAAACAGACATCTGGATCCAGGAGGCACAGAAAACTACCATCAAAATAAACAAAGCCAGGCCAATAAGAAGACATATTATAATTAAATTTATAAAATACAATGATAAAGAAAAACTCTTAAAAGCAGCAAGACAAAAGAAGTCATTAACTTACAAAGGAAAACCCATCAGGCTAGCTGGATATTTTTCAACAGAAAGTTGAAGTCACAATATATTTAAAGTTCTGAATGGGAAAATCTGCAAAAATACTCTATCCAGGAAGGTTATCATTCAGAATAGAAGTAGAAATAAAGAGGTTCCCACAAACATAAACTAAAGGAGTTTGTGACCACTTAGCCAGCCCAGCAAGAAATATTAAAAGGGACTCTTTGAATGGAAAGGAGAGACCAAAAATGTCTGTACAAAGGCAGGAAACACAAAAGCAGTAAAAAGGAATATTTCTATAAAAACGATTCAAGGAACACAAGAAAAAAAGGATATAAAATAAAATAACGCATACCTAAAATGTGGGAAGCAGAGGAGAACAGAATGGTTCAAACTCGAACAACCATTAACTTAATGTAGACTGCTATTTGAAGAAAAGGTTATATAGCAACCTAATGATAACCATATATCAAAAACCACTAATAAACATGTGAAGAATAAAGAGAAAGAAATCTAAATATATCACTAAAGAAAATTAGAAAACCATGAAAGAAAGACAAGAAAGGATCAGAGAAAATCTCCAGCAATAACCACAAAAAAGTAATAAAATGGCTACAAATACATATCTATCAATAATTACTTTGAATGTAAATGAACTAAATTTTCTAATAAGAAAACGGGGTGCCAAAATGGATAAAAAGGACCCATTTATATATTGCCTATGGAAGATGCATTTTAGACCTAAAGAATCTGTAGATTTAAAGTGAGGAGGTGGGGGAGTACCTTGGTGACTCAGTTGGTTAAGCCTCTGCCTTTGGCTCAGGTCACAATCTCACGGTCTTGGGATTGAGCCCCTTAATGGGCTCTCTGCTCAGCTGGGAGTCTATTTCTCCTTCTCACTTTCCCTCTGTTCTCTCTCTCTCTCTCTCTCTCTCATAAATAAATAAATAAAAATCTAAAAAAAAGAGGAAGAAAGAATAAGAATAAGAAGAAGAAGAAGAAGAAGAAGAAGAAGAAGAAGAAGAAGAGAGGAGGTGGATATCTATCATTGCAAATGGATGTCAAAAGAAAGCAGAGTAGCAATATGAATACCAGACAAACTAGACTTTAAAACTAAAACTGTAACAAGAAACAAAGAAGGTCACTATAAAATAATAAGGGGGAAAATCCCTTTATACAAGAAGATATAACAACTGTAAATATTTATGCACCCAACATGGGAACACCCAATAAATAAATTAATGAATAATAAACATAAGGAACAAATTGATAACAATAATACAATAATGGTAGCCAACTTTAACACTCCACTTACATCAATGGACAGATAATCAAAATAGAAAATAAACAAGGAAACAATGGATTTGAATGACATTCTGGACCAGATGGACTTCACAGATATATTCAGAACATTACATCCTAAAAAAGCAAAATACACATTTCTTTCAAGTGCATGTAGAATATTCTCCAGAATAGATCATATAACAGGTCACATAACAGGCCTCAACAAATACAAAAAGATTGAAGTCATACCATTCACCTTTTGTGACTCACTGTTATGATACTAGAAGTCAACCAGAAGAAAAAATCTGGAAAGACTACAAATATAGAGAGGTTTAACAACATGTTACTAAACAATTAATGGGTCAGTCACATAATCGGAAAAGAAATTAAAAAATATGAATCAAGTGAAAATGAAAATACAACAGTGCAAAACCTTTGGGATGCAGCAAAAGTGGTCATAAGAAGAAAGTATATAGTAACATAGACCTACCTCAATAAGCAAGAAAAATCTCAGATAAAAACCCCTAACATTATACCTAAAGGAGCTAGAAAAGAAGCAACAAACATTGTCTAAAGCCAGCAGGAGAAAGGGAATAATAAAGATTAGAGCAGACATAAATGATTATAGAAACTAAAAAAGAACAATAGAAGAAATCAATGGAACCAGGATCTGTTTCATTGAAAAAAAAATTGGTAAACCTGTAGCCAGACTTATCAAAAAGAAAGAACACAAATGAATAAAGTCACAAATGAGAGAGGAGAAATAATAACTAATACCACAAAAATACAAACTAAAAGGTAATATTATGAAAAACCTATATGCCAACAAATTGGACAGCATGGAAGAAATGGATAAATTCCTAGCAACATATAAATTACCAAGACTGAAACAGGTGGGATGCCAGGGTGGCTCAGCAGTTGAGCACCTGCCTTTGGCTCAGGGTATGATCCCGGGAGCGAGTCCCACATTGTGCTCCCTGCATGGATCCTGCTTCTCCCTCTACCTATGTCTCTGCCTATCTCTCTATGTCTCTCACGAATACATAAATAAAATCATTTCAAAAAGCTGAAACAGGAAGAAGTGGAAACAGCAAAAGATTGATAACTTGCAAAGAAATTGCATCAGTAATTTAAAAATTTCCAACAAACAAAAGTCCAGGACTAGATGGCTTCACTGGCAAATTCTACCAAATATTTAAAGAAGAATTAATATCTATACTTCTCAATAACTATTCCAAAATATTAAAGGAAGATAAACTTCCAAATTCATTTTATGAGGTCAGCATGACTTTAATACCAAAACTACATAAAAGCATTACTAAAAAAGAAAACTATAGGACAATGTAACTGACAAACATAGATCCAAAAATACTCAACAAAATACTAGCAAATGAAACACAACAATACATTAAAAAAATCATTCACTAGGATCAAGTGCTATTTGTTCTTGGGTTGGTAGAGTGTTTCAATATTTGCAAGTTAATCAATGTGATACATCACATTAAAGGAAAGGATAAGAACCTCATGACCATTTCAATAGATACTGAAAGAGCATTTGAAAGTACAATATTCATTCTTGATAATCTACTCAACAGCGTAGGTTAGAGAGAACATACCTCAACATAAAGGCCATATATGAAAAACCCGCAGCAAATATCATCCTAAATATGGGAAAACTGAGAGCTTTTCCTCTATGGTCAGGAACATGACAGGGATGTCCACTCTCACCATTGTTATTTAACATGATACTGGAAGTCCTAGCCAGAGAAATCAGGCAACACAAAGAAGTAAAAAGCATACAAATCATCAAGAAGTCAAACTTTACTGTTTGCAGAAGATGTGATACTGTATATAGAAAATCCAAAAGACTCCGCACACACACAAAAAAAATGCTAGAAATGAAAATTCAGTAAAGTTGCAGGATACAAAATAAATGCATAGAAATCTGTAGCATTTCTATACATCAGTAAGGAAGCAGCAGAAAGACATTAAGGAATCAATCCCATTTATAGTTGCACCAAACCCACGAAGATACCTAGGAATAAACCCAACTAAAGTACTGAAAGACCTGTGCTCTGAAAACTATAAAACATTGATGAAAGAAATTGAATACAACACAAAGAAATGGAAATACATTCCATGCTCATGGATTGAAAGAATAAATGTTGTTAAAATGTCTATTCTCTCCAAATCAATCTACACATTCAGTGCAATTATCATCAAAATACCAACAACATTTTTCATAAAGCTTAGAACAAACAATTCTAAAATCTGTATGGAACCACAAAAGACCCCAAATAGTTCAAAGCAATTTTGAAAAAGAAAAGCAAAGCTGGAGGCATCACAATTCTGGAATTCAAGTTGTATTACATAGCTATAGTCACCAAGACACTATGGGACTAGAACAAAAACAGACATAAAGCAATGGAACAGAATAGAAAATCCAGAAATGGACCCACAACTATATGGTTATTTAATCTTTGACAAGGCAGAAAAGAATATCCTATGGGAAAAAGAATATCTCTTCAACAAATTGTGTTGGGAAAACTGGACAGAAACATGTAGAAGAATAAAACTGGACCACATTGTTACACCATGCACACAGTAACAAAATAAATAAATTCAAGGAGAAAAAATGAGTGGGAAATATCAGAAAGGGAGACAGAACATGAGACTCCTAACTCTGGGAAACGAACTAGGGGATGGTAGAAAGGGAGGTGGGCTGGGGGTGGTGGTGACTGGGTGACGGGCACTGAGGGGGGCACTTGATGGGATGAGCACTGAGTGTTATTCTATATGTTGGCAAATTGAACACCAATAAAAAATAAATTTATGAAAAAAAAGGAATTGAGAAAATGGAAAATGTCAAAGCATTATTGGAGAAAATAAAAGTTGGCACCACCTTGATAGTGCTTTCTATCTAGACAAAAAATAAATAAATAATAAATAAATTCATAATGAATTAAAGACCTAAATGTGATACCTGAAACAAACAAAAAATCCTACAAGAGAATGCAAGCCATATTCTTTTGACATCAACTGTAGCGACATTTTTCCAAATCTTTCTCCTGAAGCAAGAGGGAAAAAATTGAAAAAAAAAAAAAAACAACTATTGGGACTACATCAAAATAAAAAGCTTTTGCAGAGTGAAGGAAATATTCAGCAAAACTAAAAGACAATCTATATTATTATATAGATTATAGATTATATTATTTTCTTATTAGAAAAGATATTTGCAAGTGACATGTCTAGTAAAGGGTTAATATCCAAAATATCCAAAGAACTTACAAAATTCAACAGCCCACAAATGAATAATCCAATTAAAATGGACAGAAGACATGGATAGACATTTCTCCAAAGAAGACATAGATGGCCAACAGACACATGAAAAGATGCTCTATATTTTTCTCATCATCAGGGAAATGCAAATCACAACTACAATGACATATCACCTTACACCTGTCAAAATGGCTAAAATCAGCAACACCGGGAACAACAGGTGTTAGTGAGGATGTAGAGAAAGGGGAGCCCTCTTGTATCTTGATGGGAATATAAACTGGTGCAGCCACAATGGAAACAAGTAAGGAGGTTCCTCAAAAAGGTACAAATAGAAGTACTCTATGATCCAGCAATTGCATTACTAGGTATTTACCTAAGGAATACAAAAATAGGGACGCCTCAGTGGTTCAGCAGTTAAACGTCTGCCTTTGGCTCAAGGCGTGATCCTGGAGTTCCGGGATGGAGTCCCACATGGGGCTCCCTGCATGTGGGACTCCCTGCCTGCTTCTCCCTCTGCTTGTGTCTCTGCCTCTCTCTCTCTCTCTCTCTCTCTCTCTCTTTCTCTTTCTCTCTGTCTCTCATGACTAAATAAATAAAATATTTTAAAAAAAAGAATACAAAAATCCTAATGTGAAGAGACATATGCGCCGTGATAGAGAAATATTATTAACAATAGCCTAATTATGGAAGTAGCCCACATGTTCACTGAGTGATGAATTGGATAAAGAAGATGTGATGTATATATACAATGGAATATTATTCAGCCATACAAAAATGAAATCTTGTTATGTGCAATGACATGGATGGAGCTAAAGAATATAATGTTAAGCAAAATAAATCAGAAAGACAAGTATGCTATGATTTCACTCATATGTAGAATTTAAGAAACACTATGAAAGAGCAAAGGGATAAAAATTTTAAAAGGGAGGGAGGCAAATCATAAGAGACTCAACTACAGAGAACAAACTGATAGTGCCAAAAGGAAGGTGGGGGATAGATTAAATAGATGATGGGGATTAAGGGGTCCATTTATTGTGAGGAGCACCAGGTGATGTATGAAATTGTTGAATCACTATACTGTGCATCTGAAACTAATATTACACTGTACATTAGCTAACTAGAATTTAAATAAAAACTTTAAAAATTATATTGGCATGAATATTATAAATTTTTTCTCCAAACTTAGATTCTCTGATAAAATGTGAAAAATAATAATTGAAACAAAAAAGCAATAGATGCTTAAAAATAAGCAAATAGGAAAAACTGATTTGCCAGGAGTAGAGAAAAACAAAATTAAAAGAAAAAAAAACTTTTTAGAAAGTGAGGGTAGAAAAATACTATGTCAAATATAAAAAGCAAAATAATTCAGGAAAGCACATTACTCTTGAATCAAAATTAATGAGAAAAATCGATTAGTATTATTTAATGTTATTTAATATGATTTGTTAATATGATTTGTTGTTATTGTTATTGTGCTTATGTGTGTGTGGTGATTTGCCAGATTAATATTCTTCTCATATGTAATGTCTAGGAGATAGTATTCTAGAGTTATATACCCTGGAAAGTACCACTGTGAACAACAAAGGTTTTTTATTTATAATTTGTCTTTTCCTAATCATATCCAAATTTGCCTTCTTATATTACTCCACCATTAAAGTCCAAGATTCAGCAAATGAAAACTTATGCTGAACTAAAAATTCAGGTAATACAAAAATTATTTAAATTAAAGTGGAAAGTTAGCTGGATATGTAGCCTTGGCCTGTACTTAAGAACGGTCTTAAAATCACCAGATGCACCATTCTGAAGACTGCCAAGTGAGTAAGATTCTGGGAAAAAATGTTTGAATATAAATCTAGTCTGTCTAGAATTTATATTTCACAATTTTATGATAAATATTAAAAATTCTTTTATTTCAATTTTAGCGTATCTCATGACCAAACTAAATGTACACAGTTTAACAAATTTATGATAGATTTGGAGTTTAGAAGATAAAATTTTAACATTTTATTGTGAAACTTCTGGTAAAATTTAAAGTAAACATCCTTTTACTTCAGTAGCATATTTTCCTTAATATATATAAATCTGAGCTCTCCAAGGACAAGTCCCAATTCTTCAGCTTTAAAATATCCCATATTAAAGTATTTTTAAATGCTTCAATGCCCTCTTCCTATACTGTGGGAATCTTAGAAGCCTTTCAGTATGTTTAAAGAATTTCAGTTGTATGAGAAAAAGAAAAAGGGTGGTTATGTTTCCATTGTTCATCTACTCTGCCGTCTGCTTTTCTTAACCTGCAGCCGGATAATCCGTAACCATCCTTCTTGGTCCTGTAATTGATATTTGCCACCTGATCTTGACCACAACTTAACTTTATTTTTAATATTCCAAAGCATCTTTTGCAAAGATTAGCTTCTGTGGTTACGTTTTCTGAATGATTTGGAGAAAAGGAAACAACTAAAAATTAAGTGTTAACTATCATGGTACCTAGTAGTAATCATTGCACACAATCTGATTTGTTACTCTGGGTCCTCTTTTGTCCTAAATTCTCTTCCTTTACTTTATAGTCCCCTCACTACAAAGCTATCCAAGAAAACCCAAGATTTCCTTCATTTATTCTGCATAAAATTCAGCTCTAACTTCATTTTTTGTGACTCTGCTTTGAGGCTAAAGGTGTGGGAGTCAGGTTGCTCATTGTTACTTCCCTAAATGCCCTTGAAAGTGCTTTGCTAAAGAAACACCCATCTCCCTGAAGATGAGTCATTACTTACCCATTATATAAAAGTGGCTACCCCGGATTTTTCTTAAATGTACACCAAAAAGGTGGTTTCATCCCTTTTCTGCTATATATGCAGATAGCCTTAAAGTTTTAAGTTATTTTTCTCAATTTCTTGTTAGATAATCCTTGAAGGGAAATGATAGATTTAATGTTTTAAATAGATATATTTAAATGATATATTTAATGTTTTAAATAGATTGTGTACTTGCCTTACAATTTTTCTTTGAAATATTTTAATTGAGCTATTACACCTCCTAACCCATAAGCTAATTTTTTTGAAATTAAATAAAGCAACATATGTGATTAGAAAAAGAAAACAATACAATATAATGGGCATTGAGAAATAGTGACTTTAATACTGACGTCTAGTGCCCCTATTCACTTTAATAAAGGCAATCACTATTAACAATTTCTCTTATCTTTCTAGATATTCTGACTATATACATACATATATGCACCTTAAAAATGGTAATAAGCAAAAAAAATGGTAATAAGCTTTTAAATACTGTTTTGCTCTTAACTTTTTCATTTTTGTTTATTTGTTTAGTTTTATATATTGGGTATATTTCGTATCAGCAACATAGCTCTAATTTTTATATGGCTATAAAGCATTCACTCATATGGTTATATGGTGATGTATTTATTCAGTCTTCTGATTGACTCTGCCATTGCCTCAGCATATTGCTACTACATACAGTAAAGCAATGTATGACCTTACCTATATTTTGAGCACATGGACCATTAGTGTGAAGATAACCTTAGAAATACAATTGCTAGTTCAAAATATAAGTACATTTTACATTTTGATAGATAATGCCAAAATATCTTTTAATGAGGTTCTACCAATTTACATTCAATCACTGTGCTTATTCTCAAGGATACAATAGTGGTAACATCAATCCTTTTGCAGCTCCTAAGAGGTAACAACTGAAATGATTAAGAGAATGTACTCTGAATGTAATGCCTGGATGTGAATCCTGTCTTACAGGTTTGTGACCTTAGAAAATGTACTTGATATTTTCTGCACAGTGATATTAACAATAGAATTTACTCTTTGGGTTGCTATAAGAAGTTTAATTAGTTAATATGTAAAAGCACATTAAACAATATAGACTTCCTATGGAATACTTAATACAAATTAGCTATTATTAATTCAATCAAGAGGAGAGACAGACAATAATCAAAAAGCACAAATAAATATGAAGTTGCAACTATTATGATCATTTTGAAGGAGAGGCACTTGATTTCAGAGACTACAGTATAGATCCTGCTTTGTCAGAGAAGGCTTTTCTAAAAGCAAGTGATTGATGATTCAGTTCCCATCTAAAGGATGATTCAACATTAACCAAGTGAAGAAGTTCAAGAGGAGCATTTGAGAAGAAGAGAATTATGTGCAAAGCCTGTGTCGAGGGAGCAATAGATAGTATGGAAAACTGAGTGAAAAGAAAGAATACAGGTGAGAGTCACAGTATAAGCCTAGAGAGGTAGGCAGAGTATGAACAACATGGAATCTGACACATATAAGCATTCAATAGCTTTGCAGTTTTCTTTTCTCTTTTTCTCCTCGATCTCTTCTTTTATATAGTATATGTAGAATCAGCCCGATTGTGGGTACATATAATTGCTTTATTTTTATATTTTAATCTTATACATTTATTATTATTATTATTATTATTATTATTATTATTATTTAGACTAGATATGTAGTAATACAGTCAGGAATATATTACACATTATGGGGGCAGGAATTTCCTAATTTTTTACATACCACAATTCTACCTTCTGAAATTATATTAACCTATGATAAATTCTAAGTTATTTATTATATCTCTATAGTATATAAAATAACAATTGTGATTTAAATAGTTGCTAGGAACTCTCATAACTGTTGGTGGGAATGCAAACTGGTGTAGCTGCTGTGGAAAATAGTATGGAAGTTATTCAAAAGGTTAAAAACAGAATTCAGTAATTCTACTACTGGGTATTTATCTAAAGAATACAAAAACATTGACTCAAAAAGATATATGCACCCTTATGTTTATTGTAGTATTACTTACAATAGCCACATTATGGAAGTAGCCCAAATGTCCCTCAAAAGACGAATGTATAAAGAATGTGGTATATAGATGTGTGTATGCATATATGGCTGAATATTAGTCATAAAGAAAGAATGAAATCTAGCCATTTTCAGTGGATGGATCTAGAGGTACAATGCTAAGTGAAATAAGTCAGTCAGAGAGACCATACCATATTATTTCACTCATAGATGGAATTTAAGAAACAAATGAACAAAGGAAAACAATGAGACAAACTGAAAACAGACTCTTAACTAAAGAGAACAAACTGATGGTTACCAGAGGAGAGGTGGGGGGATGCATGAAATAGGTGAAGAGGTTTAAGAGTATACTTACCATGATGAGCACTGAGTAATGTATAGAATTGTTGAATCAGTATATTGTACACATGAAACTAATATAACACTGTATGTCAACTATACTGTAATTAAAATTTTTAAAAAGAGGAAACTAAATAAACAGAATAAGAAACTGAGTGACCAAAAAATAATAAAAGCAAACAAAAATAGTTGCTAAAAGGAAATAAAGCAATAAATAATGATAAAATAGCAATAACAATAAAGCATTGAGTTATGTGTCAGTCTTCTAAGAGTGTCATATGTATCCTCTCATCTTACTGTTATAGAAAGGAAGTTGAGAAGATGGCAGAAGAAGGAAGACTCTAGGTTTGCCTCATTTCTGGAGCACAGCTAAATAAATGGAAATAATTCTGAAAACCTAAGAAATCGATTTCAGGAGTGACAGAACAAAATGCACAACTAGAGGAGAAAAGGCCTCCTTATGGAAGGTGGGAGAGCAGAGACGTGATTTAGAGGAGAGGATTGTGAGTGCTACAGAGGGAGGAAGTCCTGATCACAGAGAGAGAAGACAGAGAGATCAAGAAAAGGGAAGGTACACAGAGGATCTCATAACAAAAACACTAACCCAAAGATTGAGATCATACTATGCATATTTTCTGACCACAAAACTATGAAACTTGAAGTCAATAACACACACACACACACACACACACAAATTGGAAAGGACACAAATACAAGTAGGTTAAAGAACATCATACTAAAGAATGAATGGGTTAACCAGGAAGTTAAAGAAGAAATAAAACTACACAGAAACAAATGAAAATGAAAACATGACAGTCCAAAACCTTTGGGATGCAGCAAAAGTGGTCATAAGAGAGAAGTAATGGCAACAAAGGTCTACCTTAAGAAGCAAGAAAAATCTCAAATACACAACCTAACTTTACACCTAACGGAGCTAGATGAAGAACAACAAATGAAGCCTAAAGCCACCAGAAGAAGATAAATAATAAAGATTAGAGCAGAAATAAATGATACAGAAGCTAAAACAAAACAAAACAAAACACAATAGAATAGATCAATGGAACTAGGAGCTGATTCTTTGAAAGAATTAATAAAATTGATGAACACCTAGCCAGACTTAACAAAAAGAAAAGAGAAAGGACCTCAATAAATAAAATCACGAATGAGAGAAGACAGATCACAACCAACACCACAGAAATATAAAGGATTATAAAAGAATCTTATGAAAAATTATGTCAACAAAATGAGCAATCTAGAAAAATTTGATAAATTTTTAGAACCATATGAACTACCGAAGTGAAATAGGAAGAAACAGAAAATTTGAACAGACTGATAACCATCAAAAAAAAATGAAATCAGTAATCAAAAATATCCCAAAAAAAACAAAAATACAGGACCAGATGGCTTCCCAGGGAAATTCTACCAAACATTTAAAGAAGAATTAATATTTATTCTTCTCAAACTCTTCCAAAAATAGAAATGGAAGGAAAACTTCCAAACTCATTCTACAAAGCCAGCATTACCTTGATTCCAAAACCAGACAAAGATCTCACTAAAAAGGATAATTACAGGTCAATATTCCTCATGAACATGGATGCAACATTTCTCAACAAAATACTTGAAAACGAAATCCAACAATATATTATAAAATCATTTTTCATAATAAACTGGGATTTGTTCCTGGGCTGCAAGTGTGGTTCAATACTTGCAAATCAATCAGTGTGATACACCACATTAATAGAAGAGAGAATAAAAACCATATGATCCTCTCAATAGATGCAGTAAAAGAATTTGACAAAGTAAAACATCCAGTCTTGATAAAAATCCTCAAAAAAATAGGTTTAGAGGGAACATACCTCAACATCATAAAGGTCATAAACAAAAGACCCACAGCTAATATCATCCTCAATGGGGAAAAAGTTTTCCATCTATGGTCTGGAACAAGACCACTCTTACCATTGTTATTACCATTATTATTTATTTGACATGGTAGTGGAAGTCTTAGCCACAGCCATCAAACAACACAAAGAAATAAAAGGTATCCAAATTAGCAAGGAAGAACGCAAACTTTTACTCTTCACAATTGACAAGATACTCTATGTAGAAAACCCAAGAGACTACCAAAAAATTGCTAAAAGTGATACACGAGTTCAATAAAGTCACTAGATACAAAATAAAGGTACAGAAATTTGTGACATTTCTATACACCAGTAATGAAGCATCAGAAAGAGGAATTGAGGGGCTCCTAGGTGGTGCAGTCAGTTGGGAGTCCATTTCTTGGTTTCTGCTCAGGTGGTGATGTTGAGGTCATGGGATAGGGCCCTGTGTCAGGCTCCATGTGGTGTCTGCTTGAGATTCTTTCTCCCTCTCCTTCTGCTCTTCCTGCTGTGCCCTCTCGAAAGAAAGAAAGAAAGAAAGAAAGAAAGAAAGAAAGAAAGAAAGAAAGACAAGGAGTCAATCACATTTACAATTGCAGCCCAAACCAATAAAATGCATAAGAGTAAACCTAACCAAACAGTAGAAGATCTGTCCTCTGAAAGCTATAGGTCACTTATGAAAGAAATTGAAGATGACACAAAGAAATGGAAAAACATTTATTCCCATGGATCAATAGAATAAATATTGTTAAAATGTCTATACAATCCAAAACAATCTATATATTTAATGCAATCCCTATCACAATACCACCAGTATTTTTAATAGACAAACAATCCTAAAATCTGTATGTCAGCACAAGAGACCCCAAATCATCAAAACAATCTTAAAAAAGAAAAGCAAAGCTGAAGGCATCACAGTTCCAGAACTTGAGCCATATTACAAAGCTGTAGTGATCAAGGCAGTATGGTACTGGAACAAAAACAGACATAGATCAATGGAGCAGGCTAGAAAACCCAGAAATGGACCCACAACTATATGGTCAATTGATCTTTGTCAAGGCAGGAAAGAATACCCAATGGGAAAAAAGAATCTCTCTTCAACAAATTGTGTTGAGAAAACTGGACAGCAACATGCAGAAGAATGAAATGAAATTGGACCACTTTCTTACACCATACGCAAAAATAAATTCAAAATGGATGAAAGATCTAAATGTGAAATAGGAAACTATCAAATCCAATAAGAGAACACAGGCAGCAACCTCCTTGACATCAGCCCCAGCAGCCTCTTTCTGATTATGTCTCCTGAGGCAAGAGGAACAAAAGCAAAAATGAACTATTGGGACATCATCAAGATAAAAATCTGCATGGTGAAGGAAATAATCAACAAAACTAAAAGGCAATTATCAGAATGGGAGAAGATATTTGTAAATGACATATCTGATGGAATATAAAAAGAACTTATCAAACTCAACACTCAAAAAACAAATAATCCAGTTATAAAATGGGTAGAAGACATGAATAGACATTTTTCAAAAAACTACATACAGTTGGTTAACAGATATATGAAAATATGCTCCATATCATTATCCCCAGGGAAATACAAATCAAAACTACGATGAGATAATCACCTCCCACCTATCAAAATGGCTAAAATTAACAACACAGGAGACAACATATGTTGGTGAGGATGTGGAGAAAGGGGAACATACTTACACTTATTGATAGGAATGCAAACTGGTATAGCCACTCTGGAAAACAGTATGCAGGTTCCTCAAAAACTAAAAACAGAACTACCCTACAACTCACCAATTGCACTACTAGGTATTTACCCAAAGGGTACAAAAATACTAATTTGAAGGAACACATGCACCCTGAGGTTTATAGCAGCATTATCAACACCAGCTAAATTATGGAAAGAGCCAAAATGTCCTACAACTGATGAATAAAGAAGTGAGATACATATATATGTAATATATATATACATATATATATACATACATACATACATACATATATATAACATATATACATACATATATATATACATACATATATACACATACATATATATAACATGTAAATGAAAAAGTGAGACTCATAAATATAATATATATAACATATATATGAAGAAGTAAGATACATACATATGTATAACATATACAAAATATATATCATATATATATAGGATAGAGTCCTGTGTCAGGCTCCATGCTCAGCGTGGAGTCGGAGACTATATATATATTTAGAGACAGTGGTATATATATATATATATATATATATATATATATATATATATATAAAGAGAGAGAGAGAGAGAGAGAAAAGATATTACTCAGCCATAAAAAAAGATGAAATTTTGCCAATTTTGAACAATGTGGATAGAACTAGAGAGTATAATGCCAAGCAAAATAAGTCAGAAAATGAAAAATACCATATGATTGCATTCAGATGTGGAATTTAAGAAACAAAACTGATAAACATGGGGGGAAAAAAGAGAGAGGGAGGTAAATCATAAAATGTACTCTTACCTATACTCTTAAATCTTATAGTACATAGTACTCTTACTCTGTAGTACTCTTAACTATAGATAACAAACAGGATTGCTGGATGCAAGGTTGGTGGGGGGATGGGTTAAAAATGTGCAATAGGGGGCAGCCCCAGTGGCTTAGGGTTTAGCACCGCCTTCAGCCCAGGGCGTGATCCTGAAAACCCAGATCGAGTCCCATGTCAGGCTCCCTGCATGGAGCCTGCTTCTGCCTCTGCCTCTCTCTCTCTCTCTGCCCCCCTCTCTCTGTCTCTAATAAATAAATAAAATCTAAAAAATAAAAATTAAAAATAAATGTGCAATAGGTATTAAGAGGGCACTTGGGATGCCTGAGCCGAAGCCAGACCTTTGAAGCCTCTCAACCTCCCCAGCATGTTTCAGGCTGAGTTTGACAAAAACGCTGAGGATGTTAAGTACTTCAAGACCAAGCCAGCAGATGTTGAGATGTTGTTCATCTACAGCCACTACAAGCAAGCAACTGTAGGTCACGTAAACACAGAATGGCCTTGGCTGTTGGATCTCAGAGGCAAGGCCAAGTGGGATGCCTGGAATCAGCTGAAAGGGACTTCCAAGGAAGATGCCATAAAACCTTATGTCAACAAGTAGAAGATCTAAAGAAAAAATATGGAATATAATGGCTGGATTTGGCTGCCAGCAGTGCATTTCGTCTAAACTGATCTAATATCTTGTTTTTCTAATACTGTGGATGACATGAAATAATGCAAATAGCCCGTTAACCTAGGTCCTGAAGACCATGCAGGACATGGCTCCAACAGAGTAGGGGCTGCCATGGTTATTGACCTGCGCTGAGTAGTTTTTATCCAGAGATCAATTAAAGTTGCATTTGTTACTTTAAAAAAAAAAAAAAGTGTCTGGCTTCTGCTCAGGTTGTGATCCTGGAGTCCTGAGATCGAGTCCCACATTGGGCTCCCTGCATGGAGCCTGCTTCTCCCTCTGCCTGTGTCTCTGCCTCTCTCCCTATGTCTCTCATGAATAAATAAATAAAAATCTTTAAAAAATTAAGGGGGGGCATTTGTGATGAGCACTGGGTGTTGTAGGTATAAGTGATGAATCACTGAGTTCTACTCTTGAAACTAATATTATACTATATGTTAGCTAATTAGAAAATTAAATAAAAACTTGAAAAAATAGCTGTACTTAAACTAATAAAAATAGTTTATATAACCACATACAAAAATCTTATAGGACTCTATGGAACAGATATTATTATCCATATTTTATAGATAAGAAAACTGTGGCACAATGGAGTCAAGATTCAGGAAGTTTTACTGCTAATAAGTAGTAGAACTGGGATTTGAATCCTGTTTTCTCGCATTCTGGAACATACACTTCATGATGAATTTGCAACTTTCATTTCAAAAATCACTCCACTCAATTCTTGTTCTGTCATTTACTAGCTCTAGGATCTTGTGCCATTGTCTTACACAGAAACTATAGATGAGAAAATTCAAAGAAAACACTAAGGAAATCCCTGTCATATGATACGTGCTCACTTTATATAAAATAAAAATATTTAAAAAATAAATTATTATTGTTGTTGTTATTGTTCAAGTTTGTTTATTCACTTGAAGACCAAAAAGATTCAATTCTCTCACTCCCGACATTTTATATTTATTTATATTTCCCTGGTATTAGGGCAATGAGTACTTCCTAAAAATTACATTGTCTATGAAACTAGTTTTACAAATTTTAAGCCCACAAAATTCAGCATTGCAATATGCAACTAAATGGAAATTCCCAGTTTCCTGACAAAATAAATGTTTACAGGTTTCTTTAATTTTAGATGCATGTTTTGTTCATATTCAACAAAAGAATTTGGATGCTTGACAGAAAGGTGATTTAGACTACATTTGCATGCAGAACTAGTTCAATAATTATGAGGGTCAAGTCATTCAAAATCCAATTCTGACAGAATCTAGATTGCTAAAGTAGTCTTCTTTAAGATGAGTATGGTTTGAGACCTTAAATATTCATCATTAATAAAAATTCTATGACATTTTTCAAAAGAACATTTGCCCAGGTCATTTGACCAGATGCCAAGTTAAATCATTAAGGCATGGCCAACTGCTATTCCATTTTTCTTTTCTCCCTTAATATCATAGGTTTTTTTAATTTAAAGGAACCTGAGATATAATTTTTCTTGAGTATGGAATTTACAAGTGAATATCAGAATCTCAGAAAGTGCCTTTCCCAAACCTAGAACTTTTGAGGTTTTTTGAAAAATCTCTTCTTGGGATCAGGGTACTGTTGATAGGGAAGAGTGTTTCTGAGCTCTTAATAATTAAATTCTGGATAAAATTTTCCATTTGACTATTTTCCAAAGGATAGGACAGAAGCTGTTTTACTTGCTGTTTGTTTGTTGTGTAGGTGGTCATTACTGTTGTTTTTTAATGATAGGATTAAACCATAGTCTATTTAATAGGTTTACTCTGTTGATGATTTTCTCTTCTATCACAATTTCACAGAAATAAATGCATCTTTTTTTTTTATTTACCCACACATTTTAATAACCTTTAACATTTCTCATTAATCAGAAGTAGGGTAAATCTTTTCCAATCTGTTTTAGGATATAATAAGGACAACTTTCTTTCACATCTCACAGAGTATACATCCATGCTTTGCTACCATAAAGTTTCTTATGTTATCTCATCAGTTTTGAGAGTTTTTTTGCATATTGAAGAAAATTAGTGATGGAATGTTTGATAGGTGACTTGATATGATTTTTGAAGGGCTACCAGAATTAAAGAATGAGTTGTATAAGAAAATTAAAATTAAAATTAAACTTGTAAGTATGGTATTTTAGATTCTCTATCTTGTAGTTTAAGTATGTTGAATTAATATGTTATCCTAAGTTAGGAAGCATGTTTACTATCCAGCGACAAAATATCTCCCAGTTTTATCCCATCTATATTTTATTACTTTCAATGTGTTAAATATTAATTGCACAAATAGATGCCTACTATTTGTCACTTGCAGTTACATATGCTTAAAAACTGTGATTTATATCCAGGTACATGAAATAGGACCTGGTAATTTTTTACTGATCCTTAAGAACTCAGATTATATTTTGACCATTTTGTGATTTCTTGTCCAATGCACAAAAGTAATCTTCTCTGAGGTTCCCTCAGAACTTTATTTATCAGAGATCATTTTATAATAATAATATAGCTAAAAAATTTTTGAGTACTTAGTATGCTAGGTATGTTTCTAATGCACTATTTCATTTAATGGTTTAATTGCTCCATGAGAAACTTTACTTTCTGAGTTTGCCAATCAATTGCTATCACTTATCCATTCAACAAGAGCAACACATGTTTGTGTGTGTATATAGAAAAAGAGAGGGAGAGAGAGAAAGTAATACATATATATAGAGAGATTAGCTATGTAGGCTATCCCTAAACATTGAAGATTCAAAGATTATAACAGAATCTATTTGGTTACAAAATAACATTATAACAAAATGCAGTTACATAACTATATAATAATACAGTACAGTAAATATCACAAAGGAAGTAAGTATGAAATGTGGTATGATGGAAAGGTCCAAAACATTTATTCTGTGTCTACTATGTGCCATGTACTTTATAGAGTTTAAGATTCACAACTAACTATAGGGACACCTTGGTGGCTCAGCGATTGAGTGTCTGCCTTAGGCTCAGGGCGTGATCCTGGAGTCCCAGGATCAAGTCCCACATTGGGCTCCCTGCATGGAGCCTGCTTCTCCTTCTGCCTATGTCTCTGCCTCTCTCTTTCTCTGTGTCTCTCATGAATAAATAAATAAATATTTTTTTTAAAAAAGATTCACAAATATACTAATAAATAAACTTTAACCTTTACTCATGAAAAAATTAAGATTAGAGAAATTTAGTAACTGTACAAAGTCACATGGCAAGTGACTAGAGATTAAGAAATAGAATAGATTAAGAAATAGAATCTGGGGATCCCTGGGTGGCGCAGCGGTTTGGCGCCTGCCTTTGGCCCAGGGCGCGATCCTGGAGACCCGGGATCGAATCCCCACATCAGGCTCCCGGTGCATGGAGCCTGCTTCTCCCTCTGCCTGTGTCTCTGCCTCTCTCTTTCTCTCTGTATGACTATCATAAATAAAAAAAAAAAAAAAGAAATAGAATCTAACTCTGATTTTATTATGTCAATTGGATTTTTTTGCTTGGCAGAATTGAGGAAGACCAAAACAGATCAGAGGACATGGGATTTAGAAATAAGAAAGGAAAGGAGGGAGTTATCAGAATACTGGATTTTCTCAGGTTCATGCTCTGACTCTATTGTGAGCCTACAGAATCTATGTAAGTAACTATTCAAGGATTTCTGTGGACTTAATGCAGCTGAAGTTGCACCTCTCGAGAATAGCATTCCAGTTTCTTAAAATAATGAAGACAAAGTGATGTAGATCTGCTTCTCACAAGATACACACACACACACACACACACACACACACACACACACTCTTATCAACTTATACTAATTTCTTTAATGAACTAAAAGTTACTTAATAGGTCAAATGGTTAATGAATCTTCAAAAGCTTCTAATTTGCACTCTACCTGCAGCTAAGTCATTAAGAGTATGATTCCTTGTATATCAATGACTAGTATGTATTACAGTAAAATGGTCGTACTAATACGCACACATTTGCTCAATCTCTTAGTTGACTACTTTACATAGCATTTGCTGTTTATTGATTTATCTTTTAGATTTATAAAATTGCCTTTCCTTTCAGAGAACAAGGATATTAAATAGCATTCAATGCTATATATATATATATATATATATATATCCATACATAAATCCAATTTATGTATATAAAACAGATCCCAGATTATTACATATTATTTAATTCTCTGCCAGAATAATTGCATTTTAGTAGAAGAACCAAAAGACTCTTGATGTTAAAAAGAATAATGATTATAATTTACATGAAGGTGAGAGCATTTCAGAATCTGTATGAGAGGGGTGCCTGGGTGGCTCAGTCAGTTAAGCGTCTGCCTTGGACTCAGGTCATGATCTCCAGGTCCTGGGATGAGCTCCTCTTTAGGCTCCCTGCTCAGCGGGGAGTCTACTCTTTATTTTTCTCTCCCTCTCCACCTCTGCCCATCCTCCCTGCTCATTATCTCTCTCTCTCTCTCTGTCTCTCAAATAAATAAATGAATGAAATCTCTAAAAAAAAAAAATCTGTATGAGGAGCTATTTGAGAATGTGTCTTCCTGAAGCAATACTAGCAACACTTACAATAAAAAATTTTTGGAAGGTAAATCTTTAAAATTAGAGATATAAGAACCAGAGAATATCAAACCTAGGACACTCAGAGGTTTTTTATTTTAGTAAATGTAAAACAAAACTGAACCTAAAATTATAAACAATATAAAATCCTACTTTTCATTTAATGATTCTCTCAAAAAATATTTATTGAGCCCTGGCTATAACAATATTGCTAAACATTAAATAAAATAATGCATTAAATAAATAGGTACCATGTGGTAGAAACTTTTGTGGATATCGGATAGTGTGAGAAAAAGAAAGACAAAATATCTATAATGAAAGCCAGAACTACTCCCTACAATGTATTATTTTTTCATGTTGTTAGAGTTCTCTAGGAATTTTAGCATTATGATTAATTGGATTTTCTGATTTAAAACATTTTCATTGTCAAAAATTTTAATAAAATATACTTATCTTCCCCCTCTTTCTTAATATGTTTAGGATGATAAATGCAATGAAATTTCTTTAACAGTAGACCATATAGTATCTTATGAAAAATGATGATTTTTATGAAGAGCATTTTTTAAAGAATATTCTACACTTGGTAGTATTTTACACGTAGTCCTAACTTTACATGCAAGCATAAAGATAATGCAATTTTTTTTTGGTAATCCAACTTATTATGTGATTCCTGGTCTACTCAAATGAGATATGGGACAGTATTTTAGGTATATTTTTAAAAAATATACTTCTAGCTTCCAATAAATTTGTAATAAAAATATTGCTATAGTCTTAATACTGTATTACAATATGTACTTTCCTATTAACCAAATGAGTTTGAAGGGTTTTTCAAACTCAAAAGATAACTTTCTTCCTGGTTTGAGGGTGAACTATTAAATTTATTTGGGGATTTTAAGTCCCCATATGTATCAATGCCCTAGTTTGTTGTGTTTCTGAAATTCCTTAAACTAACAGAATATTTATACCCAATCAGTCAATGTCTTTAAGAAGATCAGAATGCAAAAAGAAAAGGATATCACTGGATAGGAAAATAATGCAGTACATTTGTGGGAAGTGCTGTGTTTTAATCATTGAATAGAGACAATTCTCTCTCCTCTAATATTTTTACTTCATTTTGATTTATTGTACTAAAGAATCAGAGGATGTCCTAAAGGTAGGCAGAGCATCTCACAGATGAGAAAACTGAACCTGAGTTTGATGAACTCAACAAAGGTCACATGGCTAGAGGATGGCAGGCAGAGTGGATACCTCTTTAATTCCCTGTCTCTGACTATTCAAATGCTTTTTGCACTGGACTGTATTCTTTCCTACAGTACAGACTACAGCCTCAACAATCAAATTCCAGCAGTCTTTCTATTGGGTCTTAACCTTTCTTTTCCTTCAAGTTTGATAGGAGTAAAGGAAAAACTCCCCTGTTGCTTTTTTTTTTTTTTCTCATACATTTCAAAACACTTTTTAAGCTTTACAGACAATAGCTCCTAGAAACTATACTAGGTCAGTAATACAAATTTCAGGGAGAAATTTGGTAGAAATAAAAATAAAAACAAAAGAAAATAAATATGGTCCTCTTTATAATAGTAGAATCTTTGTAATTTCCAGTGTTGGGTGTGATATAACCAATGAATTGATTATTTCTTTAGAAGGACTGCCTTATTTAAATGAAGTATAATTCTTCCTAATGAATACTGTAAGAAATTTAGCGGAACACAAATAAATAATTCTTTTCTATCAGAGGGAATTTTGTAATCTCAGCAACTCCCTATATTTGTAACTAAGCAAAGTTCATAGTCCAATTAAAAAAAAATCAGTATCTATGTTTTGCTTTTCTTATTGCACTATAACCAGCACAAATTAAACCTTTCTGTCAATTATAAGTATATGAACATCTTTTAGTATAAAAGAGAATGACAAAATGCTATACTTAAGTAAGTAACGGCTGAGGCCAATTGCTGCTTAATTTACAGATGACATTACATCCTTTTATGGATGCTGTCTGTATGTTTGACCCTAAAAGTTATCACATATAGATTCACTATGTCCCTTGCAGAGTGTAAAAATACCAGCAGACTGAAGTATTTAACCAAACAACAACAACAACAAAATGACTGGGAAAAAAACATTTTGCTAAGTGTCAAGCATGTAACCTTAACCTTAGAAAGGTTCTTGCAATTGGAAATGAAAATCATATGGCACTATAAAACCAGGGAAGAATAAAAAAGAATCAAAATTCTGCCAGCCTACAACTGTTACATATCTTTTTGTTCACGTTTTCAAGGAACTTGCTAATAGAAATTCACACTTCCAGAGATAAAAACCAAGTAAGTTATACTGTTGAATTGTTAAAGAACATCACTATTATATGTCGTTTACGAAAAAAGAAAAAAAAAAGCACAAGGAATGTTTACATTTAGAAATTTATCAGTTCCTTAAGTATCGTTCTAACAGGAAAATCAAAGTTTACATGTTATAATTAAGGGGAGCAAAGTTCTAGAGTTATGTCTATCTGTTATTACAATTCTTTTTAAACACCTGTCCTACAGATTAGATGGAGGGAACTTACATTTGATTTGCCAATTAAAGGTGTCTTATTCATGTTCAACTTAAAATATTTTTCTCTAATTATTTCATAACCTTTTGGAAAATCAGTTCAACTCCCTATAATGGCTATTTGTCACTCTGCCACTCTCTATCTACTCCCTAAAAAGGCAACTGGATTCAAAGGAAACATTACTTAACATTACTGAAGGAGAGACATAGCTCTGAATTTTCACTCAAGTCAAATGTGTTCCAGACACTTTTACCTGCACTAACCAACATCTTAAATTTTACCAACATTAATATATTTAATTTAAAATTCATAGCAGGGATCCCTGGGTGGCGCAGCGGTTTGGCGCCTGCTTTTGGCCCAGGGCGCGATCCTGGAGACCCGGGATCGAATCCCACGTCGGGCTCCCGGTGCATGGAGCCTGCTTCTCCCTGTGCCTATGTCTCTGCCATCTCTCTCTCTCTGTGCCTATCATAAATAAAAATTTAAAAATAAATAAATAATAAAATTCACAGCAAAGTAGATATTAGTATTTTAATTTTGTTGATAAGGAAATTGAGTCTCAGAAAATTAGCTATTTTTGTTGATAAGAAAATGGAGTCTCAAAAAATTAGCTATTTACTCATATAACAGTTAAACTCAATTAAGCGTGTGATATCTGATAGACATTTAAAAACTATGTATGTAATACACTTATATATAGTAATTAATTGAATTCATAATAACCTATGATGCAGACACTGATATTATCTTCATTTTATAGATGAAGAGACAAAGGCATAGGTTAAGTAACTTGTGTAATAGTACCGTGATATGTTTGAGTGTAACAAATTAAAACCCAGGCTGTCTGTCCCCAAAACCTATACTATTAACTACCACTGTCTCTACAAAATGCACTGGAATATCACAAATTCAGATGATCTAAAAGTGGAATTGAACCTGAATAATGGGTTGGCACTTTGAAGTACTAAAGAAGGAATGAATGATCTTGTGCACTGTTTCCCAAGGTGTGTTATGGTATATTCCATAGCTAGTAAGATGGGTTATAGCTAGTAAGATGGGTTATCATTAGCTCTGTCATCCTTACTTGCCAGTGACTAACACCCCCAATCTCACAATATGGTTATAAAAAGAGAGCCTGTGTAGCCTGAAATAGAGGGACAGTTTTCTTTCTTTTTTTTAAAGATTTTATTTATTTATTCGTGAGAGACATAGAGAGAGAGGCAGAGATATAGGCATAGAGAGACACAGGCTCTGATGTGGGACTCAGGATCATAACCTGAGCCAAAGACAGATAATTCACCACTGAGCCACCCAGGTGCTCCTAGAGGGACAGTTTTGCATGCACTCGCTTACCCTAAACATGGGTTCCTACAACCCCGGTGTGCCTATATGACTGTTGGAGAAATTGAGGAGGAAAACAAAATGTACGGATATTATTGGAGTTGCAACCTGCCCCGAGTTCAGCTCCCACTGAGTGTCCTGCAGAGTGGTAAGGACCCATGGTAAGTACCATGGCAGTGAAGGGACTTTTGGTCTAACAGTTTCACACCCCACAAATTGTGGATATATGACAGACCCATGGTTGAAAGGGGAGAGAAGCAAGGTCATTAAACTGGAGGAAGAGTGGCACCTGCATTACATATAACTAATTCTCAAATTTATTCTTCCTTTTCTAGATTCTATGATTTCCGGGAAGTTCTCTGACAATCCTCAAGTCTGGTGTTGGTATCTCTCTTATGGAATTTAATAATAAACTCTACAACCACCTAAATTCATTTCAAAAAATGTTAAAAATTGCAGATAATATTATATAATTTAATTGATTTCTACAGTTATATATCTGTATTCTCTGCATGTCATACTTCTATAAAAAGTTAATAAAAATGTTAATATAAAGATTATAGGAACTACTGAAAAATGGTTTCAGAAGACATTTATCTTGGAATACAAACTTTATGCATGCCTATTTTACTTGATATTTAATACAATTAACTTATATAGCTATATTCCTTTTCTTAAGATAAACAAATAATGAAATAAATGACAATAAAGAAATTAGTTTTGGGGCAACCTGGTGGCTCAGCAGTTTAGCACCACCTTCAGCCTGGGGTATGATCCTGGAGACCCGGGATCGAGTCCCATGTCAGGCTCCCTGCATAGAGCCTGCTTCTCCCTCTGCCTGTGTCTCTGCCTCTGTGTGTGTGTGTCTCTCATGAATAAATAAATTTAAAAAAAGAAAAAAGAAATTAGTTTTGACTTCATATCTAACTTTTCTAATAAAGGAAATCTAACTTTGAAACATTATTATAATGATCACCTATCATAATTACAAATATAACCCAAGTTTTGTAACATGATCATAAAAATAAATTAAGTGCACTCATGGAATTTAATAAACAAAACAAATAAGCAAAGGGGGAAAAAAGAGAGAGAGAGGCAAACCAAGAAACAGACTTTTTTTTAAATTTTTATTTATTTACGATAGTCACACAGAGAGAGAGAGAGAGAGAGGGGCAGAGACACAGGCAGAGGGAGAAGCAGGCTCCATGCACCGGGAGCCTGATGTGGGATTCAATCCAGGGTCTCCAGGATCGCGCCCTGGGCCAAAGGCAGGCGCCAAACCGCTGTGCCACCCAGGGATCCCAAGAAACAGACTTTTAACTATAGAGAACAAACTGATGGTTACTAGAGAGGATAGAAGTGGGGGGATGGGTTAAAAGGTGATGGGAATTAAGGAGTTTACATGTGAAGAGCACTAGTGCTGTATGGAAGTGCTGAATCATGATATTGTACACCTGAAACTAATATTACACTTTATGCTAATTAACTGGAATTTAAATAAAAACTTAAAAAACATAAGTCAATTTTCTCTAAAGTGTGCCTTGTCAAATCAAGTTATTTGAAAAGCCCATCTTTAAACCTTGTTGATTTTCTTTTTAAAATTTTGTTCTCCACCAAAAAGCACAGCAGTATTTTTAACCACATTAATATGCATGATCTATATTAACTATATTTAACTGCATTAATTAATAGTTACCAGTGATTCATGAAGTTAGTCATTACGAGTAATTAATGTAGTTCTTCAACATCACTTTCAGAAATTTCATGAAATGTACACATTTTATAAGATTTGTAGTTTTACTTTGCAATCACATGCCATTGTGCTTGAATTGTTTTTAGATGTTTAAAATAGCCAACAACCAGTAAAAAGACTGACCAACAAAGAATAAAGACTTTGATGTAATGGGGGAAATGTTTGGCATTAGAAGCAGGGCTGATAGCCAGTAAACACTGTTATGGCCATATAAGTTGTTGAATTATTGGGATACATCCATACCTTAAAATCTCAACCCAAAGTATGTTGGGTGCTGCTGCCCTCACTAGCCTAACACTACTCTGGGACCCCCCCAAACTTCCTCTTAATGCAAAAACTAGAGGAGATTTACCTGGCATAGCAGAGAGTCTCCATGACTCTGTCCCAGTGCTTTAGTAAGCATCGTTTCTGCTTGGTTAGTGACTGCGTCTAGATAGAAAATAGATGGAACAGAATATTTGAATTGAGCTCATTTTTTTTTTACTAATCACTTTCTTAGTGAATATTCCCAGTGTGAGATGTGACTTTAAAAAAAAAAAAGATTTTATTTATTTATTCATGAGAGAGAGAGACAGAGACAGAGACAGAGACACAGGCAGAAGGAGAAGCAGGCTCCATGCAGGGAGCCCGATGACTCAATCCCAGGACTCCAGGATCACGCCCTGAACCAAAGGCAGATGCTTAACCAATGAGCCACCCAGGCGTCCTAAGATGTGACTTTTGTTTATCAAGGCAACACTGTAACTTCAAGAAGCCAGAAACCGCACACTTGGATATGGAGGATTCCTACTCATCCTTGCTATCATGTCTCATAGCACTCTATATTGCAAATGTTTCTTCAACTTCTGGTTGTTGTTGTTACTAACCTGGACTTTATACCAAGGCACAGCTCTATCCTTTTCATATTCTATGCATTGAACCACGTTTTTACTCCAGTTCTCTGAACCCTTGGATGATTTCACACCAGTGGAGTAAAGCTAACGTTCTTACAATGATTTTTGAAGGTCTGCATGTCTTCCAACAACTTTGCCCTGACTGCTTGTCATTCTCACCCTTCCTCACCCTGGTCCAGCCATACTGGCTTTCTTGCTGTTCATCTAATTTGCCAATATGCTACCTCTAGAACCATAGTATTTGTTGTTCCCTCTGCTGGAAATAGTCATTCCTTAGATATTACCATGGCTTATTTCAACTGTTTTCAGATGTAATCTTTCAGGTATTTCCTTAAAACCTTTCCTCTCAGGAAGTCTTTTCTGATGCACTTTATTTAAATGTTCACCTCTCTCCCTGTCAGTCCATATGCCTCTTATATGTTTTATTTTTCTCTATAGATGTATGATTGTCTAGGGGGAATAAATATTTATCCGTCTCTCTTCTAAAATATAAGACCCTTAGGTGTAAGGATTTATACAGTCCTTCATTCACTAAGGTAACTGTTGTCCCTAAGACAGTGCCCAGAACATAGGAGGTGCCAAATTAATATTTTTGAATTAACAGAAGCAGCGGGTGAAATAAAATTTTCATTAAGATGTCCTTTTGAGTCTCTCCTACGGGAGATATGGATTAACATTGATTGGAAATCTTCAATGTGGGTGATGCTTTCCCATTTAACAGTAAAATCTGTCTTGAGGGTATTTTTTTTCATAAAAGTTTTTTTTTTTGTTTTGTTTTCATAAAAGAGGAAACACAGAGTAGCTCACCCAAGGAGGCAGAGGAAGGATTCAGCTACAGATTATGAAGGGTTTTGGTTTTGTGTGTGTGGTTTTTTTAAAGATTTTATTTATTTATTTATGAGAGACACACACACACACAGAGGCAGAAACACAGGCAGAGGCAGAAGCAGGCTCCAGGCGGGAGCCCAATGCGGGACTTGATCCGCGGGACTTGATTCCGCGACTTGATTTGGGGACTCGATTAGAGGACTCCAGGATCACGCCCTGGGCCGAAGGCAGGCACTAAACCACTGAGCCACCCAGGGATCCCCAATGTTTTTGACACCCAGGTTCTTTAAGACCCTGTTAAGCTACTTCTGCAGTACAGAAAAAAAATTTTAGAATAGCTATTATTCAAAAAAATCACACATTGTCAGAAGTTGTGCCATCAGCCACAACAGAAAATATCTCATGTATTTTAAACTTGTAATCTGAATACTAGATTGTGAAGATATGGCAAAATGGGAAAAGAAGGAATGAAAAAACAGTGCCCCTGTCCTACCTTCTAAGCACTGGTTTCCATGTACTTTCCATATCCAAATAATTGTAAAATTTATGTTACTATCCTATATTACTCTGATAACCAGATGGCTGTTTCCTCCCAAGCCGCCATCTTTCACTGACCAGACTAAACTCCCAACCCCAGACCAGGCCAGAGGGTGAGCTTTGACTCCTTCCCAGGGTGACAAAGGGACAAACGCTTACCACAAGAGCCAATGCTGTTCCTGCCCCCTCCATGCCTCCTCCTTGGGCCCTACAGGCAACACATCTTCCTTTGGCCCCTGGTTTTGGAAAAAATCATATTCCTGACTTCTGTTTAGTTTTTTTCCTGCAATTTCTATTTCATACATTCTCATACATTTACCTTGTAAAATAGACTGTGATATTATTATTACATAATGAATTAAAACATATGAATTAAAAAAAAAAATTACAGGACCTAGCATTTTGTTGGTGTTCCATCCCTATTTTAAAAAAGCAATACAATAATGGAATAAACTATAGCAATATGAAAATGAGATCTTGAAAAATACAAATCCCTTAGCATGTTTTCTTTTATAATTTTTAAAATTTATAGTGTGTTTTATTTATTTAATTGCTAATGGAGATAACAGAATACAAAATATGTGTGAAAAAAATAGTGATTGTCAGTGGTGGCAGAAGAACTACAACTACCCCAGACAGTGACACAACACTAACCAGAAAATGATGCCTTCTCTCCTTGAGGCAACACCCTGTGTTGAGATAATGGGCTGGCAAAGGAAGAGTGAATTGGATTTTTGGTCTGCACTCATCAAATGTTTATTCCAAAATTTCATTCACCATGGTCAAGATACAGCCATAATATCTTGAAACATAATTAAGATATTAAATAGCTAATCTCCCTTTGAGTTATTAACAAATCAGCAATTAACACATTTAAATATGTTATAAGATTCATCAATAAAATAGCAAACTGTTTTAATAAATGTATCTTATTGTATGCAACTGTATCTCAAAACAGTTTTATAAATCTTTACAGATAAATTTAGTGTCTAATACATATCTCATAATCTTATAATTGTACATTGCTTTGGCAAAATTATTAACCACTTTAATTAACCATTGCTTTTTCAGGTTTAGATAGTTATGATGTTTGGTTCCTGAAAATCAAAGCCATTGTCAAAGCATAAAGGTCTCTCAGTTTTGTTTATACTTAAAATATACTTTAAACCTTAAAAATAAATCCAGACCCCGAATGGTATTTAAAACCCTAGCTAGATTATTATAATAATGGCAAAATATAAGCCACACTCGTTTATTCAAGCATTCCTCACTAAGTTTTGAAAGGGACAATATTTATTTGATTATATAGTTTGTGGTAAATTTGTTGATAAATGAATTATAATACTCTTTCATTTTATAGAGAAATAGCTTTTTAAAAATTTTATAGAGAAATTGTTTTGTTTATATACAATTAAATACAACAAAAACTAGAAAGCAGTAAAAAAAATACTACAATTCTGATGTTCAGAAGCATATTTGGGAATGATATACTTTGCTTAGTATAATTTAGTCAACAGAAAATTAGTATATATTACACTGAAATTGTCAATTTTGTACTCTTGGACTACAACAAAATACATTGAACAGAAAGGCAATTCAAAACATTCAAAATGTAAATTCATCTATTATTTTTGTTATTCTGAAAAAAACTATGAGTTTTCAGGACATTGGTGTATTCCCACATGCATTTTCATTGTCCTGTCATAACTGGAAAGTAAATGGATATTTTCAGTTCATATATACTGGATGAATAATGTTATATTCAATTTAAATTAGGAATATTTTGGAAATAAAATACAATAAGCATCAGTGTCACTGGCAATTACACATTCAGCATAATTACAAATAATTTACCAGCTATTAGAGTTTCCAATATTCTTAAAAAAATCCTTTATTGATTATCCAACTTATTTTATAAGTAGTTGTTCTTAGTAAAATTTACATGTGGCTACATTTGAATTGAAGCTCCATTTTTACTACATTCTTACCTCCTTTTATTTAAATTTTGATTATTTGTTGTAGAGTTGACACTTTTTTCGGTGTTTCTCTATCTTTAAAATATCATTATTCCGGCCCACCTTCCTTCTTTTTTGGCTTCTTTAAATGAAAGCTTTCCTTTCATGTCTCCTCCCTTTCCCCTTATCATGTCCCCAAGACTCCTTACTCCACTATTCACAGGACATTATACTTTCTAGCTTAAACGATTTTTAGAAAGTCCCATTTTGGTGAATGGTGTAAAACAATTTCAAAAACAAAAATCAAAAGTGATTCACTAAAAAAAAAAATTAAAATTAAAAAAAAAAGTGATTCACTAAGTTCCTAAAATATTCATGACACAACAGGAATTTCCTAATTATTGTATTTCTTTTAATATGTTTGCAAATTATGCTGTGCTTTTTTTTCCTAGACCTATGAATCTTTTTTTTTTAATTTTTAATTTTTATTTATTTATGACAGTCACAGAGAGAGAGAGGCAGAGACACAGGCGGAGGGAGAAGCAGGCTCCATGCACCCGGAGCCTGATGTGGGATTCGATCCCGGGTCTCCAGGATCGCGCCCTGGGCCCAAGGCAGGCGCCAAACCGCTGCGCCACCCAGGGATCCCATAGACCTATGAATCTTGATTAGGAAATCCCTGTCCCTTTCTTAGTGATACTCTCTAATTTAAAATCCCAATGCTAACTCGGGGAAACGAACTAGGGGTGGTGGAAGGGGAGGAGGGCGGGTGTTGGAGGGGAATGGGTGACGGGCACTGAGGTGGACACTTGACGGGATGAGCACTGGGTGTTTTTCTGTATGTTGGTAAATGAACACCAATAAAAATTAATAAAAATAAAATAAAAAAAATAAAATCCCAATGCTAATTGTACAACAGTGCCAGCAAACCTACCAAAATCAACAATATTCTATTAATTTTTAATTTGGAAAACACTTATATAATATTTAAATATTAAATGGTCTATTTTACCCAATTCTCAGAATATAATTTTAAAAGAAGAGATTAAACCTTCCAATTTTCTGAAAAATGTTGTGTGAAGAGCATTATGAAGTACTGAAATATTTGACAATGAAAATGCTAACATACTATTGTTTCATAAGGAATAAAAGAAGTAATCTGTATTAAATTGAAAGTTGATCTCTAAGAACCTTTGCATTTTTAAGATGTTAGATTTCTATTCTTGAAATCAGATAGATAAATTAAAAGAAGTGCTTGCTTGCTTGTCTTCCAATAGTCATGCAATTTACTTCTGAAATTTGATTTTAAACTAGAGTAAAATATGTCTTAGAGTATGATACTACCTCTATTCTCTATGTCTAATCAGGCCAAAATTGATATCTTGATTTATCCCTGATCCAAATTCAGACAAGAAGCCTCTATACCTCCTCTAAGGGATTTTAATCAGGAAATCATTTTGAAAATATTACAAAACTTTACCACGTGCTTTCTGGTCTGTATATGTATTTGGTCAACTAACCAGAAAAAGTGAATCTCAAAGAAGATACTTTGTTCTCTAATATTTTGAGATAAGAATCCAGAACTTTTCTTTTACTATGATCCAGCATTTGGATTTCATACCATGTTTTTTTCTATAAACAGTCATAATATATATTCTATAACATCAAGTTTTGTTTTTTTTAAAGATTTTATTTATTTATTCATGAGAGATACAGAGAGTGAGAGAGGCAGAGACACAGGCAGAGAGAGAAGCACGCTCCATGCAGGGAGCCCAATGTGGAACTTGATCCTGGGATTCCAGGCAGGCACTAAACCGCTGAGCCACTCAGGGATCCCTCAAGTTTGTTTTTTAACATAGAACAGGAATTTAAAGGGACTTAATGAAGTAAACTTCAATACCATTCTGTATTTTAGAATGATAAAATTCCTCTACTTACTCTTTTTGGGTGCCTTTCCCATTTCTGACTTGGTAGCACTCAACTTTATATAGCTTTCCTCAAATATTCAACTTCATTTTCATAGTAACAAATCATTTTACAGTCCTATTTTACTTATTTATGTATTTATAATGCCACAATCGTTAATGAAAATTAAAAAAAAAAACCTGTCTCTTAGCATGCAAATAATTTAACCATTGGAACTAAAATTCATGGAGGGATTAAAGAACAGTGTCTCATATGGCAGCAGTGTGACATGGATATCACACAGTAGGTTTTATGAAGGGGATGAACATCCAATAAAGTGACAGATGGCTTAAATGGAGGTAATACATTTATTGTACTGTTTCTTTTTTTTCCTTAAAATGTCAGGTCTACAGTTAGATGTGTCTTGTGAGGATAACAGTGTTTGCTTAGGAGGAAATAAGCAACCCTTGGGAGGTTGATCTCAAAGTCAATATATGCATAAGAATCACCTGGGACCCTTGCTGAAATTCAGATTCTTAACACTAATCCAAAGACACTGCAGAGAAACTAAAGATTTTTTTTTCTTTTTCTTTCTGTTCCTTTTTTTTTAATGGCATCCCAGATGATTCTAGTACAAGTGATCCATAGACTATATTTTGTGAAATAATGATCTATTATGTCCAAGCCCCAGAAACAGGGACTACTTTGCTTCCCAACATATAATATGACATTACCTCCATTTTAATTTTATACTTACTGTAGAAGTAATGATGTTTTATTCAGAAAATTCAGAAAATATTGGGAAATACAATAATAAAAATCATCTAAAATTTCACTATTCAGATATAATATTTAAAAATACATATTTGGGGTGCATCTGGATGGCTGTCAGTTGAAAGCCAGTTCTTGATTTCAGCTTAGGTCATGATCTCAGGGTCCTGGGATACAGCTCCATGTCAGGCTCCTTGCCCAGTGGGGAGTCTGCTTGAGGATTTCTCTCCCTCTCCCTCTGCCTTTCTCCCCATTCATGTTCTCTCTCTCTCTCAAATAAATCAATATATCTTTAAAATGGTACTTCTATGTATTTACAGTGAATTATATATATATGTACATACTTAATATGAGAAGTAATTTTTGTGCGGGGGAAGGGGGGCAGATCTTTTTCATTCTGTATCAATTACATTCTAATAAAATAAAATAGAAACCATGCTAAGTATTGCAAATAAGGAATTGGTTAGCCAGATTTTAGAAAACTTCAGGATGCTGATGAAATTCAGGTATTAGTCACTCCGGGTAGTACCTGCCCTTCCTATGATAGAGGGAACCAAAGGTAGTAAGCGTGGCCTAGAACCTAGGAGCTCAAAGAAGGGACCACAATACCACTGAAGCTTGGCTGAGGGAACTCAATCCTCCTGGTGATTAGAGGTTGGATGGTTGGTACTGGACCTCTGAGGAGGTACAGTGTATATGGTGCTTCGTGCCAGCAGTTGGGAATGGAGATAACCTTTGTTCTTGATGTGGTATTAATAGTAACTACAAACAGAATGGGGTTTTGTATCAGCCCTATGTGCTAATAAATCTCCCTCTAATGCTTCCCATTAATGGAATATAGTAGAAACTCAGATGTCAGGAGGTCTGTCTTTTCAGATCTAAGAGAACAGAAGAGAATATAGAAAGGTAAATTTGCAGCTGAGAGAAAAATAGTCACCACAATCCACCCCTTGGATTACTCAGCAACCTTCTATTAAATATACTTCCTAAATATACATCTACAAAATATACATCCTGAATATATTTTCCTGTAAACATATTTAAACTTTATGGAACACCTCAATGTTACTGCATTGAGCAGTAACAACTCAATGCTTTCTCCTAATAAGGTACAATTCTTAATTTAGATGGCAATTTTTTCCATCTTTTAAAAAATGTTAGATGCAAAGTCTACCAGTCACTGTGTCCAGTGTATCATCTCTGGAATGCTATTAATCCAATTTTCATTTGAACATAAATCCACCTGAACATAGGTTACTACCTAAGTACTCAATTTAAAAGTTACTAACAACAATCATTATATAAAATAACGAGAGAAATGAAGAAGAAAGGAAAACTTTAGCCAGAGTTTGTAAGTATGTAATAATCAAATGACAAAGTGGCAGTTTGTCTCTGTATTTTTGTAACTTGTCCCAAGGCTGTAGTTGTAAATTATGACTTCATTGTTCTCTTGCCTATCTATGTACCCTTTATTTAGTTGCCTTTTCATTAATTTTTACCATTAGATGGAAGTTGAAAAAATTCACCAGAAATACCCTTGAATTTAAGACAAAGTTCTTTCTGTCCCAATTATGTATCATTAACAAACTCCCCCTTGAAAAATGAGATTAATCACCTCAATCCAGTGATTCTAAAGCAGTATTTAAAATCATTAGAATCCAAAAATGAAGAGACAGAAAGCAAAAATTACAAGAGTAATTGATAGCCTTGAAACTAGTAACTACATTATCCATTTTAAGTGGTGGATATTACATTGATAATTGGTTACACAGGTATTTAAAGATTTTCTTTGAGGATGCTATATTAACTCAAATGGTATCTATAAGAGTCTACTACTATCCTAAGTCTAGAGGAACCAAAGGAAAATACCTAATAGCTCAGAAAAGAAGCTTCTAGATGGATGTTTCTCAGATCTCTGAAAGAATACCTTATAGTTGGGCCAGGAAGTGCTAAAGAAATTGACAAGTTAGGACTGACTTTGCTGCTGCATCAACACTGGAAGAAAATGAAAAAAGAAAGAAAGCACTTTTCCAGTTTCCTACTGTTCAAATAGTTTCTAGCTTTTCTACTGCTATAACTTAACAAGAAGTGAACTGGTAAGAAAATCTAAAAACATATTTTGAAGACCCCAATTCCAATATCACAAATTCATAAAGACAATATGGTAAATAACTAACATACTTGATATTGGACATATTTTGAGAATAATATTTTAATGTCTGCAATATGGTCCAATTCAAGACCACAGGGTATTTCTTGAATTAACCCTGAGCCCATCCCATCCTTAACCACACCATTCTCCACATGGTAGTAAGGATAAGGTTTGAAAATTGGAGCAGTGAAGTTCTGAACCCCTAAATTCCCCAGCCACAGGGCAAAATTCAAATTCTTTAAAATAGCAAACAAATCTCTTTGTGAGCTGGCCTCTCTGTAGCCTCAACTGTTATTCTTCTTTGACTCTCGTCTCATCACATTGACATTTCTGAATAGTTTTTTTTTTTTTTTCTCAACTCTATATCTTTTAGATGCATATGTGTCTGAAAATTCTTGTTCTTTCCTTGGGTTTTTCCTACTCATTCATTAGATTTTTCACTTAATCATTACTTACTGGAAGAATTCTCTGAATTGTTCATGCATGTCCTTCTCATAGCACACTATTTATTACCATTTATTATAATTGCTCTATCAATTTTTGACCCACTAGTACAACCTCCTTGAGGACAGGCCAGTCTTGCTTACCTGTCTATTCCCTGTCATGGCATCTAACTGACAAGTAAACAATTCCCAGAAGAAAACCAAATATTGCATATACATATATAAGTAGTTGTTCAGTAAAATTAAATTAAAAGAAATTTAAAGTAAAATAAAATGAGATATACTTTTTAATAACATTTTATTTTTATTTATTTATTTTTTTGAGAGAAAAAGAGCACATGTGTGAGGGGGTTGACAGAAGGAGAGTGAGAGAGAGAGAGAATCTTAAGCAGGCTCCATACCCAGTGTGAACCTAATGTGGAGCTCCATCTCATGACTCTGAGATCATGACCTAAGCTGAAATCAAGGGTCCAACACTTAGCCAACAGAGCCACCTATGCACCCTGAGATATATATTTTTATTAGTCTGATAAAGCATAAAATGTTATGTAATATTAAACAAAGCCCTTAATATTACAAACTGAGGTATAGAGTCGTGGAACTTTTATGAGAGCTATCTGGATATATTTGTTAATATGTTTAAATCCAGAAATTCCAGTTCTAGGGATACTTTAATGATATAAAGTAAAATATATGTCATAACATAAAATTATAATTGCCTCACTACCTCTCAAAAGATAAGTAATTAAATATTTTATATATTTAAGTTGTCATGTTATGTAACTGCTATTAAGCAATACAGCTGATCCAATAGTACATAAGCAACATGGTAGATTAGGAGTTTTCTGCCATTCCCCCCCCCCCAAAAAAACACTGATTTTGATAAACATTCATGGATCAAAATAATTCTGTGGAAGTCTAAGAGTCCAGGTGGAGAAGTTTCAGAATACTAGTGGAACAACAACAACAACAACAAAAATGATACTGAATGTATTAAAGAGGGTAAATGAAGAATTTAACTTTACTCACATCACTCTTCCCTCAGAGCATAGCTCAGGATCTAGGGAAACCCTCTAGGCCTGTTATTTTTCCCTTGGTAGAAAGAGAGGGCATGTGAGTGAGTGTGTGGAATTCTCAGCTTTGTGGAATGCTGCCTAAGAGGGCTACTTCTTTCTTACCTCATTCAAAGCACAGGGTGAGCTGCCTGACTGAGGAGTGCAAAGGGTCATGTAAAACATCAGACAGGGCTTAGAATATACCAAAGAAACATGGATCCCTCCAAACACTTAGTGGACCTTATCACAAAGCCAACCCATGAGCCACTGGGAATGTCTCAAATGTGGATCTCCCTAAGTGACCTTTGGGCACTCTCCACATTCTGTGTGCCTCACATACACACACACTCAGACTGTGCCTGGCTTCCTGTGCATGCCTTCAAGAATGGTGAGTGTTAGACTTTGCAGACATTAAGTAAGCATGTGTAGAGTGCCAGCCCAATCCTGCAGAATTCAGAGAAAGCACCCAAATGTGATCATTGAGCACTGCTCTAGGGAGAGCAAATGAGAGGTTGCCTCAGCACTCAGCTAGGCCTTTCAGGATCAAGAGAAAACATACAATTTTAAGAATTTCCCCCACTTTCACCCCCAGAGGGAACAATAATGTGAAGTAGGTGTATCCACAGAAAAGATCTGAGAAAGATCTCACAATCCCTAAAATAGTTAACAGCCTATTTCTTTTCAAAAGGCAACTAGATTGACTAGAGGAAGTAACTGCTTCCTTAAATGTGCAGATAGCAATGGGGACTTGAAGGAACATAAAAAATCAAGGAAACATGACACCATCACCACCAATAGAAAACACAGTATTTTTTTTTTCTGCACCAACCCCAATGGAGATATACAATCTGCCTCACCAAGAATTCAAAATAGTTGTTTAAGGAAGCTCAGTGAGTTACAAGAAAACACAGAGACAAATAAATGAGATCAGGAAAATAAAATACAAGCAAAATAAGAAGTATATCAGAGATAGATATCATTAAGAAGGAACCAATCAGAAATTCTGGAGATGAAGTAAATAATGAAGGAAATGGAAAGAAATACAATAGAGATTACTGATGGGAGATTTGAGCAAGTAGAAGAATCTAAATTTGAACATAGTCATTTGAAATGATCTAGTCAAAGGAGAAGAAAAAAAAGAATTAAGAAAAGTGAAGAAATCTATGTGAATTGTGACCAGACGCGGCTGCAGGGACATGTGGGCCTCGCTCCTCGTGGTGCTGCGCTCCGGGAGGGGCGCGGGGCCGGGCTGGAGCTGCAGGCCTGGGATGGAGCCCTGGCCCCCTTCATAGCCATTCAGCCCTTCCCAGCTTTACTGGATCTTCCCCTGGGCGCAGATGCAGTCAAGGCCAGCTGTGGATCCCGGCACACAGCTGTGGTGACCAGAACTGGGGAGCTCTACACCTAGGGCTGGGGTAAATATGGACAGCTTGGCCACAAGGACACAACAAGCTTGGATCGGCCCTGCCGTGTGGCATACTTTGTAGACAAGCAACTCCAAGTAAGGGCTGTGAGCTGTGGGCCCTGGAACACCTACCTGTATGCTATGGAGAAAGAGGGGAGCTGATCTCTACAGCTAGGGCATAACACAATTGTATAGTACAGTAACTTACACAGTTAACACCAGTGACACTCCCACACCAGCCAAGGAAACCACTCGGAGCACCCCAGTGGTCATGCATTTGCCTCTCCCAATCACAGCCCTCTTGCCTCACCTTAGAGGTGCATCTTCATCTTCAGTTCTGTCCTCCTGTTGAAGCTTTGGAAGGGAAAGCCCAAGGCCAGCCCTGCAGACATAGTGAAATCCGAACCTCTGGGTGGGGGGCCCAAATGAGGGTAGGTTTCAAATCATCCCCCCCCAACCCAAGGTAATTGAGGTCATGCCAAGATTGGGGATCAGCAGGGGTCATCGTTGTCATCCTTCCTTACCTATTTTCACTTGGAATTTTATCACCCTTGTATGCATCCGTATTCAATAGACTTTAGTTTGCTTTCAACTTTATGTAAATGGCATTATTCTGTTTATGCTCCTTTGTGGCACTTTTTCATTCAGCACTGTATGATCCATTTATGCTGTGCCCTGTAGTTCATTCATTTTTACTGTTAATGTGATATTCAGTGGTGTGAATATACCTTATTATACGTTCTTAAAAAAAAAAAACTATTTACACACTACAGGTGTCTCAGGAGAGAAGAGAGGGAAAATGGAACAGAAAGCTTAAAGAAATAATGGCTGAGGACGTCCCAAATCTGGGGAGAGATTGAGACATCCAAGTTTATGAAGCTCAAAAGTCCTCTGACAGATTTAGCTCAAAGAGATCCATGTCAAAACATACAATAAATCTGTTGAAAATCAAGGACAAAGAGAATCTTAAAAGCAGGAGAGAAAAAGAATCCTCATATACAAGAAAATCCTGTAAGGATATCAGTAGACTTCTCAGTAGAAAGCATTCAGACCATGAAACAGTGGAATGATATATTCAGAATCCTGAAAGGAAAAACAAAAAACAAAAAACACCTGCCAACCAAGAATATTTTACTTGGCAAAGCTGTCCTTTACAAATGAAACATTTTCCCAGACAAAAGTTGAGGTAGTTCATTGTTACTTAGACCTGTCTTACAAGAGATGTTCAAAAAAGTTCTTCAGTCTGAAATGAAAGGATGCTAATTAGTAACATGAAAATAGTAAAATAAACTGGTAAAAGTAAGTATATAGTCAAAATCAGAATGCTCTAATAATGTAATAAGGTGGGTAGCTTAATCATTTAACTTTAGAATAAAGGTCAATGGACAAGAGTATTAAAAATAAGTAGAGCTACCTAATTTGTTAATAGATGTCAACTAATGATTTCAGCATTTCAGGAACTTTTCTGGCCCAGGACATCAAAACACATCTTTAAAAATCAAATCAAATAGCCACTGAAAACTCATTGGTTGGTAACTGTAGTAAGTGTTTAACTTATTTGCTTTGATATTTTTATCTGCATATTGTGAATCATCATTTTTTTGAGAGAGAAAAAGAGCACATGTGTGCTCTGTGAATCATCATAGTAGACCAACGAGGAATAATTTCCTGGATTTTCTTGGAACCATTAAAGAAGTGTGTGTGTGTGTGTGTGTGTGTGTGTGTGTGCGCGCGCGCCTTGAGTTTTCCTATCCTCTTGTCCTTGATTTAGCTGTAGTAAAGAAACTAATTCACTAGAGGCATGATCAGTTTCTTCTGGTTGCTCCAATATATTTTCTTTTGTGTTCTTTTAATATTTCTTCTACTAGAGTCCTACACCTTCAAGCTAGGAAGGTGAAAGTTTAATAAACACTTAACCACTCTGTTAAAATCTAATATATATTTTTAAGCTATGCTGGGCTTAGTCTTTGCTGGTAAAAAAAAAAGTAAAGGAGGAGGAAGAGCAAATCAATTTTGCTTTTTAACACTATGAAGATGATTTTTAGTAGTACTTAAGAACTAAAGGGGATAAGTGATTGATAAGGTAATTAAATGATAAAATGTATCAGGCAAGGATGCAGAAAAAGTACAAATGAGGAAAATGATCAAGTATGCTTGATCTAAAAAAATTACAGTTTAAAATCATATAAATTATAATTCTTAGAGCAGAAAAGAAATTGTTTCTGGCCTATAATTTTTTTCTACTGCTTTTTTTTTTTTAAAGCAATCACTGTGGATATGCTTTCTCCTCCTCTTTTTCCTTCCTTAATATTAGTGTCATGATTTTTAAACAAGACAATTACTTCATCATCCATGTCATTTTTCCCTGTTAGTTTTATGCCTTTTGTTCAGACATCAAAAAAGTTAAAAATTGCAAAAGGTATCAGTTTCCTTGTTTTTTTAATAGTTTTTGTGATTATCACAAGAATCATGCAAAGCAACTACAGTAACATGGCACAATGTGTAGTGTCATATATATTAGACAAAAAATTAAAGTTTTAGATTGTGGGCATTAGGATAATATTACGTATCTAGATGGATTTAAGATCTTGCAATTAGAATGCTCTAGGCTACAGAGACTTGTGTCTAAATCACTGATACCAAATTAACAGTCTGGGGAATGTAAACTTGCTTTTCTGGAAATAATTTGGACATAATAGAGTTCAAGTATTAACGTAATTTAAAAACATGGAGTTAATATTCAGTAATGATACTAGTGGCCTATGAATACCTTGAACCTTTCTATGTCCTTATTTTTCTCCTATTCTTATTCAGATTCTATTTATCCTCTCTTTCAGCTCATGGTTCTGGTTTTTCTTTTCTTTTCTTTCTCTTTTTTTTTCTTTTTGGTTTTCTTAATAAATAAATGCTTATTGTTTATCCTTCTGCATCATGACATTCTATGCTTTCCTGGGTAGGAAGGTTCACTTAAACATCTGCTTGGAGAAATCCAATCCACACAACCAATCACCACTAGCACTCTGAGAAGGCCATCTCTAGAACTTAGACAAAGAATAGGTTTAGGCAAGGATTTCAGATACAAAGATGAGGAAATGCTTCAAAGTTTATATGTAACAATATTTGATTTCAGTTAGAATGCAAAGTATAGTGGCAGGCCTTACCATCAATTTTATAAAATTGACTAAATATATTTGAGATTTTTGGGGGGGTATGTTTTAATGTTATTAATATTCCTTATTTCTGTATTTTAAAACTATTCTGAAGTTAGAAAAAATATGAAAGGCAGAAAAAATTGTGCTTTATCATGGGAAGCCATTAAGCACTGAAGTGTGTATATGCTAAGATATAAATAAGTGTTACAAATGCATTAACATTTAAGACAAGTCTGATAATCCTTTAGATTTTCCTCAGCAGGTAAAGAAACTGATGACCATTACAAGTATCAAATAAATAATGAATAATCACAGGATTTACAGTACTATCCAAGGTTCAAATCCATTAATTTAAACTCAATAACTTTTTTTTTTTATAAAATGCACACTTAGGGGAAAGCACTATTTAATGCATTTCAGAGAATACAAAATCAATTTATCTTTAATTAACAATCCAAATTCCTGTTATCAACTACCTGACATCCTTCCACTTTGCTTACTCTCATAAGTTAAAATTCAGCTCTTTGCCTACTCCATCACAGAATTCACATAGCCAAAGATAACTGATGGAAAACAACATAATGCTGACTATGTTACCATTAAATTCATGACCAATCTCAAGTGGGTCTAGTAGTACACAGTATCCAGGCCCAGCCTCTTCTTCTCCTTCATGTGACTATTTCTAATCTCTTCCTTTTCCTCATACTTTCATTTTTAAAAAATTTTTAAAGATTTTATTTATTCATGAGAGTCACACAGAGAGAGGTAGAGACACAGGCTGAGGGTGAAGCAGGCTCTCTGCAGAGAGGCTGATGTGGGACTCAATCCCAGGATCTGGGGATCAGGACCTGAGCCAAAGGCAGATGCTCAACCACTGAGCCACCCAGGCATCCCTTCCTCATACTTTTAATACCTCCTTCCAAAGTTCAGTCTTAGTTGCTGATTTCACTTCTTATCTCCCTGAAAGGAAAAAAAAAAATGAATGAGTTAGAAAATGCAGTAGAAATGCATCATAAGATGACGCTCAATGAATTACACTCTAGTAGAAAACCTTCTGCTTGAAATTGCTATAACCTATTTCAAACCAATAAAATATGAGAATAGAATGGGATGTCATTCACATTATACAGCAAAGATAAAAGGATTTTGCAGATATAATTAATATCTTTAATCATTTTGATTTCAGTTAACCAAATGGAAGAGTATCTTGGGTGGGATCAACTTACCAAGATAACTCTGAAAGAGAGCAGAGGCCTTCTCTGAAGACAGAGATATCTCTGGTGCTAGCTTTAAAAAAGCAAGCTGTCACGAGTTCTACAGCTGCCAGGAAATTAGTTCTTCCAACAGCATGCAAGCTGGCAAACAGACCTCAAGTCTTAGGCAAAAAGCACAACCCTCATTGCTTGATTGCAGTCTGGTAAGACCCAAAGCACTAGACACAGTTAAACCATATCTGGACTTCTGACCCATGAAAACTCAGATAGTAAACATGTGTCATTCAAGCAGTTAGTTTATGATAACTAGCTATGCAGCAATAGAAAATTAATACAGATGAATACTTTTAAAAAATAGATATTATTTATTTATTCATGAGAGACACACAGAGAGAGGCAGGGACATAAGCAGAGGGAGAACCAGGATTCCTGTGTTGAGCCTGATGCAGAACTTAATCCTAGGACCCCAGGATCACAACTTGAGCTGAAGGCAGACGCACAAACACTGAGCCACCCAGATGCCCCACTTTTGATGACATATATACACCTCACCTGATTGTGAACCCATGTAGTTTGCTTTTCCTCTTATAATAGTGGATGGATTTTTCCTAAACATATTGAGGACAGAAGATTATATGCTAATGCCTTTCAGCTACTTAAGTACATTATTTGTGTGTGTGTGTGTGTGTAATATATATCCCCTTCCTACTACATACCCATTTCTTTGCTCTCCTTCACAACAGTATACACATTTGAAGAAATTTACAGGTATATACTAACTTTTCTATCTGTTTTGAACCATGTCTGATTAATACTTCACCCTCACAATCATTTAATTCACCTCTCTCTCACCATTCCACAAAAGTTGTTCTTATCAAGGTCAACAGTAACTTTCATACTGCTGTATCTGATGGTCAATTACTTTTTATCTTACATGGCTTATCAATAATACATAGCAGTGCTGACTCCCTCTTCCTTGAAACAGTTTATTCAGCTTCTAATACACCACATACTGATGATTTTTTTAATCACTTTAGTCTTCCCCCAATATCCTTTGCTATTTCTCCCTCATCCTCCTGATCTCTTAATATTAACATGCTCCCTTGATCATGGAACTTTATTTTCTCTATCGGCACTCATTTTTGTAGTAATCTCAAGTCTCATAGCTTTAGCTACTATCCACTTTCTGACAACTTCTAAATTAATTGTTTTAGCCTTGGCTTCTGTGCTGACCTCAAGACTTATGAATTTGACACCCTCCTAGAATATCTACTTATGTGTTCAGTAAAGATATCATACTTATTATCCACAGATCCACTGAGATCTACCTTCATAATACTGTAATACCTTTAGAATCTGGTCAATTGCTGCCACCTCCACACATGACACAATCCAGTCAAAATCATCTTTCCCCTAGAATACCACAAGTATCCATTCCAGTTTCTCTGCTTCAATGCAGCAACCAGAGTGATTCTTTTGAAACATAAAATGTCTCCTCTCCCTCTTCTGTCCCAACTCTTCTAATAGTTCCTTTTTTGTTCATAATAAAGGAACCTCTTTAATGGCTTTCAAAGTCCTTTATAATCAAGTTCCATTTTCTTTGAGACCTCAGCCCTTCATGTCCTCTGCTCCAGCTACATTGGTGTCCTTGATTTACTGTTCACATGCCAGGCAAAATCTTGCCTTAGGGATATTACATTAGTTATCCCCTCTACCTGGAATATTGTTCCTAGATATCTATACCTCCTTTAAATCTTTGCAAAACATCTTGTTAATGAGGCTAACCTAGCCATTCTGTTTAAAACTGCAGTCTGCTATACAAGACTTTTAGCCCTTTCTCTTTATTTTTATCTTTATTTTTCCAATGAATGTATCACCTTGTAATGTGCTACATAACTTTGTTTTGCTTATTAATGTGTTTTAGCATTTGATAAGAATAACTAGCAAATAATAAGTTTTCAATATATTTGGTAAATGAAGAATGGCTAAAAAGAGAATAAATTGATGAACAATAAATATGAGGAAATTCAGCTTAGAAAAGTTCAGTAATTTTTTTTCCACAATAAGAATAGCAAAGCCAATATTCAAATCTAGTCTTTCTGGGTCCAAAGCCTGTGTTTTTCATACAATAAGTACATTAAATTTCAGGGTCTTGCACTAGATTTTGGAAATACAAAGATAATAGAACATAGTAATTAGAAGTTAACAACATAGTGAAGATAAAATTTTTAAAAATACTAATTTCAGGGCAGCCCCGGTGGCTCAGCGGTTTAGCGCTCCCTTCAGCCCAGGGACTGATCCTGGAGACCCAGCATCGAGTCCCACCTCGGGCTCCGTGCATGGAGCCTGCTTCTCCCTCTGCCTGTGTCTCTGTCTCTCTGTCTCTGTCTCTCTCCCTCTCTCCCCTCTCTGTATATCTCATGAATAAATAAATAAAATCTTTTTAAAAATACTAATTTCAGTTGCTTTTAGGTATTTTTAATAAGGTCTCCCCAGAAGCTCAGAAAAAATGGTGAGTATTTACATACAGTTTCTAAAGATTAGAAGTTTACTAGCTGATTGTAGCATATATAAGAAAGGGAACAGTATATTTAAAAACATGAAAGAAATAGAGATAGTGGGAAATTTAGGGAGAGAAGAGGAAGTGGAGAATATGGGGAGGTGGCTTTATGAATGAAAAAGACAATGGACTCAAGACCTTCTATTTCAAATGTTAGTCCAGTTAGCATAGTAAGTAATTATTGTGGTCAGGGATCAAAAATTCTGAACCATAGGATTTGGTTTTGCTGTCATCTCCCTAGAAGTCTCTGCAATAAATTACCCATAGCGTACATCAAGCAAATTGTCAACTTTATTACTACAAGAACTTTATCTCCGGTACCAACCTAACACTCTTGAATTGGTTTAGGATGGTGGAAGAATTTCATGGCTCTGTATTAGATGTCCACCTGAGAAACCTATAATAATAGCATTGATCAAAATCCTTCCTTGACAGCTTCTAACTTAAGTTTTAACCTAAAACTCCGTCAGTGTCTTTCCACTCTGTTAATAAGAAATGGTGAGTTGGGGGGTGGGGGGAAAGGGAGAGAGAAAAAAGGAGAGAGACATGAAACATCAATAAAAATGAAAATAAGAACTGAAAGTTTCTTAAAAATGAATATCAAGGTAAATGTGGTCTAACTACTTTAGGACTATCTCACATGAAAGCCACCATTGGCCTCATTCCCTTGACTAATCAAGTGGGCAGAGAGGGAACTCTCTCCATGAGATCATATTTTCCAAGAAAGACACTATAACAAAGCCTGTACAATAATTTGTCTTCAGCTATTTATCTCTACTCTTTAATTGAGGAATGAAGCAAAGAGAATCTTGAATTTCTTATTTTAGTGAGTAGATAAATAAAGACATTGAAGCATATTGAACAGAAGGATGACATCTGATATTCATTTTATAAATATGGATGAAAGGGGAAGCAGAAAAATAAAGTTAATGTGGACACGGGGAGACCAATTTGGATCCTCTTTATTTTGATGAGAATTTAAATATAGGCAAACAACTAGGAGGAAAGAGACATATGAGAAATAAGAAAGGTCAAAAATTTGAAAGAAAAAACAAAGCACAAGGACAATTTTTTTTTTTTGACAATTTGGATTATATTCAAGAGAGTAAGGAATTTAGGATTCTCAGAATTTGGCTTTGATAACTAGAATTATTGGGAAAGCAAGTTAGATGACATATTTCCAGGTGAAAGAAAAAGGTCAGAGTGCTTGGATCTCTTTACATGAACAACAGTTAATGTCTTGCAGTGATTAGTACTTTGTCAGGCTAAAAAACCAAATAGCAACAGCAAAACACACACACAAAAATCTGTTTTAATGTATTAATCACCTTGAATGAGGATATCAGCTGTCAGTTAAATAGAAAGATGATTAGGCTTTGAACATATTGGCCAATCTACTAATTTGCTGATCATCATCAGGCATTAGCCGGTTGCCAGACAACTACATGTTCCAACTGGGAAGATTCTCTCATGCTAACCAAGGATTAGATTATTTGACATCTTTTGGAAACTTCTCATATTATCTGAGGTCCTAGCAACAGATTGCAGTAATTTTACCTGAAGATATCTTAAAAAGTAAGTTAGTTTAAGTGATTGGGTTACTTTTAAAATTGCCATAATGGGGAGGAGGAGGGGCATAATTAAAAGGATAGTCCATTCCAATTGTTGTATGGCTGAATATAAATATTTGCTGATTTTCCTACATGGGTAATTGTAAGATTTGTGTGTTTATTCTTATAATTTGAAAAAAAACCTGCCAATATATGTGGTCCATTTTTAAAAAAAATAATTTTAGATATAACTTAGTGTGTCCTTTGAAATTTCATTTTTCCAAAGCTCAGGGAAATGTTATTTAAACATGAGTATTGCATCCATTTAAATAGCTATGGATTCTTCTTCTAGAATATCTTAAATTCTTAGGTTGGACTGTTCTCTGCTGTATATTTTTAAGTGTTTATTTAAATTTCAGTTGTTAGCATACAGTGTAATATTACTTTCAGGTGTACAATATAGTGATTCAACACTTGCATACAACACCCAGTGCTCATCACAACAACTGCACTCCCTAATTAATCCCCATCACTGCTTTATATTCTTGTCACTTGCCACATCACAGTTTATCTACAGTAGAGTGGAGTCGTCAAAAGTAAGGTATAAGAATCAAAAGGCATGGGCTTGGATCTTTGTATGTGCCACTTACACATTGTGTGTAGCATACAAATCATGTGTGGCATGCTTTTAGCTGCAAGTAACAAAACTACTGACTCAACAATTATTAATCTATAAAGAAATTTATTAACTTACATAATTAGGATCCCAGAGGTAGATTAGTCTCCAAAGGTGCCCCTATTTACTGGTTCTAATATTCCCTCAATTATCCCTTCACATTTCCTCAAAAATCCCTGCATTAGGCACAGCAGTTTAGTGATGTCATTAAGACCCAATAGAATGCTTATCCCTCAGGAACTCACTTCTTCTAGATATGAACAAAATAACAAATAGCTCTATCTACTACCAGTGCTCATCTTGTAATCACAAAAGTAGCTGCCACCTTAGAGTGAAACCAACACTAAATATCTGTAGCCCAGGAACAGAAAAATCTTGGATCCTTCGGACATCATTGAGCTACTGGTCAACTGAGCTTAGTTTTCTTCTGCTGGACTTGTAGCTATACAGGAAGCTAAAGTCCTTTATGGATCAAATCAATGTGAGGACAGGGGTTTTTGCATTGCTACATACAAATTCTAAGTGGTAGATTCAGAAATAAAAACTCAAGTCTATGTGACTCCTCTGTTTCACTTTTAACCATTGTCACACAGTATCTATAAGCCATGATGAAAGAAACAGAGATATAAAAAGAGAAACTTAGCCCAAATACTAAATTATTTTTTTTCAGCTGATTAAATAATCTTTGGACACAAACCCACATTTAGGCCAGTATATGTTGGCAAAGAAATGCCATGGAGTGCTCACTTTAGACTTAATTAGAACCAGCTCTTGAAACTTTGGAATGAGGTGATCTTCTGAAATACATGGTCATGTGGAGGAATGGTGGATTTTGTTTTATTTTTTTAAAAAAAGTTCTGGCAGAGAGATTTAAGGGGAGTGGAGAAGGGATGTGGAGGTGAACAGCATTATCCACTAAAATGTGTGATCTTGTTATTTATTTGAGTCTTAATATTATAAAATGAGAATGACAATAAAATAGCAATAGCTGTTTCTTTGAATTCCTGTGACAATTGAATAAAATAATGTGTATAAAATACTCAAAGCAGGTACAACCTGAAAATTCAACCAATCTTATTAATTATTAGTTTTTTGTTCATTTCTCTCAACATTCTAAAAGAAATTAAAAGTGTGTAGTTGTGCTGGACTTCTCCAAATTCACTCTCCACTCTTGGTAAGGCTTCTCTGCATCTCATGATCTTGGCTCATGCTTTCTACATCCTTGAATTCCATTGTTCTGTATCTTCTGGCTAGGTTTGATCAATGTGAGACATTGACAAATCAGAGGAAAGGAGAAGAGAGAACCTGGAAGTATTTACTACCCAGGTTTTATCTCTTTAAGTTTTCATAAATTGATTACATTCGTCTATCAAAACTTGCAGTTCCTCTCTGATTATTTCCAACAAAGAGATATCTTTTTCAGATTGCAGTAGCCACTCTATTCCCTTGCGTCTTTGCCCAAAGGGTTTGTACAGTTACTTCTGTTGCTGGTGCTGGGGTAACACTGTATTATGCCCTGATGGTCTCCTTGAACTAACTACATCTTTGCTTTACTAAGCTCTCCTCAAATTACCCATTTGAGTGTATATTACATTTGCTGATGGGACTCTGACTGATACTATTACTTGCATTACTTTTTCAATTTTCTAAAAGTCAATTCTGTTTTTATTGCTACTGGTGGTAGTTTTAATTTTGATATTGCATGCTTATTTTTTCAAAGTTTCCTTATTTCAAATCAATTATCATCTCTGTATCCTCTCTCCCTACAGTACTTTGCATCCTTTTCAGTGGAGTCATATCTTCTTGGGTCTTAATGAGATCTTTCTTTAAAGAAAGAAATTTAAATTTTTCTTCTAGTTTCTGTAATGAATAATTTTCAGAATTTGATCCTTCCTCTGAATACTCAGGGAAAAGTTTTTGTTTGTTTGTTTGTTTGTTTGTTTTGTTTTAGTTCTTTGTTGGTTGGTTTTTAGTTTGTTGTATACATTTTGATAGATATCATTGGCATAAGTGTATCATGATTATATATATCTTGACTGTCCTTTCATTTCAAGACTTTTCATAGTGAGTAATAATATCCTTTAAGAAATTGGTAAACAAAAAAACTCCTATCACCAACCTGCCTGGCACTCACAGCACATATGTATAAAATGAACTCTACTGGTTAAATGATGTTCCACAATATGAAATCTCCCAGCTAAATGTGCTCTACATAGAACCTACTTTCTGGTGAGAGTGCCATTAGAGGTGTCTGACTTTGGCACAGCACCATGTAGTTTGGGGATCGGCATCAGCCATTCAAGGTCTGAAGTTAGTGGCTAGCTGCTGAGTCAGTGAGATTTTCACTGGGGCAGTCCTAGATGGTGTCAAGAATTAGCTTCTGAGTGATAATCTACCAATTCTGATTTACTGTTTTGGAAATTCTGAGAACAATATACTCTAAAAACGTGTTTTTTTATTCTTATTAAATTGAATCTTTTATCAATTATGAATTCTGACCATCACCATGGATCTATTTTTTTAATTAATGCAAAACCAAAACTCAATCTTTCCAGATACTATCTTTGCCAACAAACAGATCGTGAAGATCTACTTTGACCTAATTCCATACATGCTTAGTAGCATTTCCCTAATGAGATTTTTAAAAAGATTTTGTTTATTTATTCATGAGATACACAGAGATAGAGACAGAAACATAGACCTAGAAAGAAGCAGGCTCCAAGCAGGGGGCCAGATGTGGGACTAGATCCCAGGACTCTGGGATCACATAAGACCCAAAGGCAGATGCTCAACTGCTGAGCCACCCAGGCATCCCTCCCTAATGAGACTTTTGATCTGATACTATAATGGCATGCCTATTAGTTAGGCCAATTTCTTATGTCCAACAGGCATTTATTTCCCATTATGCCTTTTTGCTGATCAGAATTGTGATATTATATCCATCTTCCTGATCCTTAACACTGAACTGATGAAACATCTTAAAAATTACAATTCCTTGGGTGCATTGATTTGAGGGAATAATGTCTTTCCTACCCTTGAGCAATTCTTTTGGCTAAAACTGTGTCATTCAACATTTGTATCCTCCTATATCACAAATTCTTTGCCTCTCCTTTCTCAACCTCCCAACACAGCATTTTCCTGAAATCCCCCTTCTCAAATCCTCTTATCCCTCAATATCTCTAACTCCCCCTCGGATTAGA